>NC_135505.1:57654148-57984148 GCF_052857255.1 Amblyomma americanum | reverse complement strand
CGATAGACCGGCAAAGATATTCCGTGGTATATTTTTTTTTTATCCAGCATACCAATGTTGTGTCTCCCGTCTAGTGCCAACATTCTTCACAATGCTATTGCTTAATATCAGGAAGCAACCGCTTTTTGGATGCGTTTTTTGAGCAGCAGGCCTGAGCCTTTTGTATGCGTAGTTTTAATGGTTCCTTTGACAAAGAAAAAAACTAGAATTTCTTGCTCGTCAGCGCTAAAATGAAGAACTTGAAGTTTAATGTAGCTTTAAAATGGATCACCAGAATATTTATGAGGCCGTGCCTATCTGTTATGCTAAAAAATCAGCAAATGGAGCGCGCTGACAAACGGGCCATGAGCTATGTCAACGCATATCAAATCAAGACGCCCTGAGTTCTCAAACCGATGCATGCGAGGCGGCTTAAACATAGAGTATTGAAGGAACTGCCAAGTTTATGTTTGTACAAAGAATTTTTCCTTTTGAAAAATATGATTCTACGTTTGTCGGTCACAGTCGAGAGCTTGTCGCAAGGAAAAACAATTCTGACAAAACAAAGCAGACCACTCCAAACGAGGTTGAATTGGGGTTTGGCGTTACCGCACGGGATTGTGCGAAACTTCGACGCTAGCTCGTCCACAATGTGGTTTTGCAGAATTTGCATTTGCTTTCAATGACGCTGTAAGTATAAGTAGACAGGAATTGTATTTTGTTTATGGCGTGAGAAATGAGTTGCCACGAACTTGAGAGTAGCTGGAAGTGCTGCGCGCTTTTGCCAGCGTCTCTAGAACATTCACCCTATTATAAACTCGTGGAGCGCTTAGCCTGTGTTGCCAAACGTTTGTGGCTTTTAGCTTCAGCCAAGATGGAGCGTTAGGGTAAGATGCAGCATCCATGTCTCTGTTGTAACGCTGCCGATTTTCAACATCTGGCCGTTTTATCACGAAAGAAGCGTCTGCTGCCACACAAATGAATTTTTCATGAACATCACTTTTTCATTTCTTTTCCTAGTACCCTGAAAGCCGTTGGCTTTAGAAAGGAGTGTCACTAAATGGATAACACATTAAACAAAAGCGAGAAATGAACAAAATAAAAAATGCAAGTTGTTAGGCTCCTAATTATACATTGTCAGCAAGCGCGTTTTAAAAATTTTGTGTCTTCAATTGCAGCTATGAGCCCGGGAAGGTGCTTCCAATCCTACAACATTCGTGTAATACATCTTAGGAAACAGGAATCAGTACGACAACCAATAATTCTAACTGTGTAAGACTGGTGAACATGGACAAAATAATAGGACGGATTAGACATTAGTTCATAGCGCAGGTGGGTGCGCTGGAAGTAAATTTGGTTAAAAAAGCAGAGGCGAGAACTAGAGCGGCGAGAGGCAAGTGACGGTAGGCTTACGGTATTGAAGTGGTTTTGATATGTTTTAGGTAAAGACAGACAATGGAAAGCAGAGCACTAAGAGTAAGTACCGCTCCTGGTCAAACTCTGTCACGGCATGCATTCTTTTAGATGAACAATCATTTTACAGAAGTGGTCTTCTGCAGAAACTACAGATTCACAATGTAGGTTCATGGTTCATGTCTTCCAGAGGCTATTTAATCGATTTAGACCATGTCAGTGGATTCATCAACAGATGGCAGCACAGTGAGATATTGTGCTGGATGCGGTGGAAAACGAAGTCTTGTTTTCAATGCCCATTGCCTAATACCAAAAGAGTATCGCATCTTTACAATTGATGAAAAAATGCTGAATCTTTTCGGGGGCATCACAAAGGCGCCGATTTACCTTAGGCAAAAAAACACCATTTTTCTCTAACAATGTTTTAACGGGTAATTTATCGATGTGTAGAACAAAGAAAAATGTCTTCGTACATGGCGATAAGGAAATTTTACGCACTCTTGGGAGCATTTCATATCTCGGTGAACACAGCAGTACATGCGTGAAGGGAAGAACATACAAATTAAATCCTTGTACAACTGCTTCCTCGACACTGGAAATAAAAGCTCAGAGCAAAAACAAATAATTAGGAAACGAACATCCAAAAACATCTCATGCAAGACACCATGAGGTTCGGTGAAATATGAAGCAGATCGACTGGCAAACATGCACCTGAAACCTGAAACTATCTGTCGAACATACAAGTGGAATAAATCAAGGCCGCCAGCGTCCATAGGCCGGAAAAGGTTATCGTGCCTAATTGATTCAAAAGATGAATCCCCCACAGAAGTTGTGAAAGTTCTGCAAAAACGGGGGAGATAAAGAATTGTGCGATGAATAATTCGGAGTACATAATAAGCACAGAACCTCGTGTGCTAAACTGCCGCTCTCTCGCGCTGGCTTTGGGTATCGTCGTGTTGATCAACGTCTATTCGGGTGGCACGAGCAGATGAGCTTCACAAAGCACTGCATTAGAGTATTACGCCATCGGTGCAGTTGAGCACCTTCCTTGCATGCTTTAGCATTCACAGCACGTAAATACTCGTGAGTGCCCTCTGCAATTTTGTCAAGAGTCTCTGGCATGTAGAATAATCATGACTATCTAGCACCATATGCATAATAAACACAAGCGTTAAGAGGCTAATGCGCACTGCCACAGTCGTGTGTGACGAAATTCTTGGATACCTCATAAGAACGGACAACTGAGCGAGTTGGTTTATCGTGAACGTAGTAAAAACCTCAGTAACCTTAGTTGTTAGTCAGCGCTTGTCCGTCATCTTTCTTCGTACGTGTCCGTGGTCGCTGCGCTGTTTTTTTTTTACCTCGTCCGGCATACCTCATATTCATTGGGCGTTTCCGTATTCTGCGTTGTCCGAACTTAATTGGCCAGTTTAATGTGCCTTTTCAGATCCAGGTATTGATATTCTGATTCGAGAGTGCTGCAGGTTTAAAATGCATAAACAATGACTTCTTGGGGAGTCGGTGATGGTACGAAATTAACATCCGGCGACAGGAAAGAAATAAATTTTTAATAAACAATACTATAAAAATACATCTTAAAATCATTAGGATTCTGGTTATACCAAACAATATACTTGTTTCTGCTTGCTTTATTGAGAGCTGCAGAGACTACGCAAAATAGTGGAGTTGATAATGTTTAATGTATAATATGGATTGTATATTATGGGTTATATATATATATATATATATATATATATATATATATATATATAATCTTATGAAGGGAGCCAACAGTCACCGAAACCAAGGTGCATAGGGGAATGTTTATTTTTTTTAATGTGCAGTGCTAATTAGTGGGACAAAAATACATAGATTAATCTTACGCTTAAAGATTTTTCTATAAAGCACCAGAAAAACAAAAACAATTATTTGGTATCAATGACTATTGGCTCCCTTCATAAGATTGTCAAAAACGAGTCCCTCATTGCCCTTACCTTGTCTGCGATATATATATATATATATATATATATATATATATATATATATATATATATATATATATATATATATATATATATATATATATATATATATATATATAGAGAGAGAGAGAGAGAGAGAGAGAGAGAGAGAGAGAGATTTTAAAGAATGTAAAAGAAATATTTAATTTTAGATGGTATCAACACGCAACTAAAAATAACGTCATGCGCCTAGAATTTCTAATTTTATTCACAGCAGCAGAAAGGAGGGATTTAAGCTGATCAGATGTTTGACGCCAAATTCCTTAATTTTCGGTACCTATTAAATCCCTGAATACCGCCCCGTTTTGAATGAAAACATTTTGAATGACGTTTAAGGTTTCTTTGCTAGTAAATTCCAACAGCGAAAAAGTTTTTTGTACTTTGCACATAATAACTGAAAGAAAAGTCAACATAGGATAGAAGTTAGATTTCTTAAGCGCTGATCAGAACTAGCAGTTTTGCGAAATTGCACAACCTACATTTGCTACCGTGGGTGGTACAAGATTTTTGTTCAAAAAAACTACAGAACTGCATGCAAAGGTTCATTGCTTTTCGTCACGTTGTTTTCTCATGATATAAAACTTATTTAGGAAAAATTCACATGTGCTCTTTTAACGTCTTTATTTGTTCACGCCTTGAAACACGGTCGCACGCACACATATCTGATGTAGTAGTGCAAGCTACAAACCATTGTTTCTTTTATTTTGCATGTTTTCCCCCCTGCTGAAACCCATTCTCTTGTACAATGCATTATCGGTTATTATGCAGCGTCGAATGCTAACATGTGCAGCTCTATTGTGCAATACAGAATAGAATGTGACAACCAGCGGCCTTTAAGAACGCATTAAAATTGTAATATTTATCGCATGTTAGTTTTATTTTTGTTTTTAAACCTCTATAAGGCTAACAATGCGGCATATCAACACATTGTATTCACTATAGTAATGTATTGAAACTGTGGGTTGATTATGAAGTGGGTCATAAAATTTATGTTATATTTATTAAGATACTGTGATGCATTTATTAAAGGACGTCAAACAATTTTGTAATTCTCAGAAGTAGGAAATAAGAATGCAATGAAAATAGAATTTCTAGCTGAGAAATGATGTCATGACCACATAAAAGCCCCAACGAAGCTAAAGGGTGAGGCAGGAGAGCCCTCCAAGTCGCACTGTTCGAATTGCTTATCCAAACGTTAAGGTGAAGACGGTTTTGATCTCTCTGTTCATACTGGGAGTTCTCTGCATCGTGTCTGAGTATGTGTAGCGCTTTTCTTTGATTTTCTGAAAACCTGTGCTTTGTTTTTAATATAAATTCAAAAGCAGACTGTAGCAGGTAATATATCCAGACGGAAAAAGATCATGTAGCAAGTAAACATTTTCGAGCACAAGGCAATCAGTGTGATAAAACTATAACAAATTATCAATGAAGTATGGCTTGTGTGTTTGTTTCACTGTAAGAAATTTCTCGCCATACTCGATGGTATGCTCCAGATATCGCGAAGAATGGTAAAAGGTCCATACATAAAGAACTGGTATTAGATTTTCAAACACTCACGTTGGTTCGAAAGAAATCAAATTGCAACGTTTCTTCCATCCTATACAAATGTATTTCCTTGAAACATTTTTAAGCATAGTCTGCCATAGAATAACATTCATGTCCGGTTTCGGCTCTAAGCTGGCTTGAGCAACACAGCGATTGATATTAACCATTTTTATGTCATTAATCAAAACATAAGTTATTTTTCAAAGTTAAGCAAGCTCTTGTAGATAGCTTTTCGTAAATACGACAAGCATTTGAATTTTGCAAATCGTGTCTTAATGCTGGCAGCGTAAAAGCATGTGAAAAATGTGTTCGCAATATTTCAAAAATTATTTGCATATCATATACGTCGTTCAAAGTCTACAGAATAACAGCATCGGAAAATGCCGGTCAGAAATTGGGTCGAGAACAAAAGTTGATGTTTTGTGGCAACTAGTTTGAAATATATATTGTAAAGCTAGTATTAAGGGTCGCAAAAGGAGAAACCAGACTGGAATAAGCCGTAACCATGACCGTACACAAATGACAAGATTTTGTGCAGTGAACCACTGAGACCCACATTTGAGACAACACAACTTATGGAGAGGGTTGGGCTAAGAAAATAGCGCTAAAGAAGTCAGAAAAAATTTAGGTCAAATTATTAGCTTAAATCACGGAATTCAAGGCGATGACGAAGTAGCCTATTATAGCATTGTTCGCTGTGCCTTTAGCTATCAGCTTAGTCGCTTATCTACAGGGTAAGGTGCATAATCAACACGCTTCTTTTCTTCCAGCTGCGAAGAACAGTGTTCCTATCCGCTTCCGCGGCTTCAAGAGCTTCAGTCATGGGAGGATTCTTTTCGACCTTCAGGGTGCTTTTTTAGAGGGCAGGGGACCTAGCTTCGCTCCCTGCATTTGATACTTCACGTATTGGTCTTCTCCAGCCTTAACGCCTATTCAGGCTTTCTGTGGCTTCCACATCATCCGTAATTTGCGCCTGAGACGAGCCTTTAAACTCTTCACTCATCCGGCTGAATTGCGAGAGGATGAATGCAGCATGTCTGGCAGCCTCGATTTAGAAGGGCCGGCGAAGGGATGAAAGATCATGGCGAGGACGTATAAATTAGCCACCAGCAATGATATGCACCAATTAAAGAAGTACAAGACGTCGTTATTATTGAAACGCCTTGCCAAGAGAATTGTAAAAATGCGTCACGATATTTCGTTTGATGTTTTATAGCGCGCAGATATGTATAATGCATTGCTAGGAAGAGCAACGCTGTGTTTCAAACAACCAAAGAGAACCTGGTGGTTAAGCAGTTCTGAATAAGCATATTGTACTGGAATTATTGGTTTGACATGGTTGTCAGCTATTAACTTTGCTCACCGCTTGTCGCCGCATTTGTCACCGCATTATTAAAAGCCCAAGTTTCAGGTGCGTTGCTCTTGCTTTATGTGAAATTCATATTTTGGAGTTTAATCACAACGTGGCCTTCTGTTCAGGAGAAAAGATTTTACTTGAAGATTTGCATTTCACTGAGCAGTGCTGCGATGTTATAAGCTCACGATCCAACCTAGCAAACACAAAGTATTTTCCAAGGCGTCACTCAGGCAAGAAGCAGAGTCATTTTTTTTTTTCGTAAGCTGGGACTCTGATGCCTGCCTGTAACTCAAGCTTCCCCTCCACAAGTTTATCCTGAGGAAAATATCCCAGGATTTAAAAATCATTTGTACAAAATAAAACCGCGGGGATCCATGCACTGCGATCTCTCAGAATTCGCTTCGGCATAAGTCCTCAACTACTTCCTGGTTGCAATATATGAGTCTATTGCCAATACAGCATTTTGTCTAGAGGGAGTAATAGACACTCCCTAGAATATTATCGATCTTCGCGTGGTACTCTAAATGGCAGCTCATGCTTCCCGACATCGAATATCTTATTTGTTTGTGTGTAACGCCATGTCAAGTGAACTCAGTGTTCCAAAAACATCTTTCTTGGTTTTTGCTTTCAAAGTGCCATGCAATCCTTCATTAGAAACTGTACTTTACAGACTACACAAAGCTCATTGTCTTACCCGTGAACCCCTAAGGGACTTAGAGGTATTTGTACAAGAAAGTTGCCGACCCTTTACTGTTTTCTCACTGTACCCTTTTTCTACCATTTGAGCTTTCCGCCGGGCGGAATTGTCAGATATGCACCACGGATTCTGGAATTTCTTTACACCGTTGCAATATAGCGAGTTAAATGTACTCGCTTTCATTCCACTTTAAAAACAGTTTTTTGTTACTCTAAATATCTACCTTCCTCTCAACAGATGCCCTCGGACTATAAAATGCCGCCAGTGCTCGAGCTGTGCGTGGGCCTGTGGCACGATTGTCAATTCTTCTAGAGGTACTACAGGGAGCTCTTTGGAAAGTCAAAAGCTGCATCCTTTTTCCTCCCAAACATTTTCCTGCCACGGAAAGCTCTGAATGCTCTTTTAGCTTTTTGTGTTTCTACAATTGCTCAATATTGCCGCTTATATTTGCAGTGTCTGTTCATTCTTCAAATCTGCCGCCACAAAACTTTATCGCTTTGTTTGCGACGCAAGACGTTACTAGATTTATCTCTATTGATCGCAGCCAGGCAGAGCTGATTCTACGTTGTTCATGAATGTTCTAGTACCTTTGCACGCTTTATCTCGAAAGTTCGCTATCAGCTTTAAATTGAGCACGGCCGACAGCGGCGGGTCAAACAGAATGTTTGACGACAGCCGAGCACGCTTGTCGCTTCGCCGCAGAGTGATTCAGTCCATCTTGGGTGCAAGTCAGCCCAATAAACAGTTCTTTTAGAAGACCATTTCGTCCGTCTTCATCACTGCTTAGTCTGCCGTCACCACTACGTGTCATCTGGTGGAGGTGCGGGGTAGCCTTCCATGTTCCGGACGCCCCCTTCAAGTCGTGAAGCCAGCCCTCAGCGCTTCGCACCCGAGGACGAGCCAGCAGCTCAGCGAGCCAGCCGACGTCTCGAAGGAGAAGAGCCTGAGTTCGGGAAATTGCCGGACCGCACAAGACAGCGAAAAGACGCTGCTACGAGCACCGCAACCTCGCCGAAGATGTCGACACCGATCATACTGCCGCAGCAGTAGAAGCCGCGGTGGCTGAGTGGTTATGGCGCTCGGCTGCTCACCCGAAAGAGGGGGGTTCGATCCCGACCGCGGCGGTCGAATTTCGATGGAGGCGAAATTCTAGAGGCCCGTGTACTGTGCGATGTCAGTGCACGTTAAAGAACCACAGGTGGTCGAAATTTCCGGAGCTCTTCACTACGCCGTCTCTAATAGCCTGAGTCGCTTTGTGACGTTAAACCCCCCATAAACCATAAATCCAAAACCATACTGCAGCAGCCGCGGGTGCCGCCAACTTTCAATGGATCCTTAGGCAAAGACCCTGAAGAATGGTTGGACCGATTTAAGCGCGTGGTGTCATTCAACAAGTGGAATGATGCGGCCAAAATTGGACACGAGTTTTTCTCATTGATGGCTCCGCACTCACGTGGTACGAAACCTACGAGTCGTCCCTCACGGCATGGGAGCTATTCAAGAGAGAACTATTGAAGGTATTTCCCCCGTGTCGTGAGGAAAGAAAGAGCCGAACGACTCCTCGAGTCCAGGATCCAGCTTCCGAATGAGCCTGTCCGCTGTTACGTCGAGGAGATGAACCGCCTATTTCGCCGCACCAACCCCGAGATGACCGAGGAAAAAAAAGTTAAGTTTTTAATGCGCGGCGTAAAAGAACCCTTGACGTCCAAGCTCGGCATTATAATCGGCCTTCCCCTGCCTGTGCAATGCGTTCGGACACGCAGGCCACCGCCAGCGACAGCTTGCGGGAATTTATCCAAAAAATCGTCCGAGAGGAGCTACGTCGATTACTGCCATCCTCCTCACAGCCACAAGCATCGACTGTGATGGATGTGGTACGGGAAGAAGTGCAACAGGCACTTGGCACCCCGATGGCCACAGAACCCCAGGCCATGACCTACGCCGCTACAGTAAGGCTGCTCAGCCCCAAGGACAACCTCCACGTCCTCCCCGAGGTGAGCCAGTTGTTCCACAACTGGCTGCGTTGAAAACGACGCCTACACCCATAAGAGCTTCGACCACACGCCCCACCCGCGACTCTCATACGCGACGAAGCCGTGACCCGACGCCGAGAGCGACACGAAATGCAAGAACCAGGACCTCCGACTTAGAAGTGACTATCGACGGCCGGAAAGTTACCGCTCTAGTCGACACAGGAGGCGATTACTCGGTGATGAATGGAACATTAGCTGCGCAGCTGAGAACAGTCACAACGGCTTGGGACCGCAGGGGGCCGCCTCATTACGCCATCAGAACGATGAACAGCGCGAGTGACTGTCAAAACACATACCTATCCTGCGACCTTTATTGTGGTACCGCAATGCTCCCGCAAAGTGATCTTGGGTATGGATTTCCTAATGAGCATCAGGCGATCATCGACCTGCGATCCAAGCAGATAACGCTTTCGATGGACGAAGCCATCACTTCGATGAAAACTCAGGAAAATAACGTTTCTCTGAGTATCCTGGAGGAAGAAGTGAGCGTCCCACCCCGTTCAAGCATTATCGTGACCGTAGGCGCCACGAAAGCCATTGACGCTGAAGCCATCATCGAGGGCAACATGCAGTTGCTTCTAGACCGAGGAATCAGCATCGCAAGAGGCATCGCACATTTCCGCAATGGCCAGGCCGAAGTGCTGCTGACTAACTTCAGCGAAGAATACCAACACATTAACAGAGTAACGACGATTGCGTTCTTCGACGAAATATCCGACGTACGAGAAGCCTTCGCATTCTCCGACCCCCCCGCCAAAGATTCACCTGAGCAAGAGAACTCGCCCACTTTCGACATCAACCAGGCCTGCACCGTAACAAAGAAGACCAGATCCGCAATCTGCTTCAAAGCTACAGTGAGTGTTTTTCGACGTCGCTGAAGGTACGACAAAAGCCAATTGCCAAGCATCGCGTTATAACGGACCAACACGTCCGACCTCTCCGTCGAAGCCCCTACCGTGTGTAACCTCAAACGCGCAGAAGCAGCTCAAAGGCTTGCCCGATTACGGATCAAAGATCAGCAGCGGTCCGACGGCAGACGCTACAACCTACCTAGACGCAAGGCGGAATACAAGCCAGGAGACCAAGTCTTGGTTTGGACGCCCATTCGCTGCCGTGGATTGAGTGAAAATCTATCGAGCCGCTATTTCGGCCCGTACAAGGTTCCTCGTTGGCTAGGTGAACTAGATTATGAAGTCATCCCTGACGCAATGACTGCATCCCAGTGCCGCCGCGTACGACCAGAAGTTGTCCATGTAGTCTGTCTGAAGCCGTATTATGCGCGCTAAAGGATGCTGCATTTCCGTACTCTATTTTCGCAAGATTCGTTTTATCTCTTACCAGTCGAATTATTTGTTTTAATGCATCGGGTCGATGTTTCTTTGAAAGGGGAGTAATGCCGCGAACATTTGCAGTGTTTGTTCAATCTTCAAATCTGCCGCCACACAAATTTATCGGTTTGTTTGCGAAGCAAGACGCGACTAGATTTATCTCGATTGATCGCAGCCAGGCAGAGCTGCTTCTACGTTGTTCCGGAATGTTCTAGTAACTTTGCACGCTTTATCTCGAAAGTTCGCTTTTAGCTTTAAATCGAGCACGGCCGACAGCGGCGGGCATTCTGTTCTACGACCACCGATAGATTCAGTCCATTTTGGGTGCAAGTCAGACCAATAAACAGTTTTCTTTTAGAAGACCCTATTCTCCGTCTTCATCGCTGCTTCGACTGCCGTCCCCACTACGTGACAATATATTGCCAGGTGGCACTGAAGCAAGAAAGACGCTGAAGCTGCTGGCGCGCTGTTTGAAGGACGTTGAAGTGCGCCAGGAACAAACTTCTGCCCCTTCCGCTGTACCTACCTCGGGTACTTCGAGGTATGTTGTATGTTGGTATAATCTATGATGCCGAGGTGATTCCGAGCGCAGCGGGTCCCCCATGTCTCATTTGTTGTATTCTCTGTGCACACTACCCAAATCAAAGAAGCAGCAGCTTGGCACCAACCCAAGGATACCATTTTGGAGCAGGCAGTTGCTACTGCTAGGCTTTCACAACCATAGCGTCGTTGCGAGTTCTGCAGTGAACTGTCGCTCTAATCTTTCAGGTTCCACAGATTTACGCTGCATTTCTACCCAGCTTAATCCGGATGTCATAACTCTGCAAGAAACGTGGCTTTCAACCGGCAAACATTTTGATATCAAAAATTACAGTTCATTTCGCCTATATCGCCAGTCAAGAGAAGGAGGTTTATTAACTTTAGTCTCTTCAAAATTTTGCCACAGGGCTATGGTATCTTCTCAACAAATGTCTCCTGACTGAGATTTTGGCACTAGACTTTGTACTTCCTGGGTGCTCTCCATTTTCAAAAGCAAATTGTTATTTTCCCAATAGAGTCCAGGATGTTAGACCTCTGGACTTGTTACTCGCTAACTGTAAAAACCCAGTTCTCGTGGCTGGGGATTTCAATTCTCTCCAAGTGTCGTGGGGTTTTAGAACTAATACATGCGGCAAGCGCCTTTGAGACTGGGTTTCTGAACACAACCTGTTGTGCTTAAATTCAGGATCGGCCACTTATCTTCGCTTACACACTCAATCTGTTTTAGATCTCGCGTTCATTAGTCCTGGAATTGGCGTAACGAATTGGTCGACTGTTGATAGCGGCACCTCAAGCGACCATATACCTATTCATTTTGATATCATATGCCGTGTAACTCCGGCGTCTTCTCAGTTGCGGTCACATGTAAATTATGACAGATTTCAGACGGCATTGCGCTCTGCGCTTGCTTCAGTGTCTAACATCGCCGAGGCTCACCAGTCAGCAAGCATATGTCTGGCTATAGAGGAAAGCCGTAAAAAGTTGGAGTTCCTGGTGAGGCCAACAAAACGGAATTCTAACTGGTGGAATGCGGACTGTACAAGAGAATACAGGCAGAGGAAGGCAACATGGAAAAAGCTTCTTCATAACCAATGCCTAAATAACTGGAGTGATTATATATTTATTGCAGCCACCTTTAAACGCACAGTTTCTCGCGCGAAGAAAAAATATGACTCTGAACACTTCGATTATCTTTCAAAGGCGGGCAACCGACTTGCACTATTCGGTTTTGTACGGTCTTGGAAGCAGCTCATGTCCACTCATAATAATTTTCAGTCATTAGTTATGTCACCTGAAGAAGCTATGCAGGCGGTTGAATTAATTGCCACAGGCCTGCAAAAGCGGTTCTCGTCTTTGCTACTTTTGCGCCCAATGTTGTTTGCACCAGTCGTGCCAAATGATAATGCCTCACAAGTAAATCTATCAGAGCTTTCACAAGTTTTCCAGAGATTGCCAGCTGCTGCTTCTGGTCTTGATGGTGTTACTACAAAGATGCTCAAGATTTTCTTTGAAGAGTCTCCCAACTCCTTATTGCACCTAATAAACTACTCTCAAACACGCTTGGATACCTTCTGAGTGAAAGCTGTCCAAGGTGATCCGTTTACTTAATTATCAGGGTGGAGGCTATGAATTGGATAATATTAGGGCAATTTCTTTAACATCAAACGTGGTAAAGTTGATAGAAAGGGTGTTACTAATTCTGGTGTCAACCATTGTGGCCCGCAAAACTATACTCAGCCCGTGCCAACTCTGTTTCCGGCCACGGTAATCGATATAGAATGTACATGCTGATCTTGAGAACAGAATTCTGCTTGCTCGTCGTCAAAGCCTGGTCGCGGCTATGGTTACGTTAGACGTCGCCAAAGTTTACGACAGTGTAGAAAACTCCATCCTAATACATAGGCTACAGTCTCTTCAATTTCCAGATTATATTGTTGCATGGATATCTACATTTCTTTATAACAGGGAATTCTTTTGCGTCCATAATGGTGTTCATTCAGAGAGGTACAGACAAACGCGAGGTGTACCGCAAGGAGCTGTTCTTTATCTTGTGCTCTTTAATATTCTGTTGAGCTAAATTCCTCTCCACCGCCATGCACGCACATACGTCTATGCGGACGACATTGCGTTTGTTGCTGCTACGCCGGATATACATTCCCTGTATGGTCTGTTGCAGCCATATTTGAATACACTTGAGCACTGGTTGAGCGCATTACACCTGAAGTTAAATGTTGGCAAGTGCGCCACCCTTTTTTTCCCTCTATACACTCCTGTAGTGGTCTCTCTCACTTGCCAGTTAAAAATAATACCGCAGGTTCAATCCCTAAAATACCTAGGGGTCGTTTATGACAAAAACCTCACCTAGCGACCTCACATGGACCATGTGGCGGTGAAAGGGGCTCGTGCCGTGGGTATGTTACGGAGATAATGTCATCACCGGTACGGCATGCACAGAGATGAGCTATTAATGATCTACATAATGTATTCAGGCCAATTTTAAAATTTGGATCAGTGTTGTTTTCAAGCTCGGCTACGTATAAACTTCGTCCTCTCGTCCTTTCAAAGAGGGAAGCACTTCGCATGTGCCTCGGCTTTCCAAAATTTGTGGCTACCAATGTGCTGGTCCTTGAAGCCCGCATTCCGCCTCTCTTATCACGACATCAATTTTTAACTGCAAACTTACCTCAGGATCTATGAATCCCATTTCCACCATTCCCAAACCATTTTCTGTTGTCAACCTACCTTCTTTTTTGGTGTCCCCTGGTCTCGTTTCAATTCCCCTCAGGTGGTGTTTGTGCAAAGATTACTTCAGCCTTTATATGCAAACAATTATGATATCCTTCCTGTGCTTCGAAATGGGCCCGCTATCCAAATTGTTTTCGACAACATATTCCCAAAAAAATGCAAAACTTTTGCCACCGAGTGTCCTAAATGGTCTACTAGAAGATCATCTGAGGACCCTACCTACAGATATAGCAATAGCCACTGATGCATCGCCATGCAATGAAAAAGCAGGTGTGGGAATATTTTGCTCGCGTTTAGACTGGTCCTTTTCACTGCGCCTTCCAGATTTCACCCCAATTTTTCAAGCAGAGTTTCCAGCAGTTGTACTTGCTCTGCGCAAGCTAGACCCCTCTATTACAGCAGTTGCAGTAATTACTGATTCTTTATCTTTGTGTTCGTCCCTCGCTGCACATGTTGACAGTTTAACAACTTTCTTATACCTAGTTCCTCCGCATTTGAGCCTTGTTCATTTAGTATAGGTTCCCGGTCACAGCAGCGTGACAGTAAATGAGATTGCTGACAATCTCGCAAAGGCTTCCCTCAGTGGCCCCGTGTTGCCAATCATCCCGGCTACTGCCTATATTACAGCATCTAGATTTCGGCGACGTGCGTTTTTAAGCGCGCAAGACACAACACTTTTACCATCGGCGGATTATGAGCACCTTAAAAGTTATTGGAACAGGAAAATTTGTTGCTCTCGGCAGCTTGAAGTATCACTTACGAGGCTGCGCGGCCGCATCCCCCCTCTAAATTTTTATTTACACAAGTCGGGTTTGGCGCTCTCTCCCCTTTGTGCATTTTGCTGTGAGCCTGAATCTATAAAACATTTTTGGCTGCATTGTCGCCGATTCAACTCTCTGACAAAAAGGTTGCTGGAGGAGCCCTTGCAGCATCTTGGCCTTAGTTTGAGCAGCCCGCTCTTGCTATCATTTGGCGCTACCACATTTGGGTTCAGCCACAGATCTGTTTGTACCGCTGTTCTAAATTTCCTGATAGAACCTCACCGACTGCCTTGCTAAGTGTTCGAAACTTTTCTTTTCTGTCAATTATTACTTTTTGACTTAATTATTATTATTTAATCCTTCTCTTTATTATTATTCTTATAATTTTGAAATCAAAACTCTCATCGCTTTTCAGTTCATGAGGAAAAATTCACCGGTGTTGCGCTCCCACGTGCATCGGTCCCACGTGCATTTCCTTTTAATTAACTGCGTTCAGGTGAATAGTCACCCGATTCTTGGCAGAACCCCCAGTGTGGGTATGTGCCACCTTTTGATAGGCTTACAACAACAAGAGCTCTTGCACTTTACTGCAGTTTTTTTGCTTTTGGGCGCGAACCATGTCCTCGCCATCCTTCGGGATGGCGGGCGCACATCCTCTGCGTCCTCCCGTCGTCGCCGTCGAAAACAACTCCAGTGCCGCGAACGTCGCTGATGTGGACCTTCCAGATTCGTCTGATGAATCCACGGTGGCAGAGATGGGATGTGACAGCAGCAGCTTCTCGCTTGTTGACTCGCCCCGCCTGAAAAGGAAGTTGCGCCGGACATCAACAGCGGGTGAGTTGCCTACGAGGACTGCTGACAAGCCAGGAGTTTTCTGAGTGGCTTCGTTCCTACAACGGAGACGGCGAATCTGAACGCTATTAACAGACAGCGGCTAACCCAGCTTTTCGACCGGGTGGTTCCGGCACAAGTCTGCGAAATCAGAATTAATGCATGGAAGAATGTCGTGGTAGTAGATGTTAAATCTCAGGCATCAGTAGACAAGCTGAAAGAAACTAGTGTGCTCGGTGGCATGGCGGTCCGCTCCTACGTTGCTCACGGGAAGCGGACTAGCACTGGAGTTATAACTGATGTTGACCAGGAGATAGACGACAAAGACCTCCGGAGCGCTGATTAAATCTACGGCCCGGATAGTTGACATTCATCATTTCGGCCGCCCCAAGTGTGTCAAGAAAATCAAATAAAGACCTCAACCTTTCTCTCAGGATTGAGAAATAGATGAGGTGTATCAGGCGAAGTACTTGTTTATGAATTAAGTATTTTTAGGAAAACCAGATTCTGTTAAAAATCCAAAAACGCAAACAGTGTCCGCAATTGCATTATCACCCAAGAAGAGTGCTGAGTGAAAACAGATGCTTTGGTTTTCACACGGAGAAAAGCACTTTTTCCGTAGCTTTTTCAGTTCCAAACATGAAATTAAAATGTGATTGACTGTAAGCTCATCTCCGCGTGTACAAACTATTTTGTCTTTATTGGTAAGCAGAAAGTTGTCTCTAATATGTGTGTGGCCTATACGGAGACGGCATATAAGGACTTCTATGAAACGTTTCTGGTGCATATATGAGTTGGATTGATGTAGAACAGGTCTTATTAAGTGTAGTTTGTTATGTACTGTGTTGTTCGTAGTGGACTGCTATTTTTTCCTAGCATTACAATGTAGTAAGTTCGTGCAACCTCTTTAGGTTACATTTACATTTTTAAGTTGCTTGCCACAAGATTGAGCAGCTCACAAATCTGCTCTTTCCTTGCCTTTTATGCCGACATCACTTGGTACGCAGCAAAGTATTATGTTTTGTCCTTGAGCTCTGCTTTTGTAATGTTGTGTATGAGGTCGCCAAGCAGCGGAGTTATTGCATTTCTAAACTGAAGGGCTGTCAGCGCTCTTAGCGAGTACGTGTAACTACTACTGTTGGCGAAGTTCTCATTTACTATTTTTTCTATGGGTATTATTCGGTAGTGAAGATGGAAGCATGCTGTGGAAGTCTTGCTGTTTTATTCCAATTCCAATGAACCACTGCGCTTCCAACGTAAGCGTCTGTTTTTGAGCCGTCTGAATGGAAAGCTCCGAGATTACTGTACTTTTGCTCAAGTGTGAGGAATTGTACTATATATTTTTGCGGAATTTGTTTTTTACGGAACGGTGTAAGAGGGAAATCGCAGATTTCAAGGGAAATTGTACCATGGCGACCGTGGACCTCGACTTCGAGCAATGCTTGGCAGTATGTGCAGTGCGGCAATGTTTTGGCCCATCTCTTCAAATCGGAAGAGCAGTGGACGGGTACCTTGCGATTTATTGTTAAAGAGTACTCTAGATGGGCACTTTGTAGCGATGGGGCAACAAACATGTTTTTGCAGTGAACGAATTTTTTTAGAATGTACGAGCATATGAGCGTGGCTCACCTGTCGGTAAATGACGGTTCGTTAGTTTCAACGTAAAGTCTGTTTATAGGTGACGTCCTGTAAGCACGATATGAAAGATCTACACCTAAATTGTGCACTGGGTCGAGTTGTGTCAAGTACGATGGCCTTGCTGAACCATATACTGTACTACCATAGTCTAAACAGGATCGTACAACAGAGCGGTAAATGTTTAGAAAGCTTGCCCTGTCAGTACCCCAGTATTCATGTGAAGGGACTTTGAGTATGTTGAGTGATCGGGAAATTTTCATTTTTAGCGCATTAATATGAGGCAGGGAAGTGAGTTTTTTTGTAAAACGTTGTACCTAAAGCATTGTGTTCAGTTTTTACGGGCAATTCGGTTTCGTTCAGGTGTAGGGTCAGATCTGCCTGTAATCCTCTTTTGAGTGAGAAAGTGATGGCTACTATTTTCTGTGCAGAAAACCGGAAGCCATTTCTCTCTGCCCATGATGCCTGTTTGTTTGTTCTTAATTGTGTTTGCCTTGACATGCTGATTTGTTGGAGGGTATGCAAGCTGTCTGGAGGTTTGTCTACATAAAGTGAATAGATGAAATGTCTCGGGATTATTTTGCTAAGCGAATCCACTTTTACATTACAGAGAGTTGATTGCCAGACAGTGTTGTGTGTGGATAAGAGCTTCTCTGAGAGTATTTTAGAGACGGACTAGGGGATCTGTTGTGGAGCATAACTTTTTAAAACCACATTGATGGATACCAGGAAGTTCACAGGATTACACGACAAAAGGTATACTTGTATTCAGGACGCTTTCAAAGAATTTGGCGACACAACTGGTAGGGGTTATGGGTCTATAACTTCTATGAGAGGTTGGGGGTTTACTAAGTTCAATAAACTTAAAATAATAGTTTTTTTCCAGGCTTGAGGTATTTTCCTTGATATCTAAACTCTCTTAAAGATTCCTAAAAGTGCTTCTACGGCACGCTTCGAAAGATGGGCATGCATTTCATGGTGTGTTTGGTCGTGTCCTGGAGCAGTTTTTATGCCGGGAGATAATACTGTAGTGATTTTCTGGAGGATAAAAATGTATTGTATAGCTCATTAGCACCTCCACTTGTTCAGGATTTTTGTTTTTCGGCCATATTTTCTATTTTAGA
The DNA here is from genome assembly GCF_052857255.1 of Amblyomma americanum. Lineage (NCBI taxonomy): Eukaryota > Metazoa > Arthropoda > Arachnida > Ixodida > Ixodidae > Amblyomma > Amblyomma americanum. Next base: position 57,966,139 of record NC_135505.1, on the reverse strand, counting down.
AACGAGTGGGTACAATGTGACGAACTAGAGACTGCAGCGAAGTGCTCTCCTAATATGTCTGCCTGTTCCCTTATATTTGTTTGTACACCAGGTGTTGTCAAAAGCGGAATTGTGTACGATGAGAAGTTGCCATTTAATTTTAGAACCTGCTGCCACAAATTCTTGGATGTAATTTGACTGTTTATTGATGAAACATAACTCAGCAATGAGGTTTTCTCGGCATTGCGACGGACGTACCCAGCTTTAGCTGTTGCCTTTTTAAAATTTACGAGATTCTCATGTGTCGGATACCTGCGAAATTTACCTCAAGCTCTTTGTTGTTAATTTTTTGCTTCCTTGCGGTCTTTTGTCCACCACACTTTTTGGTTTTGTCGCACTATTCCAGAAGACTGAGGAATAGCTAACTGTCCACCAATTATGGTACTATTCGTGAACTTTTCGTTTATCTAATCGATGCTCAGATTTTCTGAAACTGTATTATCCAAAGTGACTTTTGCCCTAAATAGTAGCCAGTCTGCTAAATGCAGCTTCCAGCTTCGTGGTTTTGTTGGGATTATTTCTGCTGGAGACGTTAAACTGATTAGTACAGGGAGGTGGTCGCTAGCACAAGGGTTGTCAACGACATCCCATTTAAGATCGTTAAAAACAGAAGGTGAAGTAAGCGACAAATCTAAACAGGTCATTTTCCCGAGGTAAGGAAGCAGTATGTGGCCTTTTCCGTATTTAAAAGATATACATTATATGTTAGGGTAAAATGTGAGATTATTTGGCCCCTAGAGTCGCAGCGCTCGGTTCTCCAGTAAGGGAAGAGAGCGTTAAAATCACCAACTACTAGATATGGGTCTGGAAGTTCATCGATGAGTTCTTGTAGATCTTAGGCTGTTATTGTAAAATGTGGAGGACTATAGGCAGAATATATAGCAATTGTTTTATAGCTGACAGTGCTGGCAGCAATGGCTGGAAATTTTGCTTTGATTTTGATTTCTTTAGCAGGGACGTCGCTTTGAACGACAATCACGACGCCTGCTGGGAGTCTAATTGCCTGCTCACGATCGTGTATAAATATTTTATAATGTTTCTGGTTATTCATATTCTGTGGACCAAGATTAGTTTCGTGAAGACATAAGGCTGCGGGCAACATTGACCATAAAATATCTGTCATGTCACTAATTCCTCAACAGTCCTCTACAGTTCTACTGAACTAAAAAAGCCATGTTTATATTGTGGGGTGGGAACGATAAGGGGTTTACTTATGTTCTGGGCCTGCTATGAGTGCGCTGTCTTTTTTTCGCTCAGCAGAGCTGTTCCGTCACTTCAAAGCGTTGGACTGGGAGTTACATCCATCACCACGCCAGAGGGGCTGGAGGACCAGGAAGCAGTGGTTGTGCTAGTTTCAGGTCTCCCCCCCCCCCCCCCATGGACCTTCGCTTCCTGCTTTGGCAATGGCAGGGCAGCTTTCGCTCGGCATGGACGGACACGCCCTAGAGTACGCGTCGTGGTACCCTTCGCAGTTTGCGCAGCGTAGGGCTGCGTAACATTCCTCAGAATGGTGGTCCTTGGAAGCGCATTTCGCACAGGGTTTTCAGACGCAGAAACTCTGTGAGCCGTGGCCAAACTTCCGACAATTGAAACATCGGGGGGATTGGGTATATAGTGCTGTACGTTGACCTTTATGTATCCAACTTCGATAGTTTCGGGGAAGGTACTGGGGTTAAATGTGAGTACCCTGTGTTTTGTATCTAGTTCTTTGTTATCCTTGCGAATTTTTATTCTGCGAACGTCGATTACATTTTGATCAGAGAGTAAGCTTGTGTTAGATGGATAGTCAGTTTCAGAGATAACGCTGCGAACTCTGTAGAGGGATCGGTGGGGAGTCACAGAGGCAGAGATGTCCACTATAGACGCATTGTTTAAGAGTTTTGCGCTCTAGATGCTGTCGCACAGTTCAAGAATTAAGTCACAGCTGTCCATTTTTGAAACTTTGTAGGCAGGACCCAAGGTATCGGTTGAGCATCTTGATCCATAGAATGGGCATAATATTCTTTCTTTTTTTTCAAACTTTCTTTCTGCATTACGTCTAACTTTGACAATGTTTATCTCTTTTTTGAGAAAAAATAAGCTGCTTCGTTCCTCCCTCTTTTTAGAGAGCGATCAGGTTCGGAAAGAAGGGGAGCCATAAAAAATTCAGTTTTTCAGGCATGGTGCCAGCCACCCACCATGGAGCCTAACAAAAGGACGGGACAGGAACTTGCAAGCAAGCCCTGCCCAAGCCAGCCTTAATTATAACACATGACCAGAGATGGGCATCCTCACCAGGCGAGCCCTCTTGAGGGCGTCCTCACCCTCACCTCATGAGGATTTCACTCGGTGAGGTTAAGGTGAGAGAGGATGGACGCATGAAAATTCGTGAAAATTCGTGAGGGTGAAGGAGGAAAGACAAGGTGATGTGAGGACGAGGGAGGGAAGACATAGTGAGGTGAGGGTGAGGGAGAAAATATATGTTGAGGTGAGGGTGATGGAGGGTAAGATACACTGTCTGAGGGCGAGGGTGGTAGTCCGCAGCGTACTCCGGGCTAACGTTTTTTTTTCTGTGCAGCCCGTTATGAATGCCAGTTTTAAAACGCTATTTCTTAGAGTGAAGGTTCGTGGGGAAGACGGATCTGGAGATACACGAGTTGAAAACGAAAGGCGGCGAGCCGCACGGCTTCTCCGTCGCCACGAGGTGCTACACTGCTGTCAGTGCTATGCCGAAAAAAGTGCTCTTCTAACTCAAAAAGGTTTTTTTTTCTAAACTGCGTAAAGTCTGTATTCAAACACCCTTCATAGTGCGCTACCAAGGGTGCACAGGCCGCGCCTTGCGTGCGGCTGCCGGTCCAACGGGAACCGTGCTACCGCAGTCAAAATTTTCACTACCAGCCAGGTGTCGGTCCGATGATAGGAGTGTAGAGTAAAACATGACGAAATAACTTTATTGGCACCCGTCAGAAGATCAGAGAGCGTGTAAGAATTACACCTGGTAAGGCTGTTGAATTCCAAAGTTCTAAGCCTTGTTTCTCGGAAGGCAGTCCAATTTCAGCTCAGTCAAGTTTCAAAGAATTGGCTGCAGCGAAAAAAAAATGCTTGTACGAAATTCTCCTGTGAAATCTAAGCCTGTTGGCGGCGTTGATTTCTGGGATTTTTTATTCACACTATATGTAGTTCAGTACAGCCGTATCTTCTTTCTATTTGAGCTGGAATTGCGGTATAGAAAACGGTGCCGCAGTGTGGTGGCCAAAACCAAGCAGTGTAGTCTTGCCATGGAAATAAAGCAGCAGCTTAACTACCTTGATCTCAATCATCGCTCGCTATGCCTTGCATTCTACAATGTGCTAAAAAGAAAACGTTGTACAACTCTCCAAATAACTGGAACATCTCTTAGTTTATTCCTGTCTCTGGTGAGACCTGTGGCCACGTAATCGTGCTCCTGGTTTTATGAACAAAATTTCTGGCAGGAATGGTAGGGAATTGACACACAGCATTTGGTAATGCCTAGTCGTGCGAGCAAAAAAAATCACGGGCGGTTTACCTTGGGGTTAACCACAAATTATTGTGCGCTAGCGCCATCGCAACTGGGGTTTCATGGTTTTTCTTGACTTTTTATGCTTTTGCTTGACCTGGACTGAATATATCACATCATATAAGTTTGCGTGATATTGCATCAATTTACACATGCACTGACTGCGGTAGAATTTGTCATTCCGTACATTCGCAGATATCCGGAAGGCCTCATTCCGCTCCGGAGCAGACGTGTTACGCGCCACTGCCCTGCAATGGCAGGCGCTGTCGGTGGGGCTTGTGGGAGCCATCTTGACCCTGAGGAATCTCTCACGACTAATCATTATTTGAAGTGCCACGGCAGGCAGTTTGTGATGACTTCACAACCGCACGTGACCAAGGTAGCCAACGTGGTAGAATCAGGCTTCTCACAGACAACCGCTTTTCGATAAAGTGGAAGCGCTAGGGCACTAATATGGGAAGCTTAGGAGTCGTTCACACCACACTCGGGGAGCTAGTGATGACCATTATTCAGCCTAAATGCTGCATTTTAGCGACCAATTTGATTTTCAAGTGGCGTGAATAATATTTTATTTTAAGCAGAAGCGTAAGAGCTTCACTGCAGCGGTAAACCGGCATCGCGCAAGGGGAAGATTCTAAAGAACAAAAACTTCATAGCTCAGGGAGCGGGATTCGAACCAGCGGCGGCGGTAAAAAATCAGTTCGGCTGACAGCTGCTTCAGACCACTATGCCATCGCCATTTTTTAAGCATGGTATTTATTACATTGAAAATATATTCTCTTTGCATTAAATTTACAAAGGATTTAGGAAAGTACAGGAAGCACATCGCAAAAAAATGAGCCAAAGCTGAGGCAGCGATCGATATAGATCGCCGGCTCGGATGCCTGCCGCCGGCTAGACGCTAAATTACATAGTAAATTTATGCTGCACGAAACGCGAAATCGTATGCCACCACCGCAAACACTCTGTGACAAACGGTTGAGCCGCAATGCTCTTATGAAAATTCGTACAGGCGTGGAAATGGGGGAACCTAAGTTGCCGGTTCGAATTCTTGCCGCTACCTAGGCTCTTATCTAGTCAGTATGTGTTGTACAAAACGCTGAATCGTATAACTCAACCGGGAACACTCTACGGCGAACGGTAGGCCCACAATTTTTACACTAATGTCGGTTCCTAGTGGCCCGACTTCGACGCCTGCCGACAGGAATATATTATCGTATTGCTCACAGCGCTAGAAAGAAAGCACGAAAGTAGGAAAATACGAACGGGGTATATATACTGGATCGACATAGTTTAGTTTCCAGTTGTAGGGGTGTATGAATATTCAGAAATTTCGAGTACCGAATAGAATATCCCCGTATGTGTTTATACGAACGAATCAAAGAATGCATGTTCAAAATTATTCGAAACTAATCTAATATGTGGTCATGTTTTCGAATAATTTTCGAATAATTGGCAGGAAGTTCGAATAATGCCAGCCGTACTTTTAGTCTGCGATTTTTCAAAAGCAGGGACCATACGCGCCGCATTACCATGCCGCCGTGATCGGTACGCTCGGGATGAAGGTTCAGCTCCACGGTACGGTCAATTCGCGTGGCGGTGTTCGTAATCCTCATACATGGCCTTAGATATTGGACGATGCAGCAGGGCCCAGACAGGTTTTGCAAACCCGGCCTTCATGCTTGACCTCGGAGGCCGTGCCTCACACGTAAGCTCTCACCAATTTAATGCACTGAGATATGGCCCTGGTGTATTAGCTTTTGTTATCAAGAGCAAAAGGTACTTTTTCTATGCGCATAACATCAATGATAAAGTTAATACATTGACTTTATGTGGCGAACCATCATATTGATATGAATGTTTGCTGTTTTAAAAGATACAGCTATAACTGCGATGGCAGCGCTTCGCTGTCCTCATGACTGCTCATTCGCATATTTGAACAAGTAGCGAATATTCGTCAAAATGTTCGTATTCGGTTTGGTTCCATCATTATTCGATTCGTATTCGGTTCGGTTTTTAGCCAAAGTATCTGTATTCGATTCGGTAACAATGCAACGATATTCGTGTGGAAATAAGTTTGAAAAAAGTGCTATTCGCACACCCCTATTTAGTTGTGGTGCTCGGGCTTCACACTGCCGCCTGTTATTATTTTATTCGGGTTTGTAACCACCTCGGTGACTATGGCACCCACTCGGTTGCAGTTTGCGTTATAATGCATAACGCTGAGAACCAAAACGCAAGAAGTAGAGCTTGACGCTCTAAACGACAGAACAAGGTAAGGCTGAGCACATCAAGTGCCACTCCGGTTTTAAGTCGGTCGGTTCATACACTTTCCTCAGATGAACAATCATTTGGGAGAAATCCTAACATCCTGCCTGAACGAACTGGCAAGCTCTGAAGCTCTGCTCGAATTGGCGTCTACGCAACGTACCCGACTTCATGCGTTCACAAGTGTTAAACTGTCAGTCTGTCACACTGTTGTTTGAAAACGTGGTCATCGTGATCTTTCATCCGGGCATGTGGAATCGTCATCAGACAACCATGGAGCAAACCGCGTGAAATGGTGGGAGATTATAGGCAGTCAAATTCAGAGACGTAATGCTGTCGCAATGTCATCGGGTAATGGTAACGAAGCGACCTACAAAATTTTCTTGTTCTGAGTCTATTCTGTGCTTTAGCACGTATCTTAATTGTCATGGTAATCGCTACTGCATTGTTTTATAAATAATCTTGGCGTACATTAGTTTTTCTACATGGGTTTTTGTAGAAAACAACGAACTGACTCATTTGAGCTGTGCATATAGACAGCAATGAAATGCTTTAAGTGCACGATACATGTGTGCATTCAGTGCGTGCTAAAATTAAAGGCAGAGTGATGTTTTGGGGCACAACTCGTAACTGTCTCGGTTTTGTCGCAAGTATTAGCTCAAACAACACACGTACAGGCAAACACACACAACAATATAAAAATCTAGCCTCTTGTCCAATAGTGCCTCTAGGGCTTGCCTTATATGTTTACTAAGTAATATAGGTGGAAGGTGGCGACTGCAAAATATAACTGGAGTTTTGAAACGACTGTTAGTGAGGCTGAGGGAGGGCCGTCGATTTGAGGGCGAGGGCGAGAGGGCGAGCACATTTTTCGAAGTGAGGGTGAGGGCGAGAGAGGGCCGGATAACTTTTCAAAATGAGGGCGAGGGTGAGGGAGGGCCATGGATTCTAAAGTGAGGGTGAGGGAGGAAATGTAAATGTGAGGGCATTTGCCCACCTCTGCGTATGACACAACACAGTGTAGTTGCACACATCAGGTTAACCCTCACCGCCTATGAAAAGTGAAAAAAAAAGCGAGGAGGAGGAGAGAAGAAAGTTGTAAGAGAGATGTTAGGAAAGAGAAAGTTGTAAGGGAGGTTAAGAAAAGGGCCGATTTCACCCCGTCGGGTCAGGTCGGAGGTGCCGTCTACAGGAAGCTGGGGCCGAAGTCGTGTGTTGCCTCCGCCGAGGGGCCTTAAAGGTCCAAACGCTCAGCATCGGCTCAACCACCAGGATCCCCTTTTCCCCAGACACGGCGATACCACGCACGGCTAGGCGCGGGTGTTCTGGTCCTTGATGATGCACTGCTCACCATCATCCCCCGGCGGGGAGGTCCCTTCGGATGCTCAGAAACCCGTGGTGTGGCCACTCACCAATGTCTGCAAGCTGCAGACGCCCCCTGCGTGGTTCAAAAGAAAACACTGAGATAGCCAACTCACTCAATGAATATTTTGCGCCAGTTTTACTAAATATAATGGTATAACACGTCACAAGCCAAGGAACAATAAATAAATTGAATGACTATAGGAAACTGAGAGAACATTACTTATTCTGTGAAAAAATCTAGACACAAATAAGGAAAACCAGCAGTTAAAATTCCAAAATTCCTCATAACAAATGCGCCAAATAGATGGCTAAGAATTTCACATAATGCTCAATGAACAATTGTCAACTCGTGCCCATGGTACAGAATGAAAAATGGGCAAACATTATCCCAATCTATAGATCAGAAAACGAGGCCAATTTTGCAAACTATAGACCCACCTGCAGTATCTGTACAGCATGTAAAGTACTCGAGCGCATCGACCTAAAACAAAACAGTTTTTCTCGAACTTGAAATATTATCTACCATTTTCACTCTGGCTTCTGCCACGGCCTTGCGAAAGCAACGCAATTACTTGAATGAGTCCAAAACTCATCCCATAGCATAGACAGACAAAAAATACTTATTTATTGGTACGAGATCTTTCGAAATGATTTATTCGGGTTATGCAAAATAAACTAATTATTAAACCACACAAGACGCCACTTGATGGTTGGTTTATGGGGATTAAAGTCCCAAAGCGACTCAGGCTATGAGGGACGCCGTAGTGAAGGGCTCCGGAAATTTCGACCACCTGGGGTTCTTTAACGTGCACTGACATCGCACAGTACACAGGCCTCTAGAATTTCGCCTCCATCGAAATTCGACCGCCGCGGCCGGGATCGAACCCGCGTCTTTCGGGCCAGCAGCCGAGCGCCATAACCACTCAGCCGCCGCTGCGGATGTCCCTATGTTTGATTGCATAAGAAACTACTTCTCAGCCAGAAGACAGTTCGTCGTAATTAACCATCATACACTCCATATAGTATATTTTGTGTCTTGTGTACCACAGGGATGCGTCATGGTTCTTGTTTTTTATTTTTATTTTCATTTATTTATCAGTGTGCCCACAGCTCCTGTACGGCATTACATTGGGGGAAGGAAAATACATGGCAAGAGCGTAAATGCATGAATTACACCAACAATCAAAATATGAACAATAGAATCAATTCAGCATAAAAACAAAAAAGACATTTGACACGACAGTTGCAACAGCACTTTCAAGTCGATTATATTCCCTGATACTTCGGGGAACAAATGACATGTTGAAGAGGTCTGTTCTACAGTATATTTCTTCCACCTTGTTCCTGTGATCTGTAGGCGAAATGTAGTTGGGACTCTCTATCTGGGTTCTCTATCTGTTTTGGAATGAAAGATATCGTGAAAGAATTTCAGACGAAGGATTTTTCTTCGTTTTTCAAGCGTGTCCCAGCAAAGACTGCGTTTTGCAGTTGTTACATAGAAGTTCTTTGAGTAGTTGTTGAGTAGAGGACTAGAGGAGAGTGATTACTTTCACAAATTGATCAGTTGAAACACCTTAACTTCATTATAAGGCTCTTCGCAAATAACCGAATCATAATTTACTAAAAAGTAGAAAGACAATCATGAAGCCCTCAGCAATGGATTAGAAATTATAACGACATGACGAGCTGACTTGCGGATGACACTTCTTAATAATGAATATGCATTTATGACGATTTCTAGGAAGATGGCTAAATCCCCTTTTTGAGTACACTCTTAATCTAACCCAGATGGCTATAATCACTGAACATAAGTATCTACGACTTGAGGTGGAGGGCTAAAGTGAATGGAATCACTTCAGCAGCTCTGAAAAGAATATTCTTTAGCTGCCTCAGATTATCCACCTTTCAAACTAATCAAATGGGCTAGAATGTCTTCGTCAGCTGGAATGTGCCTAAAAACCGGCCTTCCGCTAATTCACCGCATAACAAACCAAGGCGCCATGAGCGCGCAAATCAATGCACCCGCGGCTGCTTAAACCTAGCAAAATGAAGGAACTATCATCTTTGTGGTTGTACCAAGATATTTTGTTTTCGAAAAACATGACTCAACGTTTGCCGTTCACATTCGACAGCTCGTCGGAAGAAAAACAATTCGGACAAAACAAAGCAGACCACTCCAAACGAGGATGAATTGGCGTTTGGAGTTACCGCATGGGATAATGCGAAAGGTAGACACTATCTAGTCCACATTGCGCTTTTGCAGATTTTGCATTTGCTTTCAATGCCGCTGCATGTATGAGTGGACAGGAATTGTGGTTTGGTTCGTGGTGTGAGAAATGTGTTGCTACGAACTTGAGGGGTAGCTTTCAGTGCAGCGTGCTTGCGGCCTGCCTCCTTAGCAGCCCCTTGTTAGCCGAACGTTTGTGGCTTTTACCTTCAGCCTACTTGGAGAGTCAGGGTACGGTGCTGCATTCATGTCTTTACTGTAGCGCTGCACATCTTAAACTTTTAAGCCGGCCGCTTTATCATCAAAGAGGCGCCTGCTGCTCCTAATAGAATCTTTCGTGAACATCACTTTTTAATTTCATTTCCTAGTGCTCTGAGGCCACTTGGAATTATAGAGGAGAGTGGCTAAATGGATAACACATTAAACAAAAGCAGCAACGCAACAAAATAAAAAAAAGTTGTTAGGCTCCTAATGCCCCTGTCGCACGGGCACTTTCGATCCTCATTGAACTCGATCTGCATTGAGATTTTCGAGCACACTCAAAACATCCGGTGCTACACGGGCATTTTCGATGCTCATTGAGAAGTTTCCCTCATGTGTGTTAGGTGGCGCCAAATATACCGCCGACAGTCAGAACATGGCGATGTCCGGCCACACTGTGCAGTAGGGGGCAGCGGCAGGCAAATCCGTAGCCAAATCAGTACATCTGCGTATCTGCGTCAGGTTTCTAAACTTGTGGCGCATCTCTGCTGCTGTGCGATGGAGCCCGAGGGTCCGCAACGCCTCCACGATTTCCGCATAGACTACGGCGTTTCTCTCCTGGCGCCGCAAATCATTTAGGCGGTCCTGCCAGCAGTCGATGAGAGCGGCTGTCTCGCGCTCGCTCCAGTTTCCGAGCCGACGAGCAGCAGCACGCCATCTTTGTTTACAGTGACGCCGAAGCTTGGAGCGTGCTGTAGAGATTGTTTTCAAATATTTGCATATAAGCAGGAATACTACCTGAACATGTTCTGTCTTACATTTTAATAAATTACAACAACAATTGTGGTTTTCTTTTTTTAACTTGTGGTTATTTTTATAGCATCATGAGAGCAAGAGTGCTTTCGGTTCTGTTTGGAACCTCAAGCACTCTTGAAGAATCGGCAACGAGTCGAGCAGGATCGAGCTCGATTGCGCTTGAAAGTGGCCTTGTGACAACCGTCGATCTGCATTGAGTTCGATGAAGATTGACTCAATGAGGATCGAAAGCGCCCGTTTGACAGGGATATAACTATATATTCTTAGCTAGGACGTTTTTGAAAAGTTGTTGGACCTAAATGGCAGCGACAAGTTCGGTAAGATGGTTGCAATGCTAAGGCATGCGTGGAATAAAACGTTGGAAACAGGAATCAGTGCGACAAGAAATAATTCCAACTCTGTAAGAGTGGTCAACGCGGACCGAACAATAGGACGGCTTCAACATTAGTTCATTGCGCTAGTGGGTATTCTGGAAGTACATTTTGTTAAAAAAGCGGAGACGAGAATTATAGCGACGAGAAGCAAATGACGGTAGGCTTAGGGTTTGTTTCGTGGTAGAAACACTGGCAGTCCGATTGTAGGTATGAAAAATAAACTGAGAGGAATAGTTCTGAACAAGATCGAGTGAGTCTCCGGAGCTCGGGATCAATACAGAGGAGACGTACTCAAGTTGGGTGTGGTCTAATGTTTTGTAAAGAAGGAGTTTTAGTGATACGAGTCCAGAAGAAAAATTATGTCGAAGATATCTGAGCAGTCGATTAGCTAGATATTATATGGCTAATAGAAAAAAACCATGTTAGGACTGACGTGATATTTACGCCAAGGTATCGGTAAAATATTGCTGACTAAAAGATAGTGTTACTAAAGTGGTAGACAGATCGACGAGACTCATTACGAGTTACGCACTATCCTCTATATTTATTGCCATTAAGTAGCTTAAGCCAGTGACTGCACCAATCAAAGCTATTGTTAAGGTCAGTTCTGTCATGTGTTAACGTCCTGCTGACTTGTTATCTCTCGTTGCACAACACACTCATCGGCAAATGTATACAGCTTACAGGTAGCGTTCTGGGGTGAGTTGTTTTTCTAGATAAAGAGGAGGAGGGCACCCAAAACCGAGCCATGAGGCACTCCAGAGTTCACCGCGCTACGAGATGGAGTATGATGCTTACAAGATGCAAACACAACAATAACAAAAAAGTGTTCTAACCATTTATTTTTCGATCAAAGTTAACATGCGCTAACATTAGGAGCATTAGATTGTGGCAAACTTTGTCCAATATCTTTTAAGGTAGCATACCGGGCGCTGCCTAGTTAATCTCTCTGCCTTTCCGTTTGCCTTTCTCTCTCTCTCTCTTGTCCAATATTTTGGTAAAATAAAAGAAAAATATTTCGGCGAAGCACGGCGGTCAAAGATTAGGTGGATCTTATGCGAGCACGTAATTAGTTATGTTTCACAAAAAGTTTACGGAAGCCGTGTTGTGCTTGCGAGAAAAACAAATTTGGACCAAGAAAGTAGAATAATTCTGAGTAAGGAATTTGCTATAAGGTGTGATTTATGAAGTGAAACCACCTTCCCAAATTTCCAGTCGTCAGGACTTTCACTTGTGGCAATGAACTGTTGAAGAATTAATAACACAGTGAAGAGAAAAACTTTTTACACTTCAGAAACTTAGTATAAATGAGCTCGACACCTGAACTTGCAGACAGCTTCAGAGACTGAATTATTTTATTGATACTGCAACTATGAATAAAAATTTCACATATAGGAAAATAATTGTAGGAGGCTGGATTGGATAAAAATGACCCATCGAAAAATACGAATATTCTTGTATAATATGTTTTGCAATATCGTTGGCCATTCAGACTTAAGGTTCAATCTCTGCTAGAGAAGGTGTGCGTAACTGAGGTTTTTGACGATGGATTAACAACGCGCCAGAATTTTTTAGGGTTATCACGGAGCACGTGTGTTGTGCGGTTTCCATCAAATAATTTTTTGCTTGTTTCATTGCCACAACGTACGTTTTGTTAATTTCTTTGTATGCTGCCCAACGGTCGTCTGAAGGAGATTGTCTTGCCGCGGTAAAGTCGCTTCTTTCGGTTAGATAATCCGCGCATGTAGGCGACATACCAGGTTACGAGTTGCGATTTCATGCGAAGTTATTGCACTTTTCTGCAGGCGTTTTCTACTTAATTCGTCGAATTTGGATTTACGGATATTCATGTTAGTATTCAATCTTCACCCTGAAAAATGGTTTTAAATTTATCAAGTAATATGGTTTATATATAGCTAATTTTCCAATGCTAGCTCTGCTGTAATCGCGAATGGTGTTAGCGGCTTTTATTTTAACTTAGGGGAATTATATTTTAAATGCTAACATTAGGTACATCCGCTAGCGGGATTTTTAAAGGATTTCGTTTTCCTTCTATCATTGTTTTCTCATTGTTTTTATCCTGTTTGCTTCTCTCTTTTTTTCCTATTGTTTTCCTGTTCTTTTCGTATTATTATTCTATCCTTTCCTTTCTATGGATAGTCCTATCTTTTATTTTCCATTGCCTTCTTTATCGGTCATTCTCCAAGCATGAAAAAAAGCTGGCATATTTTTGCCTAAATATTTTCGTTTCATTTTTCTTGATATTTTATGAATGTCAATTGCTTTACAATCGTTCAAGTGGTAGCATCGCGCAAGTGCATCCCGCTACGGGGGGAGCATCTGTAGCGGCGCTGGTATCGCCTGCGGCGCTGATGAAGACGAAGCTCGGAGCGCGACCTGGCTCGCGCAGTCCATAACGATTTCGGCAACCGGCTGGCCAGCAACGTCAAAGCCCGCTCCACTGGATTACCAGCCGCGGCTACCGGGACGTCCAATAAATGTGGTTCAACCTCTACAAAGTCTCGTTTCGTTTTGTTCTCTGCATCGCCTTTCCTTTCTCTGATTCTATTTCACACGTCAGCTCTTCTGCATCGTGCTATTCTTCCTCTTTTCGCCTAAATTTTGGCGGCAATCTCGGCAATTCTTTCTCCGTACCCAAGTTAAAATTTCTTGAACAAAGGTTTTGAAAATCGGAAACCTGTATGGTCTTTTGTTGCGGGAATTTTGAAGGCAATAATCCATCCTTCTCAAAGGTAGCAAAACCTTTCTCTTAAAGTGTTTCCATTAATCAAATATAACAGTTAAGGCTTCCATTGTAAATCAATGAAGAACACTTTTTACGATAGCAAAACCGGTTATAGAAAAAAATTGAGACTGCCGTCGGGTCATCTGCTGGTATATTGATTGTTACAGTGAAATCTTACATTCTTTTGTATAATTGTGTTTATAATCGGTTTCCCGCTCAACAATGGTTTTGTCCGGAATAATTAGGTATGTTTTTTTTTGTTTTACAAACGAGCCGTGGATTGTTTTGCTTCGGATCTTAGGATCGTTAATTTCTAAATTACCTTTATGGTTCTTTCATTTTTAGCTGTTCGCAGAATTTATTTGTAATCCGGTTAAGAAAGCGTTCAGTGCTAGACTACGTTTTCTTTCATTCGTATTTTTCCATTTCTCAGAGGATTATTACTAGAGCATTGTTTTATTAATATGACATCGTATTCGACTGCTTTCACCGGCCAGCACAAAAAAATGAAACACTTTTGGCTCCCCTCACTTTTGGAATTTTGAAAGTATTCACTGAAACACTCCGTACTTTTCGTTAAAAAAAATATTGTGGCTGATCTGCAGCTCTATCTTTAATCACTGCTCTTGAAAGTTCCTGGACAATTTTCCTCATGAAACGCCAAGCAGCATAGGCATATTCGGTCCGAATGGCATTGTGTCATGGGCATACCTTGAAGCACTACAAGTTGCAGAAAATGCATTACAATTGTATTGCCCAAGGTATGGAGAGATTTCTGGGATAATGCCGCAACACCACTAATATATGAGGAATACATGTGCAATTTACACAATGGCGCAATGAATGGGTAAAATTTAGTTACATCGAATATAAAATGACTTGATCTTAAGAGAGTTTTTGAGACCGATGACGAAACAGGGGCGATGACATGGTAATTTGATTATCCCATGAGCTTACAGGAATTTCTAGAATGATGGCCAATCATGGTGCTGTATCAATATTGCTGTTGACAGAAGTGGGTTGGTTACTTAGCTTATTAAGGGCATTAAGTGTGCCGAACAGGTCGCCAATAGCCATGGCCTGACAGCCACTAAACTCGAATCTCCTGTAACCAGCTCTTTCTGGCCAAATAAAGCTTTTCCGAACAGTCACTAGGAAGCGCAAAAATCTTTGCTTTCCCACTGATTCGAATGAAGTAAACATTCTCTGCAGTTTTTCAAGTTATTTCACTCCAGTAATCCGGATCTGTGCTCACTGCATGCCCTAATCACAGACATTCTCTTAAAACATCCAGCCACTTGCTACCAATTCGCTTCTTGCTTCGGTCCTCTTATGCACCTCTTGAAGACTACTTTGGTTTGGTTTTTCCAACATCATTTTTAGAGCCACTAGTTACCCCTTCCTATATCAACGTTCATGCTTTGCAATACTCCTCCTGCGTTGCTTTTCAAGGCAATGTAATTAGTCGATCGCAGATTATGAAATTATTGTTAAGCTAAGATTACTAAGGTAAGCACTGGTGACGTAATCATGATCCGAAAAATGCTCCTACTATGTACCCACCCTGTGCCATATCAGCCAGCGGCCTGTTCTACAGGTTACTTATTTGCCTTCCTTGATACTGAAGGCATCTATCGGTAGAATGCGCGGTGTTTATATTTGGCCATTGCCAATTCCACGTCTTCACAGGAGCTTTCGAGGATCAGTTCATCTCGGCTGTATTTAGGCTGTGTTTATAAATTCGGTTTGTACATCTTATTTACGCTTTATTACGACCATTGCGATGCACTCGTTGAAAACAATGGAATTTCTGTATATAGCCTGCGGTACCTTGAGTGATGAGAAATCGCACACATAGTTCTCGCCTCGACGCTAATCCACAATAGCACTGTACGTGTCTGTCCTTCGGTACAGTAAAGCGTCATCCCTCTGGCTAACTTAACTAAGCCCTATGACATTCTATTTCACAACAACTACCTCATCGAGAACCAGTGCTATACAAGCCTCGCTGTAGAAGGCTATAGTGTTAAATGTTCCTAGCTTGTTTTTCTAGAGGTGGTTTCACCAGAGCCAGAGATTAATACCATCCGCTTCGTCATAGCTGTGAGCTCCGATTTGTTGGTTTGTTGCGCAGCGGCTCAGGCTTAAGATTGATGGTTGACTGGAGTATTGATAAAGGAATTAGTAGCCTAATACTACACCAGGAAAGCCAAGTTCTGCTGATGGAATGCGTAGTATTCTTGGTTCTCCTATATCAGGCCGCATACCATTCCTGCTAAAGCAATACCATCGACACGCGGATTTTTATAGGGTGGAGTACTGCGCGGTCCTCTTGCGTGCTAGGTGGCTGCTCTGGCTCAACGCAATCAATGCTTTCTCTGGCCCTACGAAATTCTTTACTTCTTTCTTCCTCTATTGCTTCGCCTTCTGCTACCCTTCCGTCCTGTTGGATTCCATGTCGAAAGTTTTATTAACCACCGGTTTTCATGTCTTGGATTTAGTTTGTTGGCTGGCTTCCAATAAAGATGGCTCATACCCAATACGGAGGAGTCGCCCGGACACAGACGGCGAATTGCTGAAAACAAGAGCATTTAGAGGCGAAAAGGAGTAGTAATAAAGTATAGGCCGGCAGATTGGACGACGCAACGACAGGGGTCCTGCTGAATGGGAGATCGAAGACGGTACAATTCTTTATCTGCACATACCAATACCACGTATGTAATGTTTCAATTTCGCACTGACTGAGAACGGGAAGGGAAAACAATACTCAGAATGAGAGTCGCTGCGTTTCTAGAAGGAAACTTTTCACATCAGAGCGCACACTCCCGTTGCTTCTTCCAAGCAAAGAAGCGCCAAAGGAAAGAGCGACCGCAGTGGGCAGAGGCAGACCCAAGTGGAGAAATGGAATTTCTAATAGGCACCTTCGATTTGTATCCCTTGCCGATGAGCGTTTCTGCTCTTTTGCCTAAATAGGATATCATGAAAACGGGACTGTTCTTGAAGGCGGTGTCGTGAACCTAATTTCAAGCCTTTTCATTGGCCCCCGTGCCTCTTTCATTAGCCTACGACTACGACGCCCGGTCACCACACCGGAAGGACGAAGCATCATCAAGGAAGAACAGCGTGATTATGAAAAAAGAAATCGACGCCTTCTTCGCCCGCCGACAACTCGAGTACAAGATACCCAACCTAGTGACGTCTATCGAGGCCTTTGCTAAAGGAAGAGCCTCGTCAGAAGCCGATAAACTCAGCACCAGGCAGACAGACAGGTTGTCGAAGCTTCAACGCTGGCCTGAAAAATCCTCACCAGACCATTCTCACCTGGTTGCCAACTTCTCTCCTCCAGAAAGCTCACAACCGCCGAAACGTCAATCCTAGCCAAAGGACGCAAATTCAGCCTCAAGGTGAATAGACTTCCCCCCCCCCCTTCGAGCAATCGTATCTGCGCTTGAAGTCGGCATCCGGCAACTGGAACCTGGTGTACGAGAATAGGTCAGGCTCGAAATAATAGGTGAACTTAATTCAATGCAAGCACACCGAAAAGAATAATACCTACCATCGGATGAAAGACAAGCGCTGTAAGGACTCAAGACAGACACCAACATAGTGATCCTCCCAGCGGACAAGGGCAATGCAACTGTCGTTTTTTACAGACGGGACTACGAAGAGAAAATATCCACCTTACTCAGCAGTCAAGAGTATGAGAAATTGAAGAAGGACCCCACAACAACTACCCAAGCAAGTCTAAATAAAACATTGAAAGGAGTATTCCAAAAGCACCCCGACTTCCGAAGCCTCCACCTCCAGTTATTGAGCAATTACGGATCGGCTCCACCATTCTACCGCCTGCCCAAAGTCCCTTTGCGCCCGATTGTGGACTTTCGGTGTTCCCCCCTTCGCTCGTTGTCGCAATAGCTTCAAAAACTCATATCCCTAATCGCAGGAAAAACAGCGACCCATATCCGTCATTCCAGTCGCTTCATCGAACTGGTGTCCCAAGCCATCCTTCATGCCGACGAATGTGTTGTCTCCTTCGACGTGGTGTCTCTTTTCACAAAAATTCCCCTGAAGCTTGCGGTGACCGCTACGACACACGCGACGACACACTCAGAGCACGAAACTCGCTGAGTGTAAGTAAATGTTGTGTGCTGACTCCTGGAGCTGTGCCTATCAAACACATACTTCTCGTCAAAGAGAGATTTTTACCGACAAGTGAAAGGAACGCCAATGGTAGCCTCCATCTATGTCGTCATGGCCAATTTAACGATGGAACCCATTGAACAACGAGCCCTGAACTCATTCCACCCAAATCCAAAAATTTTCCTCAAATATGTCGACAAGTGTTTCGCCGTCATCAAAAGATCTGAGATTCAAAATTTCCTTCCTCATTTAAACTCCGTATCACCTGACATTCAGTTCACGCTAGAGTTGGAAAAAAAAAACGCCCTGCAGTTTCTGTACTTCCTCGTGTCCCGAAACAGCCGTACCCTTCAATTCTCCGCTTACCGCAAACCAACACACTCATGCCAGTATGTCCACTTCTCTTCGAACCACCCGACCGTCCATAAAGCAGCAGCGGTGAAGACCTTGTTCAGAAGAGTTGAGACACTCTACAGCACAGAACTTGACAGAAAAAAGAATAACGCGCGATATTCAAAGAACTCATCATGAACGGTTTTCCAAAAGAATTTATTCAAAAAACCATTCGACTTCAAAAACACAACAACATGCGCCAAGAAATCTAAGCACAAAGGCCAACGCCGCCACCAAAATACGTGACTTTACCTTATGTCGGAAGTTCCAGTGAAACCATCGCCAGAATTCTGAAATAAGGGGATCTCCAGCTTACGCACAAGCCCACAAACACTGTTGCGCTTTGCCTACCTGTTTCCAAACACCGGCCCCGGAGAGAAAGAGCCCAAGGCATTGTCTACAAAATTCCTTGTGCCGACTGCGACGCAAGCTACATCGGCGAAGCCAAAAGTCGCAAAGAAAGAATTCGGCAACATAAAAACGACGTCCGCAACTTCGCAAGAGAGCGCAATCCTGCAGCCGGACATTTCGAGGAATCAGATCATAGAATGAACTGCGAGGAAACCCGCATCCTCGGCACCGAAACAAAATACCACAAAAAGCTCCTTCTAGAATCCTGGCTTATCCAAACCACCCCGAACAACATCAACCGCGCAAAAGGAAACCTGTCCCCAGTATATGCCCAGGGACTTCGCTCTTCAACTCAACGATAAAAAGTCGCCATTGGCCGCCTCCCTACAGTGCGACAGCGTCACTAACAGCCACAACCCCCCTTTCCTCTCCTTCCCCCATGCCTTTCGAATCACAGCTTTCGTTCATTTAACGCCCTCCTCTTCTCCATACCTAAAGACGCTAGCTGCTGCCCTCAGTCACACCTGAAGAAGGAGCCGAGTCGGCTTCAAAACAGTGTTAAAGTTAAAAATTATGGTTGGAGATGTGGAGTTTATTGTAAATATATTCTCTCATTAGCCAGTACTGGTAAACTGCAAGTTATGTACACATTTTTCTTGAGGAACAAAAGCATTTTTATTCATAACCTTAAAATGCTTCTTAATGCAGTCCATGCTCTTCAAGTACCCCTATTATTTCACACTCTGTTACGGTCGCACCTATTTTGATGTATTACCTGATATTTTCAAAATCTTTGTTCTCTATTAAACTCATTTTTAGCGAAAACTACATTGGTCAGGAACTCGCAGTTTCGCCGTGCTCGCAGTCCCACCGTGGACTCAACGCACAACGAGACCAACCACGTGACGAACCACGTGATCATCCACGGTGTCGCGCCTCTGGCAGCTGCTCCGCACCACGAGACCAACCACGAGACTAACCACGTGATCAGCCACGGCGTCACGCCACCGGCAGCTGCTCCGCACCACGTGACCGACCACGTGATCAACCATGTGGTGGGTGGCGGGATCCACTGAAAGCCCCGCACACTCGCTGACTAAAAAGGAACCCTCTGTCAAGGGCGGAAATCAAACCAGGGCCTTTGGCGTTTGAGGCAGAGACGCTACTACTACGCCACGACGGCTTTTTTTTTATTGCATCGAAACAGTGACGAAAAGAAAAGTCTAAGCACGCTTACGCCACAAAACGGCAGTCCACGCTACCCCTGCATGATCAAAAGTCTGGGAGGCACACACATGTATCCAGATAGGGGAGCCAGTTAGGGGGCTCTTGCGGGGCAGCATATACTGTAGGGTGTGATGTCAATATCGTTTTTAATGGTTAGTTTTATTATTTCTCAGAAGTACACACCAAAAATTGACAGAATAAAACAATGGTCAATTGTCTCTGGTGTATTGTACAGGCGGCAATTCACCTACCATGGCGCAAGCATCTCCTTAGCATGAAGCCATGCCTTCACAGGTAGCTTTGACGAGTGCAGCTTAAAAAAGAATGTTTTTGCAGCACGAGAAATGTACATTCGCCTAACACGTTTTAAAACACTGGTGTCAAGGAACTACAGAAAACGTAACCGATACAACGGTACAGGGAACAAATACTCTGTAAGTTCCTGAGTCACCTGCCATCTGGAGAGGCTATACAGGTAGTCTAAAGAAACGCGCATAGTGAGGAAATTGAAGGTGTCAGCAACGTCCTTAAGGAAACCCCATAAAGGCCCCTCACGAGTGTGTCCAGTCGGTGCTAACAGGAAAGGCAATTTAGCACCGAGACGCCTAATAAGCACAGCTACTAAAAAAAGGTGGTTTGACAATTTAAAAATGAAGTAAAAACGCGAAACAGGCTTAACCACGAATAAGTGAACAAGGCCGATTCCTCCAGACCCTAGAGAAATAAATAGGTTATCGCGACTCATGGGAACCTATTGTGAACGCCATACGAATGTAGCAAATATGCTGTGCATCACCTGCAATTTTTTCCTCGCACAGTGGAGAACCTGCAACACATAAGCAAGTTTTGCAAATAAAAACGGTTGCAGACTTAAGTACGAGCAAACACTGTTTCCTATCCATCCAAGCCTGTATTTGTCGTCTCATGCAGACGATCTGCGAATCGCTATAGGCGCCACTGTTGTGATTTTGGTGAAGAGGAACACTTATGTAGTGAAGGGTCCCGCAGTGCCAGCTTATTCCACCTTAATGTCTTGGCGTTGTACCCCAATGGTGCAACCAAAATTCCTTGGATTTAACTAGATAAAGAGCCGCACCTTATACCTCGCAAAACATTTCAGTCAAATGTAATGCCTCAAGCACACTCTTTTTGTCAGAACAAAAGAGGGCGACATCATCTGCTTAGGCTTAAATTTTAATTTCACATTGCACCAGGCAGATACCACGAATAGTTATGCAGTTAATAACACTAAGGCAAAAAGGTTGAAGATATAAGGCAAAGAACAAAGGGAATAATGGATAGTTTTGGCGAAGAGACAATTTAAATAGAATTGGTTTGGCTATCCCCTGGTAAACAATTAGCCTAGTATAGGACTCCTTATAACACAGTCTTATGTCCCTAAGCAAAACGTCTCCAATATTTGCATAAATAAACTCAATCTCCGCCCTAACATTATTTCGTGGCTCTTCAGTCTTTCCTCACTAATCGTTCTTAATACGTACCTGCTAGAAAATCCAGCTCTCGTTCCTCTCCAGTGGGCTGAGGTATTCTCCAGCGTTCTGCCCTAAGAGGCCTACCTTTTCACATTTATATTAATGACTTGCCCAACGACATTTCTTCTTCTGTGTGTCTTTTTGCCGACGATTGTTTTATATAGCGTGAAATTAACAGTGACTGTGTCACTTCTGTCCTTCGATCTGATATTAACCATGTTTAGGAATGGTGTAAATTATTGTACACAGAACTTAAGAATAATAAGTGCAAACACATGCGTGTTTCTCAACTTAACACTGGAATA
This sequence comes from Amblyomma americanum, assembly GCF_052857255.1. Lineage (NCBI taxonomy): Eukaryota > Metazoa > Arthropoda > Arachnida > Ixodida > Ixodidae > Amblyomma > Amblyomma americanum. Next base: position 57,944,677 of record NC_135505.1, on the reverse strand, counting down.
GACACGACCTCAATAATACTCCTTTCGAAACTGTGTCTTCGTATAAGTACCGTGGTGGGCACATAACTGCTGATCTTTCTTAGAATATGCAAGTGGAGGTTATTACTAACAACGCTAACCGCTTGTTGGGTTACCTGCGTAAAAACTTCTCCCTTTCTTCTACTTCAATAAAATTGCTCCTTTATAAAACACTTCTTCGGCGTGCATTGGAATATGCAGCATCTGTCTGGGACCCTGACCTGTCATCATTTGAAATACAGAAAACCTAGCGCCAAAACCATGTAAACCACAAGGACGAACAACGAGGAGACACAAGTGTTGTTCCTCCTTGTGGTTTGCATGGTTTTGGCGCTAGGTTTTCTCTAAATCAAGTATGCACCAACTAGTCCAAAAAGAGGTGTTAATGCTGTCATCATTAGCATCTGAAAACGAATTTGTTCAAAACCGTGCGTCACATTTTATACTTTCCAATTATCGCCGTATGTGCAGTGTTACCGTTACGAAAACTACGTGATCATGGCCACAGCTTTCACTCCGCATAAAAATTTCTCGCTTATGCCTATTTCATAAGACCTATTACTACAATCCTTAAGAGCCGGCTACTAACTACCCCTACATATGTTTCCGGCCGCATTGATCAACTTCGCAAACTAGGTGTTCCGTCATGCCATAGTAAAAATGCTTTTTCTTCTTTTCTCCCCAACACTTCTGACCGTTGAAACCACCTTCCCAGGCACAATTTTCGATCCTACTAACCAAAGTTCTTATAAGACTGTTCTATGTAATCTCTATTTGTAGATTTTAGTCACATTTATTTTGCGTTCGCCTTCGCTGTCTTATCCCTGTCTGCCTGAAATGTTTTTCTTTTTATGGAATTTATTTTTTCCTCTTTGCATTCAGTTTATTTATTTTTGTGTTTTGTTTTGTCCATTTCTCGCCGCGTTATCATTTCTTCTATTTGTTTTTCTTCTGCGCTGTATCTTACTCAATGTATGTGTCTCCACTACTCAACGTGCAATATGAAAATGGATTTCGATGCTGCGGCCTCTGATATCGCAGACATGATGCGTGCCTATTAGGTGAACGACAACTAGCTGCAGATGAGTGCAAAGAACCTTTGCAAAAAGTTTGTAATCCAAATTACGGAGGGAAATTGGATGATATCCCAAAACTGTTTTCAACCAATATGAATCTGTGCTTTTTGCAATTAATATAGTACGCCCAGAATAGAAAGTAGGGAAACCCAACATTGTAAGAAGCCTGGAAAACCTCCATCAGGACAGGCGCTAGGCGAGTGGGAAATGTTTTATACAACTCGCTAGTAATGCCATCTGGCCCAGGAGATTTCTGACCCGTCAGGTCAGAAAAGGCAGATTTAATTTTGTCTAAAGTGAGTGGCCCCTCCAATATAGCACGCTGCTCAGCGTCAAGTCGGGGCAAGGCTTCGAATAAGCGACTGTATTCTGATCTGATGTTTGTGCCCGCACAACCACCAAATAGCTTCCGATAATAGTCATAGAAAGCATAAATAATACCCAAACCATCGCTTTATATGCAACAACCATTCCGAAGTTCCAATATTTCAGCTACAGCAGTCTGCCTTTCATCGCTCAGGGCCTGACGAGATCCTCCAGAAACCTACGGGTCCTTCATTTTATGAAGGCCTCTTTGTATCTTTCGGTTTCAACCTGCTGAAGGTCTGCTTTTACAGCAGGGATATGTTCTACATAGGCACCTGGGCTGATCCTCTCTAACTCATGTAGCTCAATTAAAGCCCGGCCGAGCTCTAGAAGGTGATGTCTCTTCAAAAACGCGATTCTTGCTGAAGCGATTCTTGCCCCGCCGCGGTGGCTCAGTGGTTAAGGCGCTCGACTACTTATCCGGAGTTCCCGGGTTCGAACCCGACCGCGGCGGCTGCGTTTTTATGGAGGAAAAACGCTAAGGCGCCCGTGTGGTGTGCGATGTCAGTGCACGTTAAAGATCCCCAGGTGGTCGAAATTATTCCGGAGCCCTCCACTACGGCACCTCTTCTTCCTTTCTTCTTTCACTCCCTCCTTTACCCCTTCCCTTACGGCGCGGTTCAGGTGTCGAAAGAGATATCAGACAGAAACTGCGCCATTTCCTTTCCACCAAAAAAACAATTATTATTATTATTATTATTATTATGCTCAGGCTGCAATAACAATGTTTTTGTTTCTTGTTTAAATAAGTCTTATTTCTGAAAAACTGACAGATCACCGCGGGACCACGTTGCCTTCAAGCAAGCAGATACAGCATGTTTGAAGATTTCATCTGAGAGCAGGCAGCTGTTCACAGCTCCCATCGAGGATGGAGTATGCGCCGACTGTACCTCCCTGTCTGAAGAGACACAATGCAGTGATCACTGAAGGATATGAGCCGCACCCAGCAACCAAACACGCTGGATGAGATGTCTGCTGAAACGTGTATCCTGTCAAGCCGAGCACTAGAGGAGCATTGAAAATGAGTGAAATGGATGTTATGTCTCTTATCTTGCCCAACAACCACCAGGTTGTATTCGCATGCCAAATCAGTGAGTAAAGCAGCACTAGGGTCATATCGCTTACTTAACACTGCTCGGGTTTCATCCTACAAACACAATTGAAATCACCCAACAACGTAATTTTACGATCCGTGGAAAAATGATCTACTAATGACAGAAAAAATAGCTTTATATCACATTGCTTTACAGAGGCATAAACACAAACAATTCGCCACTGTACACCCGAAATTGCGAGGTCATAGCAGAAAAGTCACCCGGCAGTACGACACGGCAGTAATCCCCAGTGTGTTGGCCAGGAATAGCATGCACCCACCTGATAAGCCTGTAAAGTGACTGACGACAACACTGAATTCTGACAAAAAAGGGTCGACAGCAGCTTCAGTCTCCTCATAAGAGGACAGCTTGGTTTCCTGGATGGCTGCCACACTCACAGCTCACTTGTTTAAAAGATGCCGTATCTGATGTTGCTTTCAACGATTACGCAAACTCCTAATGTTAAGGGTAGCGACCTGAAAGGCAGTGACGCCCGACCACACCAAGTGCCTTCTGTTCATCGCCATCGACACACACCTCATCATCTGCAGGACGCTTCAAAGGTGCGCTGTTGTCTATCGCCTCTTCTCAGACGGCCAAGGATTCGGCCCTTGAAGCCGAGTGAGCCCCGTCGCTGGAGACCACGCTTACGGCCGGCGAGGCATCGAACACATTAGAAGCTGGCACTTCGGGCGACACACTGCAGCACTCCGGCGACGAAGGGGCATCGCCGGCAGAGAACGCATGTCTGGTTTTGGTGGGGTCTTTAACATGCCTGATTCCAAATGGGTAGAATACAAACCTCTTCGTACTGACCATTCTTATTTGTCTTCATCCTTTTATGAATTAATTACTACTAATGACCTATATCAGTACGCCACTGAGCCTACACAGGAAACTGAGCACTCATCTTCAGTGTTAGATTTACTTTTCTGCAACCGGCCTTCAATTGTACGTGACACTGTGGTCATATCAGGAATTAGCGACCACAGTTGTGTTGCCGCTAATGTTCGACATTTTCCATAATTAATTCCAATAGGTCGACCCCTAAAGTTTTTCTTTTTTAATAAAGGCGACTATACATCAATGGTGAACGAACTTGCATCTCAACTTCCTGAATTTGTTAATCTTAGTCAGAATTTAGATTGCAGTTCCCTTTGAGAAGTTTTCAAGAATAAGCTGGAATGCCTAAGTGATCAGTATATCCCATTCAAAAGTCTTTCTGGAAAGCGCCGCCGCGACAAACCGTGGGTCACGCGGCAGACCAGACGGCTTATGAGGAAGAATCATCGCCTTTTAGAATCATACAAAAAAATCGGTTCCCTGCAGTATGGCATTCGATTCGTGCTCTTGACAGTACACTAAAACTGAACTTAAAGCTCTTAAGGATGGCTTTTTAAATGCCTTGGGACCAAAACTGCGTAATAATCCCAAGGAATTGTGGACGTTTTTGAAGCACAACGTACGTGAACCAGTTGGAATCCCGATTTTAGACCTCGATGATGAAGTTATTACTAATGATGGTAATAAGGCATGCTGTTTTATGCTTTTCTTCAATCTTATTTTGCGCCAAGGTACATCGAAGAACTTCCTTTATTTCGTGAATCTCTCACTTAAACCATATCTGAATTGGTGTTTTTTCACCAAGGCGTCCTAAAATTCTAAAGTGGTACCACTGCACAAAAGTGGCGCAAAAAGCTCTGTTGTTAATTATCGGCCGACTTCTTTAACCAGTGTGTGCTGTAAAACGGTGGAGCACATAATATATAGCGCAGTCATAAAGCACCTTGAGACTCATGAGAATTTTACAGAAGTTCAGCGTGGCTTTAGGTCAGGTTTTTCCTGTACTACTCAGGTTCTTTAGTTTAGTAATGATCTGTTTTATTCCTATGACCGTGGCTCTCAAATATATTGCATAATTCTAGACTTTAAGAAAGCATTTGACTCTATGCCTCATTTACTATTATTGCATAAGTTAAGTTGTCTTGGAGTCCACCCCACTCTCATCGATTGGCTTTATTCGTAACTTCAGGGCCGCATGCCGCGTCGTTTGATTAATGGTTCGCACTCAGATTATGTAAATGTTTCCTCAGGTGTACCGCAGGGGTCTGTTCTAAGACCCCTTCTTTTTCTAATTTATATCCCTGATATTGTCTTGGATCTTACCTGCAAAGCTCGGCTATATGCTGATGAATGTGTCATTTACCATGTTGTGGAAAGTTCCTCTGATGCGTTAAAACATCAGGAAATTTGGATTCCATCCAGTGCTGGTGCTCGAAATGGCAAATGTCTTTGAATGCTAAAAAAATGCCAATTTATTTCCTTCACTAGAAAGCGTTCTAATTACAAACAGGTTACTCATTACATAATGTTCCCTTGGAAAAAGTACTTGAATGGAAGTATCTCGGGGTTTATTTTACATCCAACCTAACGTGGACGAGTCAAGTTGAGTATATCACATCCAAGAACTGCAGAATGGTAAATTTCTTAAACCGAAATTTCCATAAAGCGCCGTCTAATGTCAAACAACTCCTGTATTTCACGTACATACTACCAATTATAGAATATGCCTGCCCTGTATGGAACCCCCAGTTTGCTTACTTATGTGACATGCTCGAGCGCGTCCAGAAAACTGCTGCGAGATTTGTGTCCAATAATTACAGCTTTGCAACTAGTGTCACAACTCTTGAAAACCACCTTGGTTGGATCTTTAGCTAACCGTAGGGAACATTTCCGGTTGAAAATCATGCATCGCATCTGTTTTAGAAGGTTGAGCATTGACAAAGACCGGTACCTGCTTCAACCTCACTTTTTTTTTTCTAGACGACTTGATCATGAGTGAATGATCCGAGAGATTAAATATAAGACAGATATTTACAAAGCCTCGTACTTTCCACGGACGATCAATAAGTGGAATAGGCTGCCGGCCAGCGTCACTGAGTGCTGCACAGAAGGTCATTTCCGCGCATTCTTATCTGATGTGTGATGTGGCGCGCACTTCTTTTGCGTGCGTCTTTTCGTTTCATTAGCGTTTTTTTTTTTTGGAGCGCGGTTACTCTCCTTCAGTGAATGCTTTTCCTCATCTATCATTACTTGTATTTTGTATTTGTATTTGTATTGTATTTTGTTATCCTCTGTACTTTCGGCCAAACGAGCAGAATTCATTGTGTTCCCCCCCCCCCCCCCTGAAATGACGCCTCCGGGCGCTGCAGTTATCTGTAATAAATCTGTAATAACTTAATAGACAGCCGACGGGGCACCGAATACACTAGAAGCTCACAATTCAGGCGACACACTGCCGCACTCCGGCAACGAAGGGGCATCGCCGGCGCAGAAGGCATGTCGCGCATTCACTGGCTGAAGCACCTCCACTGACTCTACAGCACAGGTATTCTGCTTCCTTGATCGTTGGGGGACAGGTACTCCTGAGCAGCAAGCACAGGACTCAAATTAGCAGACCCGCGCAGACCCGGGTCCGGTGGCTTTGGGTTTGGATGCGGGGATTAGGGTTTGTCAATACTTGCAGGCGGACCCTTGCCATTATTTGGTGCAGAAGCCTTTGGTCCATCTTCTGTTGGGAGCTCATGACTCAGTTAACCCGATGCTACCACTACATCAGACACATCCATATTGTGCTCTGACACCACTTTATTCTCATGTTGCCAGTTGCCCTGGCGTAACTCATAATACAGTTGTCTACAGTGAACCTGAAGCGTCGGCACTGGGTGCATCAAGGCGTACGACACTGACGCCGTACGTGGCCCACACGGTTGCACCGAAGACAAAGCGGAGGCCTGCCTGGGATCACAGCCAACGCTTTAATCCCGAAAACTTTGAGCGTGTGAGGAATTTTACTTGCTGATACTGTGTCCTTAAGCGTCAGCGAGATTACTGAGATTACATGGTTCGCTGTTTCCATGGGCTCCATTCCGGGGCACCGCCACTTCTCACGCTCGATAGTTTGTACAATTCCAAAAAGCTCCAAAGCTTCCACAATACTCCGGTGCTTTATACAGCGCGGGAACCAAAGAAGCTTAAGCTTCACGTTTTTGTGTCCGGGTTCGACACGATACATTTTTGACCTTTGACGTGGAGCTCTGCTCTGTTAAAAATCTTCTCTTTTGAGGAACTGACCTCGCAGGTAACCATCCAAACGTGGGTCTTTTGGTACTCGCCAATGCACAGAATCTAACAGAGGTCGTCAATCTGCGCGAGTGCGTCTAGGAAGTCGGGAGCATGGTATGGGCGACCCTTGAGGTCAGCATGCAGAAAGACGGTGTTGAGGACAACATTACAGGTAGGTAGTCGAGGGAGAACAACTTTGTACGAGTCCTTGGCAACTTCAGGCGTCGGGAGACCTCAGCCAACGGTCGAAGCGCTGTTTCCAGCTTGAAGGATTTCAACACACAGCCATTAAGAACGGCTTTCTCTTGCTCTTCTCTACTCCGCCATGACGGCTCAAGGTTTAATCAATAATCAACGCGCATGTAGTGAATGCGCGCCTTTCATAAATTAACTCTTCCGAACCAGATGTCACTGGGCTTTCGCTAAGTATATCCTGGCCTAACAGAGCTAGGCCATCATAAATTTTTTTAGTCGTTGAACATTGCTTTAAAATTCCTCACATTTATTTTGGAAACAATCTTCTCTGGCTGTCCTGCGCTTCGATCATACTTTCCGTTTGCCGAGGATTTACTTATCAGGGCAATAAAATCAGTTATTGAGCATTTCATGTCATGTTACACTGAATTTTGCCCCCAACTCCTCCCAGTACATTTTTTTGTGAATACAGCCTGTACGGTGAATATTACTACGGTGAATATTACTACAAAAGTCGAGTCTTCCTGCCCCACACGTTTCCTGACTCACATTATATCGCTGCTTCCAAAGAAGGCGGTGGTGGTTTTGTAGCAGATATAGACATTTTCCTGTACATTTCTGATATGCTTTTCCTTTGGCCTGATTCCGAAACACCTATGTGAGTGCTGAGGGCACATCTACGTCAAATAATTCCCGCCATTGTACGAAGAATATACAAGGCTTGGTTATATTCTTCCTATGTCTAAATTGATGGTGTGAATATGCACATTTTCTTGGAGCCTTTATGAAACCTATCCTAGTACGTTCGTTGTCTGAAATCTAAGGCATTTAAAATTATTGCGGCGTCAAGGTTACTAACGAAATTATGGGAAATCAAGAGTCAGTTTATTGGTCCTAAATTGGTCAAATCCTCCACACACCTATTCTAGTGAATAAATATAAGGATGGCGCTCCACCGACAATCGTGTGGCTTTGATGTCATGAGTTTGCTCGTGCACAAAGTGTCCAAGTTCTTTAAAAGACAATCTCTCCAGCGTTCATCGAAAGATCCGCAATTTTCGCAACTTCACCCGAATTCCGCCTAACGAACTCTTGCAGCATACTAGTCAAATACTTAATGTCTGCAAATATTTTAACTGGCGTCAAACCAGGTGTCATGAGTGTCAATAAAAACACGGTTAATGTCGATATCATAGAAAGCATTGTGACGCCCCCAATAACGTGGTAACGTGGCGTGGCGGCCATTTTTGTCAACAAAGATACCATTTGCTGTGTTTCCTGATTCCGAAGGTGTAAAGATCTTTTTCTAACTGATATTTGGCTTCTATTCTGACATCGCCGGATGTGTTTATCGCGCTCTATCAAGCTATCATGACTTCATGTTTGGATTGTATAGCTACACGCAACGTCACTTTTGCGTACCAGGTAAAACACGCTTGGTGACTTTAACCTCCCGTATATTGACAGGCCAACATTGCAACATATAGATATCTTCACCGCTATTTTAGAAATTTTGTTTCAGTTTAACCTCACTCGTATTGCAAATCAAACTATACGTGTAAAGTTTGTTCGAATAACAGACTTGACTATGAAGTTCTGGAGCATCGAGTTCCGCTCGATAAAACTAAAACATAAACACTAAATGGAATCTCATATCCCAAAATAATTTCATGCAGTGTCCCTGTCAGCAGCCCAATTTATTCTCCACGACAGCGAACCACCTTCCTGTTTTCAATAAAGCTTGCGATAAAATCGTTCACCCTCATTTCTTCCAGTTCGACACAATTAAAGAAGTTGCAAGCTTTGCTGCTTCTGACATTGAATGATTACGAAGTAGATTTAAAACGACTGTGTCATACACCACCCACATGCTCATCCTATGTAGAAGGAATAAATTAAAAATACATACCTCTTGGATCACTCACGATGTCATGTGTACTAAACGGAGAATAATGCCTAAAATAAGCTCTGAAGTTAAAATATTGCACGAAGAAAAGACCTGTCTAACACTAGCAATAATAAGCATGGACGAAAGAATCACTGCTTCTATTCTCCGTTGCTTTATCATTCGCAATAATTTTATAGGATCGTTCGTTTCAAAATTCTGGATTCACTTAAATGCAAAAAGTAAAACGAATAACCCTGCCTCAAAAGAAAAGAACACTCGGATAGTCTCACTGAATGAATATTTTACGTATGTTCTTACTAAAGATAATGGTAGAAGACATCACGAGCCCAGGACAAACGAAACAATTTGAATAACAATTTGAAACTTACCGAATGTTACTTAAGCTGTGAATAAATCTAGACGCAAAAAAGGGCCAGGAGCGGCTAAAATCCCGAAATTCCTGGTACCAAAAGCGGAATTTAGATGGGTAAGTAGTTCACGTAATATTTAATGAAGAACTGTCAACTCGTGTCCTTTCTAAGGAATAAACAATGCCAAAAATAATCCATATGCATAGATCAGAAAGAACAGAACCACCGTTGCTAAGTGCAGACATGCCTGCAGGACCAGTACAGCGTGTAGAGAATTCGAGCACTTCGTCCTAAAGCACAACAGTTTTTCCCGAAATTATATATAATCTACCCGTTTCAATATGGCATCAGCCACGGTTTTGAGACAGCAACTCTATTAGAGTGAGTCCACAAACTCATCCTATAGCATAGAAAAGAAGAAACTAATTTCGTGTTACAAAATTTTTTCGAAATAATTTATTCGTGTTATGCAAAATAAGCTAGGCAATAAATCTCGCTTAAAAAACTAAACAAGGCGCTAGGTCATGGCCCTATGTTTGATTGCATTACCAACTACTTCTCAGCCGGACCACAGTTTGCTGAAATTAACCAACATGCATTCCATGTATTATATTTTGTGGCTAGTGTACCACAGGGATGAGCCTTGGCTGTTGTTTTCTTCCTTATTTTCGTAAATTGATCAAATGATTGATTCTAATTTTATTATTAGACTCTTCGAAAGTAATTGCATAGTTTATTAGAAATTAGAAAGAATATAACGAAGCCCTTAGCAATGCACTAGAGCTTATAACTAAAAAGGAAGCTGACTGGCTGATGACACATCAGGCCGCAAAATCTGCAGTTATGATAATTTCTATCAATAACAATAAATTCCATTTTATAAGTACCGCTGACCTTAGGTGGAAACTCAGGTGAATGGAATCACTTCAACAGCTCTAAAATGAATATTTTTGCTTAGCTCCCTCCGATTATCAAGCTTTCATAGTAAGCCATTAGCCTGAAATGTTTTCGTCAGATCGCTTCTCGGAAGTACTAACATCATTTCGTTTCCTTGTACCAACTGCGACGTAACCAGACTTGAAGCTGTTCAGAAAATAGCCATCTCATTTACATTTAAAAAATACAAAATAACTAATTTGCCTACTGAAATGCTGAGTAAAAAGAAATCAAATCATCAAAGACTCGTGCTAAACTTACGCAGCTAAAAGTCTGCTTTCACTAGTTAATCGACTGGACACTGCTAAATATATTTCCTTTTCCGAAGCGAGACAAACGTGGCATACTCAATCACAAGCATTAAGGGAGAATCATTTCCATGCTGACTGCTTTAAAAACTATTTTTCCCGCTAGCAATTAGATTCTGAGATTAGCCTGAGTTCATCTATTACAAATAATTTACCGCTGACAGCATTTAATATGGCTGTTCAGAATATGCCATGTTGCTAGCTAATAATATCTCGAGTGCTCTTACATTATTATTCTACCCACGCTTATGTAGATTTCATTGCTTAAATTTTTATTCCAACTATTCTTCGTGACGAAAACTAACTACCGATACTAGGTTCATATCATAAGTTCATAGTATTTTTTGCCTAATCCCTTTCGACATATTATAATAAACAACATTATTTTGTTTATTCATTACTCTTCGAAACCTGGAGACGAAAGTGGCTTTGTTTCATGCCCTATTTCATTGTGAACGTCCTCCTTTTTTGCAATACCCGTTTTGCCATTTCTTGTTTTTTCTTAACAACCTGGCCACTTGATTGTTATTAATTCTAGATTACGATATGTTAACCCATCTATGCACTGCTGCCACAATCACAAATGAGGTTGGTTTGTGTATGAATAAATAGAGATATGTAAGTATCTAAGAAAAAATTTTTTCCTTCCACTATTTCTTTACTCCCTTTTTCCTTACTTACGGCAAGTATAAGTTGTGCACAGAAATACTAAGGTCACTATTGTCCTCATTATTGCAGCTACGTTAAAGCACTGAGTAGAATTTTTCACTACTTCTCTTATCTTTAGTGTTGGTTTAATTGTATTCCTTCTCTTTTATTGCGTAGGCGGAAATTCTTTCCACTCTTAGTCTGGACGTGACCACTTTCAGGTTACTTTGTTTCCTTAAGTGAGGCTCCAATCTCCCGATATTCTACTTATTATTCAAACTAGGATACTTCTTGATTAGGTTTAAAATTCTGCATGGCGCATTTTATTTATGGTTTTATAGGCCTTCATGCTTTGTCCTTTCCAATGGGATCTCTATTCTAGTGTGATAGCTCGACAGTTTGCGTCCTTATAGGGCTATGTTGTTTCAAATTTTTGCCTTTCCCTATCTAGATAGTGTCTACCTACCCTACTCTGTACTGATCTTGTGTACTTTTGATATTTTTCTCTTGAACGCCAATGCCGTCAACATTGGTTTAATGGGATTATGAGTTCTGGAATGATGCGCTGAATTCTCCTCCCCCCATTACCGCAAACCGGTTTATGGTCTTTCTCCTTAAAAGGTTGCTCCATTGCTTCTTCAAATGTAAGAAATTCCAAAAATTCGCCAATCTATATTGACTGCACATCCACAATGTGCACAATGTGAGGTTGCGCGCATATTTGGTGTTTTCATCAGTACCACAATTAGGGCTCTTCCAAATTCCATTCCCTACCTCCTATTTCGTATAGATGGTATTCACGATTTCAAATAGTGTTTCTTTCTGCACAGTGTACAGACCAGTATGCATATTTGTGACCTGTTTTAAAAAAAACGTGTTTTGATTAATATTTGTAATCACGTGTGCCCTTGTCGTGTTGGATTTCAATGATCAAGGAATGGTATTTCAAACGACAATGAATTCTAGACGCCGGCTCCGCGTCGCGAGAAACATTTGTGTTGTACAGCATTACTACGCAAGGCTCCCCGTCGCTACGGTGTCTACTCCCTTGTCGCTTATAAGTTGTTCAGATAAGTCAAGTTGCAACTTTGAACACATATTTGGTACGTAAGTTCCTTGGCCATCTTGGCAGTCTATAGCTTTGGAGTCTGTTTATATTATGATCGATAGATCGCAAAGATATTCCGTAGTATATATTTTTTTTATCCAGCATACCAATATTGTGCCTCCTTTCTAGTCACAACATTTTTCAGAATGGTATTGCTTAATGTCAGGGAGCAACCGCTTGTTGGGTGCGTTTTCTGAGCAGCAGGCCTGAACCCTTTGTATGCTTAGTGTTGCTGCTTCCTTTCACACCAAAAAACTCGAATTCGTTGCTCTCCGTCACTAAAATGAAGAACTTGGAGTTTATCGCCACTTTAAAATGGATCACCAGATGACTTATGAGGCCGTACCCACCTATTATGCTCAAAAAAGAGCAAATAGAATGCGTTTACAAACGGGCATTGAGCTATGTCAACGCATATCTAATCAAGGTGCCTTGAGTTTGCAAACCGATGCTTACGAGGCGGCTTAAACCTAGCGTATTGGAGGATCTGCCATGTTTATATTTGTACGAGGAATTCTTGCTCTCGAAAAACAGTATTGTATGCTTGCCGTTCACGTTCGAAAGCTTATCGGCAGAAAAACAATGCGGACAAAACAAAGCAGACCACTCCAAACGAGGATGGATTGGCATTTTGAGTTACCGCATGGGATAATGCGAAAGGTCAACGCTAACTCGTCCACAGTGGGGTTTTGCAGATATTGCATTTGCTTTCAATGCCGCTGCACGTATGAGTAGACAGGAATTGTGGTTTGGTTCATGGTGTGGGAAATGAGTTGCCACGAACTTGAGGGTTGCTGCCAGTGCAGCGCGTTTGCGGCCAGCGTCTCTAGAGCAGTCACCCTGTTTAAAACACCCTTAACTCTTGTGCCTGTGTTGCCAAACGTTTGTGGCTTTTAGCTTCAGCCTACATGGAGCGTTAGGGTACGGTGCAGCATTCATGTCTTTGCTGTAACGCTGCAGATGTTCAACCTTTAAGCCGGCCACTTTGTCATCAAAGCTGTGCCTGCTGCTACACAACTGAAGTTTTCGTGTACACTATTTTTTCAATTCAGTGCTTAGTACCCTGAACACCACTTGGCATTAATGAGGAGGGTGGCTTAATGAATAACACATTAAACAAAAGCACGCAACGCAGCAAAATAAAAATACAAGTTGTTAGTCTCCTCATCATACATTGTCTGCTAGTTCGTTTTTAATAAATTTGTTGGTCTTGAATGGCAGCGATACGTCCGGGAAGGTGGTTCTAATCCTATGACATGCGTGGAATAAAACTTTGGGAAAAGGAATCAGTACGAGAAGAAATAATTCCAGCTGCGTGGTCAACGCGGACAGAGCAATAGGACGGATTAGATTAGTTCATCGCGCTAGTGGGTGTTCTGGAAGTAAATTTTGTTATGGTTTGTTTCTTGGTAGAATCACGGGCAGACCGATTATAGTTAAGAAGAATAAACTGAGTGAAATAGTTCTGAACAAGTCCGAGTTAGTTTTGCGAGCTCGGGAGCAATACAGAGGAGGCGTACTCAAGTGTGGCGTGGTTTAATGTTTTGTAAAGAAGATAGGTTTGGTTTCAGGGGGCTTAACGTCCCAAAGCGACTCAGGCTATGAGAGACGCCGTAGTGAAGGGCTGCGGAAATTTCGGCCTCCTGCGGTTCTTTAACGTACACTTACATTGCACAGTACATGGGCCTCTAGAATTTCGCCTCCATTGAAATTCGACCTCCGCGGCCGGGATCGAAATCGCATTTATCGGGTCAGCGGCCGAGCGCCATTACCACTTAGCCACCGCGGCGGCTTTTTGTAAAGAAGGAATATTAGTGATACGGAACCAGAACAAAATTATGTTGCAGATATTTGAGCAGTCGATTAGTTAGTTATGATATGGCTAATATAAAGAGACCATGTTAGGACTGACGTGATATTTACGGCAAGGTATCGGTAAGATATTATTTACTCAAAGATAGTGTTACTAAATTTGTAGACAACTGCAGGTGACTCAATACGAAGTACGCGCAAACCGTTATATTTATTGCTATAAAGTCACATAAGCCAGCGACTGCACCAATCAAAGATTTTGTTAACATCGGTATATTACATGTTAACGTCCTGGTCACTATTAATCTCTCGGGGCGCATCACAGTCATCGCAAAATATATAGAGGCTACAGACAAAGTGCTGCGGTGAGTCGTTAATTTTTATAAAGAGGAGGAGCGGACCTAAAACCAACCCTTCAGGCACTCCAGAGTTGACTGCGCTGCAAGTTGAAGTATGATTGATACAAGATACATAAAGAACGATGACAAAGAAAGTGTTCTATTCGCTTAATAATTTTGAAGTCAAAGTTAACATGCTCTATTATTAAGAGTATTAGTCTCTGGCAAACTTTGTGCAATATCTTGGAAAAATAAAATAAAATTCAATCGGCGAGGAATAGGCGGTGAAAGATTGGGTCTAACCTATGCGTACACGTTATTAGTTATGCTTCACAAGAGGTTTGCGCAAGCCGAGTTGCGCGTGTGAGAAAAACAAATTTGAATCAAGAAAGTGGAATATTTCGGAGTAAAGAATTTTCCATAAAATTTGATTTATGATTCATTTATGATTTATGAAGTGGAACCACCTTCCGAACTCTCCAGTTGTCAGGACTTTCACCTGTAGCAATGAACTGTTGAAAAATTTAATAACACACTGAAGAGCAAAACTTTGTACACTTCAGAAACTTGGCAATAATGAGTTCGATTCCTGAACTTCCACTCATCTTCGAAAGCTGTATTATTTTAGCGATACTACAACTATGAATAACAATTTCATTCATAGTAAAATTATATTAGAATTCCGGATTAGGTATATATAATCCACCACAAAAGACAAAAATTCTTGCAAAATAGATAATTAAAAAAGGTTAAAAACTCTGCTAGCGTTTGTTAGTGTAACAGAGGTCTTTGACGAACGGTTAACAACGCGCCAGAATTTTTAAGGGTTATCTCAGAGCACGCGTCGTATTGTGGTCTGCATATATAAGTTATATTTGGCTGGTTTCAGTTCAAGAACGTATATTTTGTTAACTTCTTAATATGCTGCTTAACGATTGTCGGAAAGAAGGTAGTTTTCGCGCGGTAAATTTGCTTTTTTCGGTTAGATAATCGCCGCAAGTAGGCAACATGCCGGGGTGTGTGAGCCAGTAAAGCGATTGCATTTTTCGGTTGGCGTTTTGTGCTAAATTCGTTGACATTGAATTCACAAATATTCCAGTTAGTATGCACGCTTCACAGTGAAAAGTGGGCGTTGAATGAGTCAAGGAATGTTCCTTTTTCATTGCTAATTTTTCCAATGCTAACTCTGCTGTAATCGCGAAATAATATAATGGTTGATATTTTGATTTTTGCGAATCTGATTTCAAATGCTAACACTAGTTAGCATCCGCTACTGTTATTTTTTGAAGGATTTCTCTTTTCCTTCAATTATCGCTTTCTAATTGTTTTTTTCCTCGCTTTATTCTCTCTTTTTTTCTTTCCCATTCCCTACCTGTTCTTTCTGTATTATCATTTTATCATTTCCCTCCGTTGGATAGCCCTGTCTTTTATTGTCCCTTGCCTTGTGTATGCCACATTCTCCAAGCATGTAAACAATCAGGCTTATTCTTACCTATATATTTTTGTTTCATGTTTTTCTTTTATTTTCTCAATGTTCATATCTTTTGAATCGTTCATGAGTCTGTTTTGTTTTGTTCTCAGCATCGACCTTCTTCTTTCTGTTTCTGTTTCTCACGTCAGCTCTTGTTCTTCCTGCTACTCATCCTCTTTTCGTCTAAATTTTGACGACGATCTCTTCACTTCTAATTCTTTCTTCTTATCTTAGTCCAACTTTCTCGGACAAAAAGTATGAAAATTGCAAATTGTATGAATCTCTTGTAGAAATGTTGAAGGTAATGGTTCATTCTTCCCATAAGCAGCAAAATCTTTCTATTAAAGCGTTTCGATCGTTTGAATCGAAAAGTTATGACTTCCATTGTAATCCAATGAGGAACGCTTTTAACGATAGCAAAATCGTCAACAAAGAAGGATTGAAGACTGCCGTCGGGTCATCTGCTGTTTTATTGATTGTTACAGTGAAATATTGCATTCTGTTCAAAAATTTCTGCATAATCAGTTTCCGCTTTCAAAAATGAATTTGTCCACAATTTCTACGTAGGTCTCTTGCTTTGCAAACCAGCAGTGGATAGTTTTGCTTTGAACTTAAAAATGGCTTATTCCTAAATTTCCTTCATGGTTTTTTCATCCACTTTAAGACGGCCTTCAGTGTTTTACTAAATTTTCTTTCATTTATATTTTTTTTGTTTCTGAGAGGATTAATAATAGCGCTTCGTCCTAATAATATGACACCGTGATCAACTGATTTTACCTGGCAGCACACAAAATGAAATACTAATGGATCTTCTCTTTTAAGGAATTCTGAAAGTGTTCACTGAAACACTCCGCACTTTTCCTTAAATAATATTGAGGCTGGTGTGCACCTTTATCTCTAATCAGCGCATTTAGAAGTTCCTGGAATATTTTCGCCATGAAACTACACTCAGCCTAGGAATGTTCAGCCCAAATGGCAATATATCGGGGTATACATTAAAGCACTACAAGTTGCAGAAAATGCATAATTATTGTATTTTTCAATAGGAGGTTTCCGGGATAACGCCGAAACACCACTAATATATGAGCAATACATATAAAATTTACCCAGTGGCGCAGTGAGTGGGTAAAATTTAGATATATCAAATATAAAGTCCTTTGATCTTAGGGGATTTTTTGAGACCGCACGCGAGACACGTGCAATAACATTGAAGCTTTATTATCCTGTGAGCCTACAGGAATTTCTGGAATGATGGCCAATCTGGGCGCTCTAACAAGGTTGTTTTTGACTGAAGTCAAGGAAAGTGAGTTGGTTACTTAGCTCATTAAGGACATTAAGTGTTCCCGCCAGGTCGCAAAGAATAATGGCGTGACAGCCACCAAACACGACTCTCCTGTAATCAGCTCGTTGTGACGAAATAAACGTTTTCCGAACAGTCAATGGCTCGCAAAAAATCTTTGCTTTTATTACTAGAAAAGTCAAGTCTTCGTGCTGAATTTTTTCTTCTATTTCTCCCAGTATGTTTTCAGAATACGGCCTTTTTTTGAAAAATAAGAGACGCCGACCAGTGAAGAAAGGTTCGTTATTCGCGTTTCGGCTTCCACACGGAAGCCTTGTTCACAATCTGAAAACGTCAATAACGAACCTTTCTTCACTGGTCGGCGTCTCTTATTTTTCAAATGTACGCTGCCAGCCAGAAGAGATTCCGTCACACGCTCAGAATACGGCCTGTAACTACATGCTGAATATTACTAGAAAAGTCAAGATTTTCGATGATTTTTCTCCCTTGCTCCGCTAAGAACGTTTTTGTGAATTCAGCCTGTACCTGCACAGTGAATATTACTAAAAAAGTCGAGTCTTCGTGCTGAATTCTTTTTCCTACTACTCCCAGTACGTTTTTGTGAATACAGCCTCTGAATGCATGGTGAATACTAAGAGAAAAGTTGAGTCTTCCTGCTGAATATTCTCCCCTTCTTCTCCCAGTACGTTTTGTGAACAAATGATGTAACTTCACGGTGAATATTACTAGAAAAGTTGAGTCTTTCTGCCCCACTCGCTTCCTGGCTGACATTCTATCGCTTCTTTCAAGGAGAGCGGTGGGGGCTCTACAACAGCTATAGATAATTTTCTTTACCTTTTTTTATATGCCTTTCCTATGCTCTGATTCCGAAAAATGTACATGAGTGCAAAGCCCACATCTCCATGAAATATTTTCTCTTATTGTATGAAGAATATACAACGGTTGGTTATATTCTTCCCATATCTGAGTTGATGGTGTGAAAATGCACTTTTTCTTCGTGCCTTTATGAAAGCCATCATAGCATGTTGGTTGTCTGAAATCTAAAGCACCTATAATTTTTCTGGCGTCTACCTTACTAGCGAAATTGTGGGAAATCGACAGTCACTTTATCGGTCGTAATTTTCTCGGTTCCTCAACACCCGTTCTTGAAAATAAATATAATCCGGGCGTTCCTCTGACATTCGCGAGGTTTTGATGTCATTAGTTTGTTCGTGGCCAAAGTGACAAAGTTTTTTAAGACCATCTCTCCAGGTTTCTTCGAAAGATCCCCAATTTTCGCAACTGCAGATGATTTTCCGTCTCATAAACTCTAGCAGCATACTTGTAAAACCCGAAATCTCAGGAAATTCTTTTAACTGGCGTCCAACCCGTTGTCGGGAGTCTAAAAAAAACACGATTAACGGCGATATCTTAGAAAATAATGTGCTGTCCCCAATAACGTTGTATTTCACAAGAATAGCAAAAATAGTGGTGGCGTGGCCCTCACTTTTTCAATAAAAATACAATTCACTGTATTTCCCGATTCCGAAGGCGTAAAGGTCTTTTTCTAACTGATATTTGGACTCGATAGTGTCATGTTAGGCAGTATTTATTGCGCTCTCTCTTGTTATCATGACTTCATGTTTTCATTATATCGCTATATGCAATGTCACATTTGGGTTCCACATAAATCACGCTGAGTGACTTTAACCTCCCGCATACTAACTGGCATAAAATGCAACATCGACACAGTTCTTCACCCGCTATTTTAGAAACTTTGCTACTGTTCAATCTCGCTCATACTGCGCAAGTGCAAGGTTGTTTAAATAACACACTTCACCATAAAGTTCTTGATCATCACCTTCCGCTAGATAAGACTACAACGTATTTACTAGTTGGAATTTCTGATCCCAATTCAATTTTGTGCAGCGTCCCTGTTAGCAGCCCAATTTATTCGCCACGCGTGCGAACCACCATCCTTTTTTCAATAAAGCTTTCGATAAAAGCGTTCACCCTTATTTTTTCGAGTTCGATACACTTAACACTGAATGATTACGAGGTACCTATAAAACGACTGTGTCATACCCTTATGTTCATCCCATGTAGAAGGAATAAATTAAAAATACATACCTCTTGCATTACTCACGATGTCATACCAGCTAAACACAGCTGGCTGCCAAAAAGAAGCTCTCACGTTAAAAGCTTGCACAAAGAGAACACCTGTCTTGCACTAGCAACAGTAACCATGGAATATGGACTAACAGTTTCTAATTTTCATTGCTTTATCATCCTCAATAATTTTATAGGATCGTTCATCAGAAATTTTTGGATTTAATTAAATCAATAAAGGCAAAGAAATAACCGAGCTTCAAAAGAAAAGTGTGTTGTGTTGGGTTTTATTGCGCATAGGCAACTAAGGCCATCATGCGCCAAGCTCGAGGTATAGGAGAAGTTTCTAGATAATTTTATAGAAATATGAAACGTCGGTGGTATAGAGTGCTGAAATAATTAGAACTACTTCATGATGACAAATTAACAAATTTTAGAAATGGGTACTATTAAAAGCTTTTAAAAGGGGTTGGGTAACCTCAGCGGCTATCCTATACCGGGAAGAGATCTCGAAGCTCCCAACCAACAAAATAAAGAGCTCAGCCTTTTTTCGGGAAAGAGAAATGGCTGCGGTGTAGCAGGCGGAATACTGGGTCATGATTTACGTATTTTTGCGACCGCCAGCTTCTCCTAAAAATCTAAAAACGCGAGCCCTGTCCACACTTTTATTATTACCAAAGAGCAGTGCTGAGTGAAAAGGAATGCACTGATTATAAAACCGAGAAAAGCAGTTTTTTCAGTAGATTTTTAAGTTTAGAACATGAAAGTAAAATGTTATTATAAGTTTATCTCCTCATATACAAACTTGTTTGTCTTCTTGGTAAGCAGAAAGTTGTGTGTAATATGTGAGTGGCCTATACGAAGGCGGCAGATGATGATTTCCTTGAAACTTTTCTGGGGCACATATGATTACCATTGACGTAGACCAGGTTTTATATAGTTTGTTGTTTACTTTGTTTTTCAAGTGGACTGCAATTTTTTTTTCTTGCGTTACAATGTAGTAGGTTCATGCAATTCCTGCAGGGCATCTTCAGATTTTAAATTTTCTTGCCACAAACTTGATAAGCTCACAAATCTGCTCTTTCGTTGCCTTTTATGCCGACATGGTTTGGTATCCAGCAGAATCTTATGTTTTGTCATTGATCTATGGCTGTTTTAATGTTGTGGATGAGGTCGCAAAGAAGCGGAGTTATTGCATTTCTATAATTAGTGGCTGTAAGCACACCTAATGAATCTGTGTAAATAATACTGTTGGCGAGGTTCTCATTTACTATTTTTTTCTGTGGCAATACAGATAGCGTAAAATTCTGGAGTGAATATGGAAGCACACACTGGAAGACTTACTTTTTATTCAAATTTTCCTGTACCAATGCGCTTCCAACGTAAGCATCTGTTCTTGAACCGTCTGTATAAAAATCTGCAAAATTACTGTACTTTTTCTCAAGTGTCAGGAATTATTATATTATAAATTTCTGCGGTATTTGTCTCTTACGGAAGTGTGTAACACTGAAATCGAAGCTTTCAAGGGAAATTGTACCATGGCGACAGTGGACCTCGCCTTCGAGCAATCTTTGGCAGTATTTCTAGTGTGCCAAGCTTCTGGCACATCAATTCAAATGGCAAGAGCAGCGGAGGGTAGCTTGCGGTTAAAGAGTACTCTAGATGGGCACTTTGTGGCGATGGGCTAACAGACATCTTTGCGCAGTGAACAATTTTTTTAGAATATAAAAGCATGTGAGCATGGCTGTTCTGTAAATGAGGGTTCCTTGGTTTCAACGTAAAACCTGTTTATAGGTGACGTCCTGTAAGCACCATTTGAAAGTCCTAAATTTGAATAGTGCAGTAGGTCGAGTCGTTTTATGTAAGATGGCTTTGCTGAGCTATGCACAACACTATCATTGTCTAAGCACAATCATACCCCAAAGCGCTAAATTTTCAGAAGGCTTGCCCTGTCATAACCCCGGTACTTATATGAACGGACTTTGAGTGTGTTCAGTGACCACAGCACTACGCGCTGTGCTGGCTTGTCAATTTGAAGGACCCCTCTGGCCGCCTCGCTCGATGGAGCCTGCGCCTCCAGGAGTTTGACGTCACCGTCGTTTACAAGTCCGGACGCAAGCGCTCTGACACCGATTGCCTCTCACGAGGCCATGTAGATGCACCGCCGCCGGCCGACGATGAGGACACTTTCCTGGGATCCATCAACCTCAGCTCTTTCGCACAGCAGGAACGCTCGTACCCCGACCTAAAACGCTTCACCGAGTACTTGGAAGGCAAGATTACTACACCTTCCGCTTCATTCATATGAGGACTTTCTTCCTTCTGTGTACAGAATGAAGTCCTCGGGAAGAAGATCTTTGCAGCGAGCAAAACGGACTACCTCCTTGTTGTACCTGCTCGTCTCCGCGAAGACGTTCTACACGCTTCACACGACGAGCCGACAGCTGCACATCTCGGGTTTACTCGTACCCTCCGCCGCATTCAAGACAAGTATTACTCGCCCCGACTGTCTGCCGATGTCGCGCAAACCCCCCTCAAGGCCCTTTCAGCAGAGCGGCATGGACTTACTCGGCCCTTTCCCAACTTCAACGTCTGCAAATCTCTAGATCATCACAGCGACCGACTACCTGACCCGCTAAGCAGAAGCAAAAGCTCTACCGAACGAAGAGCCGAAGTCGCCTAATTTTTTGTGGAGTGCATTCTTCAGCGACACGGCGCCCTCGATGTGCTCATCATGGAATAAGGAACAGCAGTCACGACGGTACTAACCCAAGCCATCCAACGTTATAGCCACTCCAGCCAACGGAGGACAACTGCATACGATCTGCAAACCAACGGACTGACCGAACGCCTCAACAAATCAATCGCCAATATGCTCGCCATGTATGTTGAATCGAACGCAAGACCTGGGACGTCATCCTGCCTTATGTCGCCTTCGCCTATAACACCGCAGTACAGGAATCCACCCGTACGGCGCCTTTTGAGGCTCGTCTATGGCAGGGAGGCAACAACCACGCTATTTGCCATGCTGCCTAACATTACCACAGAAGAGAACGTCGCCGTCGCCGCCTACCTTAAACGCACAGAAGCTCGAAGGCTTGCCCGATTACGGATCAAAGACAGCAACGGACCGACGCCAGACGCTACAGTTTACGACGACGCAACGCCGACTGCAAGCCAGGAGACCAAGTCTGGGTTTGGACGCCCATTCGCTCAGTGAATTGAGTAAAACGCTTTTGCGCCGCTGTTTCAGCCTCTACAAGGTTCTCCGTCGGCTACGTGAACTGGATTATGAAGTCATTCCTGACCCAATGACTGCATCCGAGCGACGCCGCGTACGACCAGAAGTTGTCCATGTCGTACGTCTGAAGCCCTATTATGCGCGAAAAAGGACGCTGGGTTTCGCCAATCTGTTTATTTGCACATGATCGATGCTTCTTTTAGAGCGGAGCAATGCCGCGAATCTTTGTAGTGTTTGGGTGTTCATCTTCAAAGTTACCCGCACGCCGTTTTATCCCTTTGTTTGCGATGAAAGACACGTCAACATTTATCTACATTGATCGCAGCCAGGCAGAGTTTATTCTAAGTTCTCTTGAACGCCAATGCCGTCCACCTCGGTTTAATGGGAATTTGAGTTCTGGAGTGATGCGCTGAATTCATCTCCTCTCCCCATTACCGTTAACCGGTTTATGGTCTTTCTCCTTAAAAGGTTGCTCCATTGCTTCTTCAAATGTAAGAAATTTCGAAAATTCGCCAATCTATATTGACTGCACATCCAGAGTGTGCACAATGTGAGGTTGCGCGTATATTTGGTGTTTTCATCAGTAACACAATTATGGCTCTTCCAAATTCCATTCCCTACCTCCTATTTCGTATAGATGGTTTTCACGTTTTCAAATGATGTTTATTTCTGCACAGTGTACAGCCAGTATGCATATTTGTGACCCGTTCTCAAAAAACATCTTTTGATTGATGATATTTGAAAGCACGTGTGCCCTTGTCGTGTTGGTTTCAATGATCAAGGAATGGTATTTCAAACTACAATGAATTCTAGACGGCGTCTCTTCGTCGCGACAAACACTTGAGTTGTAGAGCATAACTACGCAAGGCTCCCCGTCGCTACGGTGTCTACTCCTTTGTCGCTTAGAGGTTGTTCAGATAAGTCAAGTTGCAACTTTCAACACATCTTTGGTACGTAAGTTCCTTGGCCATCTTGGCAGTCTATAGCTTTGGAGTCTGTTTATATTATGATCGATAGATCGCAAAGATATTCCGTAGTATATATTTTTTTATCCAGCATACCAATATTGTGTCTCCCCTCTAGTCACAACATTCTTCACAATGGTATTGCTTAATGTCAAGGAGCAACCGCTTGCTGGATGCGTTTTCTGAGTAGCAGGCCTGAACCTTTTGTATGCGTAGTTTTACTGCTTGCTTTGGCACACAAAAATAAACGAAAATTCGCTTCTCTCCGGCACTTTAATATGGATCACCAGACGACGTATGAGGCCGTGCCCATCTACTATGCTCAAAAAACAGCAAATAGAATGCGTTTACAAACGGGCCTTGAGCTATGTCAACGCATATCTAATAAAGGTGCCTTGAGTTCGCAAATTGATGCTTGCGAGGCGGCTTAACCCTAGCGTATTGGAGGATCTACCATGTTTTAAATTTTTACGAGGAATTTTTGCTTTCAATAAATAGGATTCTACGCTTGCCGTTCACATTCGAAAGCTTATCGGCAGAAAAACAAATTGGGACAAAACAAAGCAGACCACTCCAAACGAGGTTGAATTGGCATTTTAGTTACCGTATGGGATAAAGCGAAATGTCAACGCTAGCTCGTCCACAATGTGGCTTTGCAGATATTGGATTTGCTTTCAATGCCGCTGCACTTATGAGTGGAGAGGAATTGTGTTTTCGTTCATGGTGTGAGAAATGTGTTGCCACGAACTTCAGGGTAGCTGGAAGTGCAGCGCGTTTGCGACCAGCGTCTCTAGAGCAGTCACCCTGTTTAAAACACCCTGAACTCTTGTGCCTGTGTTGCCAAACATTTGTGGCTTTTAGCTTCAGCCTACATGGAGCGTAAGGGTACGGTGCAGCATTCATGTCTTTGCTTTAACGCTGCAGATCTTCAGCCTTTAGGCCGGCTGCTTTATCATCAAAGCGGTGCCTGCTGCTACACAATTGAAGTTTTCATGAACACTATTTTTTTAATTCAGTGCTTAGTACCCGGAACGCCTCTTGACATAAATGAGGAGGGTGACTTAATGAACAACATATTAAACAAAAGCACGCAACGCAACAAAATAAAAATACAAGTTCTTAGACTCCTAATCATACATTGTCATCTAGTTCGTTTTTAATAAAGTTGTTGGTCTTGAATGGCAGCGATACGTCCTGGAAGGTGGTTCTAATCCTATGACATGCGTGGAATAAAGCTTTTGGACAACAAATCAGTACGACAAGAAATAATTCCAACTGCGTGGTCAACGCGGACAGAACAGGACAGATTAGATTAGTTTATCGCGCTAGTGAGTGTTCTGGAAGTACATTTTGTTATGTTCTGTTTCTTGGTAGAAGCACTTGCAGACCGGTTATATTAAGAAGAATGAACCGAGTGGAATAGTTCTGAAGAAGTCCGAGTGAGTTTTGCGAGCTTGGGAACAATAGACAGGAGGCGTACTCAAGTTTGGCGTGGTCTGATGTTTTGTAAAGAAGGTTCGTTTGGTTTCAGGGGGTTTAACCTCCAGAAGCGATTCAGGTTATGAGCGACGCCGTAGTGAAGGGCTCCGGAAATTCGACCACCTGGGGTTCTTTAACGTACACTGACATTGCACAGTACATGGGCCTCTAGAATTTCGCCTCCATTGAAATTCGACCTCCGCGGCCGGGATCGAACGCGCGTCTTAAGGATCAGCAGCCGAGTGCCATAACTACTCAGCCACCGCGGCGGCTTTTTGTAAAGAAGGAATATTAGTGATACGGAACCAGAACAAAATTATGTTGCAGATATTTGAGCAGTCGCTTAGTTAGTTATGATATGGCTAATATAAAGAAACCATGTTAGGGCTGACGTGATATTTACGCCAAGGTATGGGTATGATATTATTTACTCCAAGATAGTGTTACTAAAATGGTAGACAACTGGAGGTGACTCATTACGAGGTACGCGCAAACCGTTATATTTATTGCTATTAAGTCACATAAGCCAGCGACTGCACCAATCAAAGATTTTGTTAATATCAGTACATTACGTGTTAACGTCGTGGTCACTATTAATCTCTCGAGGCGCATCACAGTCATCGCGAAATATATAGAGGCTACAGGCAAAGTTCTGGGTTGAGTCGTTAATCTTTATAAAGAGGAGGAGCGGACCTAAAACCGAGCCTTCAGGCACTCCAGAGTTGACCGCGCTTCAAGTTGAAGTTTGATTGTTACAAGATACATAAAGAACGATAACAAAGAAAGTGTTCTATCCATTTTATAATTTTGGAGTCAAGGTTAACATGCGCTATTATTAAGAGTATTAGGTTTTGGCAAAATTTGTCCAATATCTTTTCAAAATAAAATAAACTTCAATCGTCGAGCAATCGGCGGTGAAAGATTGGGTCTAATTTATGCGTACACGTAATTAGTTATGCTTCACAAGAGGTTTGCGGAAGCCGAGTTGCGCGTGAAAGAAAAACAAATTTGAATCAAGAAAGTGGAATATTTCGTAGTAAAGAATTTGCCATAAAGTTTGATTTATGATTGATTTATGATTTATGAAGTGGAACCAACTTCACAACTCTCCTGTCGTGAGGACTATAATCTGTAGCAATGAACTGTTGAAAAATTTAATAACACACTGAAGAGCAAAACGTTTTACACTTCAGAAACTTGGCAATAATGAGTTCGATTTCTGAACTTCCACTCATCTTCGAAGGCTGTTTTATTTTAGCGATACTACAACTATGAATAACAATTTCATTCATAGTAAAAGTATATTAGAATTCCGGATTAGGTATATATAACGCACCACAAAAGATAAAAATTCTTGCAAAATAGATAATTAAAAAAGGTTAAAAACTCTGCAAGCGTTTGTTAGTGCAACAGAGGTCTTTGACAAACGGTTAACAACGCGCCAGAATTTTTAAGGGTTATCACGGAGCACGCGTCGTATTGTGGTCTGCATATATAAGTTATATTTGGCTGGTTTCAGTTCGAGAACGTACATTTTGTTAACTTCTTTATATGCTGCTTAACGGTTGTCTGTAAGAAGGTAGTTTTCGCGTGGTAAAGTCGCTTTTTCGGTTAAATAATCGTCGCAAGTAGGCAACATGCCAGGGTGTGTGAGCCAGTAAAGCGATTACGTTTTTCGGTAGGACGTTTTGTGCTAAATTCATTGACATTGGATTCACAAATATTCCAGTTAGTATGCACGCTTCACAGTGAAAAGTGGGCGTTGAATGAGTCTAGGAATGTTCCTTTTTCATTGCTAATTTTTCCAATGCTAACTTTGCTGTAATCGCGAAATAATATGGTGGTTGATATCTTTTTGCGAATCTGATACCGAAGGCGTAAAGGTCTTTTTCTAACTGATATTTGGACTCGACAGTGTCATGTTAGGCAGTATTTATTGCGCTCTCTCTTGTTATCATGACTTCATGTTTTCATTATATCGCTATATGCAATGTCACATTTGGGTTCCACATAAATCACGCTGAGTGACTTTAACCTCCCGCATACTAACTGGCATAAAATGCAACATCGACACAGTTCTTCACCCGCTATTTTAGAAACTTTGCTACTGTTCAATCTCGCTCATACTGCGCAAGTGCAAGGTTGTTTGAATAACACACTTCACCATAAAGTTCTTGATCATCACCTTCCGCTAGATAAGACTACAACGTATTTACTAGTTGGAATTTCTGATCCCAATTCAATTTTGTGCAGCGTCCCTGTTAGCAGCCCAATTTATTCGCCACGCGTGCGAACCACCATCCTCTTTTCAATAAAGCTTTCGATAAAAGCGTTCACCCTTATTTTTTCGAGTTCGATACACTTAACACTGAATGATTACGAGGTACCTATAAAACGACTGTGTCATACCCTTATGTTCATCCCATGTAGAAGGAATAAATTAAAAATACATACCTCTTGCATTACTCACGATGTCATACCAGCTAAACACAGCTGGCTGCCAAAAAGAAGCTCTCACGTTAAAAGCTTGCACAAAGAGAACACCTGTCTTGCACTAGCAACAGTAACCATGGAATATGGAATAACAGTTTCTAATTTTCATTGCTTTATCATCCTCAATAATTTTATAGGATCTTTCATCAGAAATTTTTGGATTTAATTAAATCAATAAAGGCAATGAAATAACCGAGCTTCAAAAGAAGAGTGTGTTGTGTTGGGTTTTATTGCGCATAGGCAACTAAGGCCATCATGCGCCAAGCTCGAGGTATAGGAGAAGTTTCTAGATAATTTTATAGAAATATGAAACGTCGGTGGTATAGAGTGCTAAAATAATTAGAACTACTTCATGATGACAAATTAACAAATTTTTGGAAATGGGTACTATTAAAAGCTTTTAAAAGGGGTTGGGTGACCTCAGCGGCCATCCTATACCGGGAAGAGATCTCGAAGCTCCCAACCAACAAAATAAAGAGCTCAGCCTTTTTTCGGGAAAGAGAAATGGCTGCGGTGTAGCAGGCGGAGTACTGGGTCATGATTTACGTATTTTTGCGACCGCCAGCTTCTCCTAAAAATCTAAAAACGCGAGCCCTGTCCACAATTTTATTATTAACAAAGAGCAGTGCTGAGTGAAAAGGAATGCACTGATTATAAAACCGAGAAAAGCAGTTTTTTCAGTAGATTTTCAAGTTTAGAACATGAAAGTAAAATGTTATTATAAGTTTATCTCCTCATATACAAACTTGTTTGTCTTCTTGGTAAGCAGAAAGTTGTGTGTAATATGTGAGTGGCCTATACGAAGGCGGCAGATGATGATTTCCTTGAAACTTTTCTGGGGCACAAATGATTACCATTGACGTAGACCAGGTTTTGTATAGTTTGTTGTTTACTTTGTTTTTCAAGTGGACTGCAATTTTTTTTCTTGCATTACAATGTAGTAGGTTCATGCAATTTCTGCAAGGCATCTTCAGATTTTAAATTTTCTTGCCACAAACTTGATAAGCTCACAAATCTGCTCTTTCGTTGCCTTTTATGCCGATGTGGCTTGGTATCCAGCAGAATCTTATGTTTTGTCATTGGTCTATGGCTGTTTTAATGTTGTGGATGAGGTCGCAAAGAAGCGGAGTTATTGCATTTCTATAATTAGTGGCTGTAAGCACACTTAATGAATCTGTGTAAATAATACTGTTGGCGAGGTTCTCATTTACTATTTTTTTCTGTGGCAACACAGATAGCGTAAAATTCTGGAGTGAATATGGAAGCACACACTGGAAGACTTACTTTTTTATTCAAATTTTCCTGTACCACTGCGCTTCCAACGTAAGCATCTGTTCTTGAACCGTCTGTATAAAAATCTGCAAAATTACTGTACTTTTCCTCAAGTGTCAGGAATTATTATATTATAAATTTCTGCGGTATTTGTCTCTTACGGAAGTGTGTAACACTGAAATCGAAGCTTTCAAGGGAAATTGTACCATGGCGACAGTGGACCTCGCCCTCGAGCAATCTTTGGCAGTATTTCTAGTGTGCCAAGCTTCTGGCACATCAATTCAAATGGCAAGAGCAGCGGAGGGTAGCTTGCGGTTAAAGAGTACTCTAGATGGGCAATTTGTGGCGATGGGCTAACAAATATCTTTGCGCAGTGAACAATTTTTTTAGAATATAAAAGCATGTGAGAATGGCTGTTCTGTAAATGAGGGTTCCTTGGTTTCAACGTAAAACCTGTTTATAGGTGACGTCCTGTAAGCACCATTTGAAAGTCCTAAATTTGAATAGTGCAGTAGGTCGAGTCGTTTTATGTAAGATGGCTTTGCTGAGCTATGCACAACACTATCATTGTCTAAGCACAATCGTACCACAAAGCGCTAAATTTTCAGAAGGCTTGCCCTGTCAGAACCCCAGTGCTTATATGAACGGACTTTGAGTGTGTTCAGTGACCACAGCACTACGCGCTGTGCTGGCTTGTCAATTTGAAGGACCCCTCTGGCCGCCTCGCTCGATGGAGCCTGCGCCTCCAGGAGTTTGACGTCACCGTCGTTTACAAGTCCGGACGCAAGCGCTCTGACACCGATTGCCTCTCACGAGGCCATGTAGATGCACCGCCGCCGGCCGACGATGAGGACACTTTCCTGGGATCCATCAACCTCAGCTCTTTCGCACAGCAGGAACGCTCGTACCCCGACCTAAAACGCTTCACCGAGTACTTGGAAGGCAAGATTACTACACCTTCCGCTTCATTCATATGAGGACTTTCTTCCTTCTGTGTACAGAATGATGTCCTCGGGAAGAAGATCTTTGCAGCGAGCAAAACGGACTACCTCCTTGTTGTACCTGCTCGTCTCCGCGAAGACGTTCTACACGCTTCACACGACGAGCCGACAGCTGCACATCTCAGGTTTACTCGTACCCTCCGCCGCATTCAAGACAAGTATTACTCGCCCCGACTGTCTGCCGATGTCGCGCAATATGTGAAAACCTCCCGAGATTGTCAGCAATGAAGGAACCCTCCCACCTGACCAGCAGGATTTCTGAACCCCATTGAACCCCCCTCAAGGCCCTTTCAGCAGAGCGGCATGGACTTGCTCGGCCCTTTCCCAACTTCAACGTCTGCAAATCTCTAGATCATCACAGCGACCGACTACCTGACCCGCTAAGCAGAAGCAAAAGCTCTACCGAACGAAGAGCCGAAGTCGCCTAATTTTTCGTGGAGTGCATTCTTCTTCGACACGGCGCCCTCGATGTGCTCATCATGGAATAAGGAACAGCAGTCACGACGGTACTAACCCAACCAATCCAACGTTATAGCCACTCCAGCCAACGGAGGACAACTGCATACGATCTGCAAACCAACGGACTGACCGAACGCCTCAACAAATCAATCGCCAATATGCTCGCCATGTATGTTGAATCGAACGCAAGACCTGGGACGTCATCCTGCCTTATGTCGCCTTCGCCTATAACACCGCAGTACAGGAATCCACCCGTACGGCGCCTTTTGAGGCTCGTCTATGGCAGGGAGGCAACAACCACGCTATTTGCCATGCTGCCTATCATTACCACAGAAGAGAACGTCGCCGTCGCCGCCTACCTTAAACGCACAGAAGCTCGAAGGCTTGCCCGATTACGGATCAAAGACAGCAACGGACCGACGCCAGACGCTACAGTTTACGACGACGCAACGCCCACTGCAAGCCAGGAGACCAAGTCTGGGTTTGGACGCCCATTCGCTCAGTGAATTGAGTAAAACGCTTTTGCGCCGCTGTTTCAGCCTCTACAAGGTTCTCCGTCGGCTACGTGAACTGGATTATGAAGTCATTCCTGACCCAATGACTGCATCCGAGCGTCGCCGCGTACGACCAGAAGTTGTCCATGTCGTACGTCTGAAGCCCTATTATGCGCGCAAAAGGACGCTGGGTTTCGCCAATCTGTTTATTTGCACATGATCGATGCTTCTTTTAGAGCGGAGCAATGCCGCGAATCTTTGTAGTGTTTGGGTGTTCATCTTCAAAGTTACCGGCACGCCGTTTTATCCCTTTGTTTGCGATGAAAGACACGTCAACATTTATCTACATTGATCGCAGCCAGGCAGAGTTGATTCTAAGTTCTCTTGAACGCCAATGCCGTCCACCTCGGTTTAATGGCAATTTGAGTTCTGGAGTGATGCGCTGAATTCATCTCCTCTCCCCATTACCGTTAACCGGTTTATGGTCTTTCTCCTTAAAAGGTTGCTCCATTGCTTCTTCAAATGTAAGAAATTTCGAAAATTCGCCAATCTATATTGACTGCACATCCACAGTGTGCACAATGTGATGTTGCGCGTATATTTGGTGTTTTCATCAGTAACACAATTATGGCTTTTCCAAATTCCATTCCCTACCTCCTATTTCGTATAGATGGTTTTCACGTTTTCAAATGATGTTTATTTCTGCACAGTGTACAGCCAGTATGCATATTTGTGACCTGTTCTCAAAAAACATCTTTTGATTGATGATATTTGAAAGCACGTGTGCCCTTGTCGTGTTGGTTTCAATGATCAAGGAATGGTATTTCAAACTACAATGAATTCTAGACGGCGTCTCTTCGTCGCGACAAACACTTGAGTTGTAGAGCATAACTACGCAAGGCTCCCCGTCGCTACGGTGTCTACTCCTTTGTCGCTTAGAGGTTGTTCAGATAAGTCAAGTTGCAACTTTCAACACATCTTTGGTACGTAAGTTCCTTGGCCATCTTGGCAGTCTATAGCTTTGGAGTCTGTTTATATTATGATCGATAGATCGCAAAGATATTCCGTAGTATATATTTTTTTATCCAGCATACCAATATTGTGTCTCCCCTCTAGTCACAACATTCTTCACAATGGTATTGCTTAATGTCAAGGAGCAACCGCTTGCTGGATGCGTTTTCTGAGTAGCAGGCCTGAACCTTTTGTATGCGTAGTTTTACTGCTTGCTTTGGCACAAAAAAATAAACGAAAATTCGCTTCTCTCCGGCACTTTAATATGGATCACCAGACGACGTATGAGGCCGTGCCCATCTACTATGCTCAAAAAACAGCAAATGGAATGCGTTTAGAAACGGGCCTTGAGCTATGTCAACGCATATCTAATAAAGGTGCCTTGAGTTCGCAAATTGATGCTTGCGAGGCGGCTTAACCCTAGCGTATTGGAGGATCTACCATGTTTTAAACTTTTACGAGGAATTTTTGCTTTCAATAAATAGGATTCTACGCTTGCCGTTCACATTCGAAAGCTTATCGGCAGAAAAACAAATTGGGACAAAACAAAGCAGACCACTCCAAACGAGGTTGAATTGGCATTTGGAGTTACCGTATGGGATAAAGCGAAATGTCAACGCTAGCTCGTCCACAATGTGGCTTTGCAGATATTGGATTTGCTTTCAATGCCGCTGCACTTATGAGTGGAGAGGAATTGTGTTTTCGTTCATGGTGTGAGAAATGTGTTGCCACGAACTTGAGGGTAGCTGGAAGTGCAGCGCGTTTGCGACCAGCGTCTCTAGAGCAGTCACCCTGTTTAAAACACCCTGAACTCTTGTGCCTGTGTTGCCAAACATTTGTGGCTTTTAGCTTCAGCCTACATGGAGCGTAAGGGTACGGTGCAGCATTCATGTCTTTGCTTTAACGCTGCAGATCTTCAGCCTTTAGGCCGGCTGCTTTATCATCAAAGCGGTGCCTGCTGCTACACAATTGAAGTTTTCATGAACACTATTTTTTTAATTCAGTGCTTAGTACCCGGAACACCTCTTGACATAAATGAGGAGGGTGACTGAATGAACAACACATTAAACAATAGCACGCAACGCAACAAAATAAAAATACAAGTTCTTAGACTCCTAATCATACATTGTCAGCTAGTTCGTTTTTAATAAAGTTGTTGGTCTTGAATGGCAGCGATACGTCCTGGAAGGTGGTTCTAATCCTATGACATGCGTGGAATAAAGCTTTTGGACAAGAAATCAGTACGACAAGAAATAATTTCAACTGCGTGGTCAACGCGGACAGAACAGGACAGATTAGATTAGTTTATCGCGCTAGTGAGTGTTCTGGAAGTACATTTTGTTATGTTCTGTTTCTTGGTAGAAGCACTTGCAGACCGGTTATATTAAGAAGAATGAACCGAGTGGAATAGTTCTGAAGAAGTCCGAGTGAGTTTTGCGAGCTTGGGAACAATAGACAGGAGGCGTACTCAAGTTTGGCGTGGTCTGATGTTTTGTAAAGACGGTTCGTTTGGTTTCAGGGGGTTTAACCTCCCAAAGCGATTCAGGTTATGAGAGACGCCGTAGTGAAGGGCTCCGGAAATTCGACCACCTGGGGTTCTTTAACGTACACTGACATTGCACAGTACATGGGCCTCTAGAATTTCGCCTCCATTAAAATTCGACCTCCGCGGCCGGGATCGAACGCGCGTCTTAAGGATCAGCAGCCGAGTGCCATAACCACTCAGCCACCGCGGCGGCTTTTTGTAAAGAAGGAATATTAGTGATACGGAACCAGAACAAAATTATGTTGCAGATATTTGAGCAGTCGCTTAGTTAGTTATGATATGGCTAATATAAAGAAACCATGTTAGGGCTGACGTGATATTTACGCCAAGGTATGGGTATGATATTATTTACTCCAAGATAGTGTTACTAAAATGGTAGACAACTGGAGATGACTCATTACGAAGTACGCGCAAACCGTTATATTTATTGCTATTAAGTCACATAAGCCAGCGACTGCACCAATCAAAGATTTTGTTAATATCAGTACATTACGTGTTAACGTCGTGGTCACTTTTAATCTCTCGAGGCGCATCACAGTCATCGCGAAATATATAGAGGCTACAGGCAAAGTTCTGGGTTGAGTCGTTAATCTTTATAAAGAGGAGGAGCGGACCTAAATCCGAGCCTTCAGGCACTCCAGAGTTGACCGCGCTGCAAGTTGAAGTTTGATTGTTACAAGATACATAAAGAACGATAACAAAGAAAGTGTTCTATCCATTTTATAATTTTGGAGTCAAGGTTAACATGCGCTATTATTAAGAGTATTAGGTTTTGGCAAAATTTGTCCAATATCTTTTCAAAATAAAATAAACTTCAATCGTCGAGCAATCGGCGGTGAAAGATTGGGTCTAATTTATGCGTACACGTAATTAGTTATGCTTCACAAGAGGTTTGCGGAAGCCGAGTTGCGCGTGAAAGAAAAACAAATTTGAATCAAGAAAGTGGAATATTTCGTAGTAAAGAATTTGCCATAAAGTTTGATTTATGATTGATTTATGATTTATAAAGTGGAACCAACTTCACAACTCTCCTGTCGTGAGGACTATAATCTGTAGCAATGAACTGTTGAAAAATTTATTAACACACTGAAGAGCAAAACTTTGTACACTTCAGAAATTTGGCAATAATGAGTTCGATTCCTGAACTTCCACTCATCTTCGAAGGCTGTTTTATTTTAGCGATACTACAACTATGAATAACAATTTCATTCATAGTAAAACTATATTAGAATTCCGGATTAGGTATATATAACGCACCACAAAAGATAAAAATTCTTGCAAAATAGATAATTAAAAAAGGTTAAAATCTCTGCAAGCGTTTGTTAGTGCAACAGATGTCTTTGACAAACGGTTAACAACGCGCCAGAATTTTTAAGGGTTATCACGGAGCACGCGTCGTATTGTGGTCTGCATATATAAGTTATATTTGGCTGGTTTCAGTTCGAGAACGTACATTTTGTTAACTTCTTTATATGCTGCTTAACGGTTGTCTGTAAGAAGGTAGTTTTCGCGTGGTAAAGTCGCTTTTTCGGTTAAATAATCGTCGCAAGTAGGCAACATGCCAGGGTGTGTGAGCCAGTAAAGCGATTACGTTTTTCGGTAGGACGTTTTGTGCTAAATTCATTGACATTGGATTCACAAATATTCCAGTTAGTATGCACGCTTCACAGTGAAAAGTGGGCGTTGAATGAGTCTAGGAATGTTCCTTTTTCATTGCTAATTTTTCCAATGCTAACTCTGCTGTAATCGCGAAATAATATGGTGGTTGATGTTATCTTTTTGCGAATCTGATTTCAAATGCTAACACTAGTTAACATCCGCTACTGTTATTTTTTGAAGGATATCTCTTTTCTTTCAATTATCGCTTTCTAATTGTTTTTTTTCCTCGTTTTATTCTTTCTTTTTCTTTCCCATTCAATACCTGTTCTTTCTGTATTATCATTTTATCATTTCCCTCCGTTGGATATCCCTGTCTTTTATTGTCCCTTGCCTTGTCTATGCCACATTCTCCAAGCATGTAAACAAGCAGGCTTATTTTTCCTATATATTTTTGTTTAATAATAATTGGTTTTGGGGTGAAAGGAAATGGCGCTGTATCTGTCTCATATATCGTTGGACACCTGAACCACGCCGTAAGGGAAGGATAAAGGGTGGAGTGAAAGAAGAAAGGAAGAATAGGTGCCGTAGTGGAGGGCTCCGGAATAATTTCGACCACGTGGGGATCTTTAACGTGCACTGACATCGCACAGCACACGAGCGCCTTAGCGTTTTACCTCCATAAAAACGCAGCCATGTTTTCCTTTCATTTTCTCAATGTTCATATCTTTTGAATCGTTCATGAGTCTGTTTTGTTTTGTTGTCAGCATCGACCTTCTTTCTGTTTCTGTTTCTCACGTCAGCTCTTCTTCTTTCTGCTACTCATCCTCTTTTCGTCTAAATTTTGACGACGATCTCTTCACTTTTAATTCTTTCTTGTTATCTTAGTCCAACTTTCTCGGACAAAAAGTATGAGAATTGCAAATTGTATGAATCTCTTGTAGAAATGTTGAAGGTAATGGTTCATCCTTCCCATAAGCAGCAAAATCTTTCTATTAAAGCGTTTCGATCGTTTGAATCGAAAAGTTATGACTTCCATTGTAATCCAATGAGGAACGCTTTTAACGATAGCAAAATCGTCAACAAAGAAGGATTGAAGACTGCCGTCGGGTCATCTGCTGTTTTATTGATTGTTACAGTGAAATATTGCATTCTGTTCAAAAATTTCTGCATAATCAGTTTCCGCTTTCAAAAATGAATTTGTCCACAATTTCTACGTAGGTCTCTTGTTTTGCAAACCAGCAGTGGATAGTTTTGCTTTGAACTTAAAAATGGCTTATTCCTAAATTTCCTTCATGGTTTTTTCATCCACTTTAAGACGGCCTTCAGTGTTTTACTAAATTTTCTTTCATTTATATTTTTTTTGTTTCTGAGAGGATTATTAATAGCGCTTCGTCCTAATATTATGACACCGTGATCAACTGATTTTACCTGGCAGCACACAAAATGAAATACTAATGGATCTTCTCTTTTAAGGAATTCTGAAAGTGTTCACTGAAACACTCCGCACTTTTCCTTAAATAATATTGAGGCTGGTGTGCACCTTTATCTCTAATCAGCGCATTTAGAAGTTCCTGGAATATTTTCGCCATGAAACTACACTCAGCCTAGGAATGTTCAGCCCAAATGGCAATATATCGGGGTATACATTAAAGCACTACAAGTTGCCGAAAATTCATAATTATTGTATTTTTCAATAGGAGGTTTCCGGGATAACGCCGAAACACCACTAATATATGAGCAATACATATAAAATTTACCCAGTGGCGCAGTGAGTGGGTAAAATTTAGATATATCAAATATAAAAAGTCCTTTGATCTTAGGGGATTTTTTGAGACCGCACGCGAGACACGTGCAATAACATTGAAGCTTTATTATCCTGTGA
This sequence comes from Amblyomma americanum, assembly GCF_052857255.1. Lineage (NCBI taxonomy): Eukaryota > Metazoa > Arthropoda > Arachnida > Ixodida > Ixodidae > Amblyomma > Amblyomma americanum. The sequence continues at coordinate 57,908,093 of NC_135505.1, read as the reverse complement.
GCCTATAGGAATTTCTGGAATGATGGCCAATCTGGGCGCTCTAACAAGGTTGTTTTTGACTGAAGTCAAGGAAAGTGAGTTGGTTACTTAGCTCATTAAGGACATTAAGTGTTCCCGCCAGGTCGCAAATAGTAATGGCGTGACAGCCACCAAACACGACTCTCCTGTAATCAGCTCGTTGTGACGAAATAAACGTTTTCCGAACAGTCAATGGCTCGCAAAAAGTCTTTGCTTTTATTACTAGAAAAGTCAAGATTTTCGATGATTTTTCTCCCTTGCTCCGCTAAGTACGTTTTTGTGAATTCAGCCTGTACCTGCACAGTGAATATTACTTAAAACGTCGAGTCTTCGTGCTGAATTTTTTCTTCTATTTCTCCCAGTATGTTTTCAGAATACGGCCTTTTTTTGAAAAATAAGAGACGCCGACCAGTGAAGAAAGGTTCGTTATTCACGTTTCGGCTCCCACACGGAAGCCTTGTTCACAATCTGGGAACGTCAATAACGAACCTTTCTTCACTGGTCGGCGTCTCTTATTTTTCAAATGCACGCTGCCAGCCAGAAGAGATTCTGTCACACGCTCAGAATACGGCCTGTAACTACATGCTGAATATTACTAGAAAAGTCAAGATTTTCGATGATTTTTCTCCCTTGCTCCGCTAAGTACGTTTTTGTGAATTCAGCCTGTACCTGCACAGTGAATATTACTTAAAACGTCGAGTCTTCGTGCTGAATTCTTTTTCCTACTACTTCCAGTACGTTTTTGTGAATACAGCCTCTGAATGCATGATGAATACTAAGAGAAAAGTTGAGTCTTCCTGCTGAATATTCTCCCCTTCTTCTCCCAGTACGTTTTGTGAACAAATGATGTAACTTCACGGTGAATATTACTAGAAAGGTGAGTCTTTCTGCCCCACTCGCTTCCTGGCTGACATTCTATCGCTTCTTTCAAGGAGAGCGGTGGGGGCTCTACAACAGCTATAGATAATTTTCTTTACCTTTTTTTATATGCCTTTCCTATGCTCTGATTCCGAAAAATGTACATGAGTGCAAAGCCCACATCTCCATGAAATATTTTCTGTTATTGTATGAAGAATATACAACGGTTGGTTATATTCTTCCCATATCTGAGTTGATGGTGTGAAAATGCACTTTTTCTTCGTGCCTTTATGAAAGCCATCATAGCACGTTGGTTGTCTGAAATCTAAAGCACCTATAATTTTTCTGGCGTCTACCTTACTAGCGAAATTGTGGGAAATCGACAGTCACTTTATCGGTCGTAATTTTCTCGGTTCCTCAACACCCGTTCTTGAAAAAAAACATAATCCGGGCGTTCCTCTGACATTCGCGAGGTTTTGATGTCATTAGTTTGTTCGTGGCCAAAGTGACAAAGTTTTTTAAGACCATCTCTCCAGGTTTCTTCGAAAGATCCTCAATTTTCGCAACTGCAGATGATTTTCCGTCTCATAAACTCTAGCAGCATACTAGTAAAACCCGAAATCTTAGGAAATTCTTTTAACTGGCGTCCAACCTGTTGTCGGGAGTCTGAAAAAAAAACACGATTGACGGCGATATCTTAGAAAATAATGTGCTGTCCCCAATAACGTTGTATTTCACAAGAATAGCAAAAATTGTGGTGGCGTGGCCCTCTCTTTTTCAATAAAAGCACATTTCACTGTATTTCCTGATACCGAAGGCGTAAAGGTCTTTTTCTAACTGATATTTGGACTCGATAGTGTCATGTTAGGCAGTATTTATTGCGCTCTCTCTTGTTATCATGACTTCATGTTTTCATTATATCGCTATATGCAATGTCACATTTGGGTTCCACATAAATCACGCTGAGTGACTTTAACCTCCCGCATACTAACTGGCATAAAATGCAACATCGACACAGTTCTTCACCCGCTATTTTAGAAACTTTGCTACTGTTCAATCTCGCTCATACTGCGCAAGTGCAAGGTTGTTTGAATAACACACTTCACCATAAAGTTCTTGATCATCACCTTCCGCTAGATAAAACTACAACGTATTTACTAGTTGGAATTTCTGATCCCAATTCAATTTTGTGCAGCGTCCCTGTTAGCAGCCCAATTTATTCGCCACGCGATCGAACCACCATCCTCTTTTCAATAAAGCTTTCGATAAAAGCGTTCACCCTTATTTTTTCGAGTTCGATACACTTAACACTGAATGATTACGAGGTACCTTTAAAACGACTGTGTCATACCCTTATGTTCATCCCATGTAGAAAGAATAAATTAAAAATACATACCTCTTGCATTACTCACGATGTCACACAAGCTTAACACAGCTGGCTTCCAAAAAGAAGCTCTCACGTTAAAAGCTTGCACAAAGAGAACACCTCTTGCACTAGCAACAGTAACCATGGAATATGGAATAACAGTTTCGAATTTTCATTGCTTTATCATCCTCAATAATTTTATAGCATCGTTCATCAGAAATTTTTGGATTTAAATAAATCAAAAAAGGCAAAGAAATAACTGAGCTTCAAAAGAAGAGTGTGTTGTGTTGGGTTTTATTGCGCATAGGCAACTAAGGCCATCATGCGCCAAGCTCGAGGTATAGGAGAAGTTTCTAGATAATTTTATAGAAATATGAAACGTCGGTGGTATAGAGTGCTAAAATAATTAGAACTACTTCATCATGAAAAATTAACAAATTTTAGAAATGGGTACTATTAAAAGCTTTTAAAAGGGGTTGGGTGACCTCAGCGGCCATCCTATACCGGGAAGAGATCTCGAAGCTCCCAACCAACAAAATAAAGAGCTCAGCCTTTTTCTCGGGAAAGAGAAATGGCTGCGGTGTAGCAGGCGGAGTACTGGGTCATGATTTACGTATTTTTGCGACCGCCAGCTTCTCCTAAAAATCTAAAAACGCGAGCCATGTCCACAATTTTATTATTACCAAAGAGCAGTGCTGAGTGAAAAGGAATGCACTGATTATAAAACCGAGAAAAGCAGTTTTTTCAGTAGCTTTTCAAGTTTAGAACATGAAAGTAAAATGTTATTTTAAGTTTATCTCCTCATATACAAACTTGTTTGTCTTCTTGGTAAGCAGAAAGTTGTGTGTAATATGTGAGTGGCCTTTACGAAGGCGGCAGATGATGATTTCCTTGAAACTTTTCTGGGGCACATATGATTACCATTGACGTAGACCAGGTTTTGTATAGTTTGTTGTTTACTTTGTTTTTCAAGTGGACTGCAATTTTTTTCCTTGCATTACAATGTAGTAGGTTCATGCAATTCCTACAGGGCATCTTCAGATTTTAAATTTTCTTGCCACAAACTTGATAAGCTCACAAATCAGCTCTTTCGTTGCCTTTTATGCCGACATGGCTTGGTATCCAGCAGAATCTTATGTTTTGTCATTGATCTATGGCTGTTTTAATGTTGTGGATGAGGTCGCAAAGAAGCGGAGTTATTGCATTTCTATAATTAGTGGCTGTAAGCACACTTAATGAATCTGTGTAAATAATACTGTTGGCGAGGTTCTCATTTACTATTTTTTTCTGTGGCAACACAGATAGCGTAAAATTCTGGAGTGAATATGGAAGCACACACTGGAAGACTTACTTTTTTATTCAAATTTTCCTGTACCACTGCGCTTCCAACGTAAGCATCTGTTCTTGAACCGTCTGTAAAAAAATCTGCAAAATTACTGTACTTTTCCTCAAGTGTCAGGAATTATTATATTATAAATTTCTGCGGAATTTGTCTCTTACGGAAGTGTGTAACACTGAAATCGAAGCTTTCAAGGAAAATTGTACCATGGCGACAGTGGACCTCGCCTTCGAGCAATCTTTGGCAGTATTTCTAGTGTGCCAAGCTTCTGGCACATCAATTCAAATGGCAAGAGCAGCGGAGGGTAGCTTGCGGTTAAAGAGTACTCTAGATGGGCACTTTGTGGCGATGGGCTAACAAACATCTTTGCGCATTGAACAATTTTTTTAGAATATAAAAGCATGTGAGCATGGCTGTTCTGTAAATGAGGGTTCCTTGGTTTCAACGTAAAACCTGTTTATAGGTGACGTCCTGTAAGCACCATTTGAAAGTCCTAAATTTGAATAGTGCAGTAGGTCGAGTCGTTTTATGTAAGATGGCTTTGCTGAGCTATGCACAACACTATCATTGTCTAAGCACAATGGTACCACAAAGCGCTAAATTTTTAGAAGGCTTGCCCTGTCAGAACCCCAGTGCTTATATGAAAGGACTTTGAGTGTGTTCAGTGACCACAGCACTACGCACTGTGCTGGCTTGTCAATTTGAAGGACCCCTCTGGCCGCCTCGCTCGATGGAGCCTGCGCCTCCAGGAGTTTGACGTCACCGTCGTTTACAAGTCCGGACACAAGCGCTCTGACACCGATTGCCTCTCACGAGGCCATGTAGATGCACCGCCGCCGGCCGACGATGAGGACACTTTCCTGGGATCCATCAACCTCAGCTCTTTCGCACAGCAGGAACGCTCGTACCCCGACCTAAAACGCTTCACCGAGTACTTGGAAGGCAAGATTACTACACCTTCCGCTTCTTTCATATGAAGACTTTCTTCCTTCTGTGTACAGAATGATGTCCTCGGGAAGAAGATCTTTGCAGCGAGCAAAACGGACTACCTCCTTGTTGTACCTGCTCGTCTCCGCGATGACGTTCTACACGCTTCACACGACGAGCCGACAGCTGCACATCTCGGGTTTACTCGTACCCTCCGCCGCATTCAAGACAAGTATTACTCGCCCCGACTGTCTGCCGATGTCGCGCAATATGTGAAAACCTCCCGAGATTGTCAGCGATGAAGGAACCCTCCCACCTGACCAGCAGGATTTCTGAACCCCATTGAACCCCCCTCAAGGCCCTTTCAGCAGAGCGGCATGGACTTGCTCGGCCCTTTCCCAACTTCAACGTCTGCAAATCTCTAAATCATCACAGCGACCGACTACCTGACCCGCTAAGCAGAAGCAAAAGCTCTACCGAACGAAGAGCCGAAGTCGCCTAATTTTTTGTGGAGTGCATTCTTCAGCGACACGGCGCCCTCGATGTGCTCATCATGGAATAAGGAACAGCAGTCACGGCGGTACTAACCCAAGCCATCCAGCGTTATAGCCACTCCAGCCAACGGAGGACAACTGCATACGATCTGGAAACCAACGGACTGACCGAACGCCTCAACAAATCAATCGCCAATATGCTCGCCATGTATGTTGAATCGAACGCAAGACCTGGGACGTCTTCCTGCCTTATGTCGCCTTCGCCTATAACACCGCAGTACAGGAATCCACCCGTACGGCGCCTTTTGAGGCTCGTCTATGGCAGGGAGGCAACAACCACGCTATTTACCATGCTGTCTAACATTACCAAAGAAGGGAACGTCGCCGTCGCCGCCTACATTAAACGCACAGAAGCTCGTAGGCTTGCCCGATTATGAATCAAAGACAGCAACGGACCGACGCCAGACGCTACAGTTTACGACGACGCAACGCCGACTGCAAGCCAGGAGACCAAGTCTGGGTTTGGACGCCCATTCGCTCAGTGAATTGAGTAAAACGCTTTTGCGCCGCTGTTTCAGCCTCTACAAGGTTCTCCGTCGGCTACGTGAACTGGATTATGAAGTCATTCCTGACCCAATGACTGCATCCGAGCGACGCCGCGTACGACCAGAAGTTGTCCATGTCGTACGTCTGAAGCCCTATTATGCGCGCAAAAGGACGCTGGGTTTCGCCAATCTGTTTATTTGCACATGATCGATGCTTCTTTTAGAGCAGAGCAATGCCGCGAATCTTTGTAGTGTTTGGGTGTTCATCTTCAAAGTTACCGGCATGCCGTTTTATCCCTTTGTTTGCGATGAAAGACACGTCAACATTTATCTACATTGATCGCAACCAGGCAGAGTTGATTCTAAGTTCTCTTGAACGCCAATGCCGTCCACCTCGGTTTAATGGCAATTTGAGTTCTGGAGTGATGCGCTGAATTCATCTCCTCTCCCCATTACCGTTAACCGGTTTATGGTCTTTCTCCTTAAAAGGTTGCTCCATTGCTTCTTCAAATGTAAGAAATTTCAAAAATTCGCCAATCTATATTGACTGCACATCCACAGTGTGCACAATGTGAGGTTGCGCGTATATTTGGTGTTTTCATCAGTAACACAATTATGGCTGTTCCAAATTCCATTCCCTACCTCCTATTTCGTATAGATGGTATTCACGTTTTCAAATGATGTTTATTTCTGCACAGTGTACAGCCAGTATGCATATTTGTGACCTGTTCTCAAAAAACATCTTTTGATTGATGATATTTGAAAGCACGTGTGCCCTTGTCGTGTTGGTTTCAATGATCAAGGAATGGTATTTCAAACTACAATGAATTCTAGACGGCGTCTCTTCGTCGCGACAAACACTTGAGTTGTAGAGCATAACTACGCAAGGCTCCCCGTCGCTACGGTGTCTACTCCTTTGTCGCTTAGAGGTTGTTCAGATAAGTCAAGTTGCAACTTTCAACACATCTTTGGTACGTAAGTTCCTTGGCCATCTTGGTAGTCTATAGCTTTGGAGTCTGTTTATATTATGATCGATAGATCGCAAAGATATTCCGTAGTATATATTTTTTTATCCAGCATACCAATATTGTGTCTCCCCTCTAGTCACAACATTCTTCACAATGGTATTGCTTAATGTCAAGGAGCAACCGCTTGCTGGATGCGTTTTCTGAGTAGCAGGCCTGAACCTTTTGTATGCGTAGTTTTACTGCTTGCTTTGGCACAAAAAAATAAACGAAAATTCGCTTCTCTCCGGCACTTTAATATGGATCACCAGACGACGTATGAGGCCGTGCCCATCTACTATGCTCAAAAAACAGCAAATAGAATGCGTTTACAAACGGGCCTTGAGCTATGTCAACGCATATCTAATAAAGGTGCCTTGAGTTCGCAAATTGATGCTTGCGAGGCGGCTTAACCCTAGCGTATTGGAGGATCTACCATGTTTTAAATTTTTACGAGGAATTTTTGCTTTCAATAAATAGGATTCTACGCTTGCCGTTCACATTCGAAAGCTTATCGGCAGAAAAACAATTCGGACAAAACAAAGCAGACCACTCCAAACGAGGTTGAATTGGCATTTGGAGTTACCGTATGGGATAAAGCGAAATGTCAACGCTAGCTCGTCCACAATGTGGCTTTGCAGATATTGGATTTGCTTTCAATGCCGCTGCACTTATGAGTGGAGAGGAATTGTGTTTTCGTTCATGGTGTGAGAAATGTGTTGCCACGAACTTGAGGGTAGCTGGAAGTGCAGCGCGTTTGCGACCAGCGTCTCTAGAGCAGTCACCCTGTTTAAAACACCGTGAACTCTTGTGCCTGTGTTGCCAAACATTTGTGGCTTTTAGCTTCAGCCTACATGGAGCGTAAGGGTACGGTGCAGCATTCATGTCTTTGCTTTAACGCTGCAGATCTTCAGCCTTTAGGCCGGCTGCTTTATCATCAAAGCGGTGCCTGCTGCTACACAATTGAAGTTTTCATGAACACTATTTTTTTAATTCAGTGCTTAGTACCCGGAACACCTCTTGACATAAATGAGGAGGGTGACTTAATGAACAACACATTAAACAATAGCACGCAACGCAACAAAATAAAAATACAAGTTCTTAGACTCCTAATCATACATTGTCAGCTAGTTCGTTTTTAATAAAGTTGTTGGTCTTGAATGGCAGCGATACGTCCTGGAAGGTGGTTCTAATCCTATGACATGCGTGGAATAAAGCTTTTGGACAAGAAATCAGTACGACAAGAATCAATTTCAACTGCGTGGTCAACGCGGACAGGACAGGACAGATTAGATTAGTTTATCGCGCTAGTGAGTGTTCTGGAAGTACATTTTGTTATGTTTTGTTTCTTGGTAGAAGCACTTGCAGACCGGTTATAGTTAAGAAGAATGAACCGAGTGGAATAGTTCTGAAGAAGTCCGAGTGAGTTTTGCGAGCTTGGGAACAATAGACAGGAGGCGTACTCAAGTTTGGCGTGGTCTGATGTTTTGTAAAGAAGGTTCGTTTGGTTTCAGGGGGTTTAACCTCCCAAAGCGATTCAGGTTATGAGAGACGCCGTAGTGAAGGGCTCCGGAAATTCGACCACCTGGGGTTCTTTAACGTACACTGGCATTGCACAGTACATGGGCCTCTAGAATTTCGCCTCCATTGAAATTCGACCTCCGTGGCCGGGATCGAACGCGCGTCTTAAGGATCAGCAGCCGAGTGCCATAACCACTCAGCCACCGCGGCGGCTTTTTGTAAAGAAGGAATATTAGTGATACGGAACCAGAACAAAATTATGTTGCAGATATTTGAGCAGTCGCTTAGTTAGTTATGATATGGCTAATATAAAGAAACCATGTTAGGGCTGACGTGATATTTACGCCAAGGTATGGGTATGATATTATTTACTCCAAGATAGTGTTACTAAAATGGTAGACAACTGGAGGTGACTCATTACGAAGTACGCGCAAACCTTTATATTTATTGCTATTAAGTCACATAAGCCAGCGACTGCACCAATCAAAGATTTTGTTAATATCAGTACATTACGTGTTAACGTCGTGGTCACTATTAATCTCTCGAGGCGCATCACAGTCATCGCAAAAAATATAGAGGCTACAGGCAAAGTTCTGAGTTGAGTCGTTAATCTTTATAAAGAGGAGGAGCGGACCTAAAACCGAGCCTTCAGGCACTCCAGAGTTGACCGCGCTGCAAGTTGAAGTTTGATTGTTACAAGATACATAAAGAACGATAACAAAGAAAGTGTTCTATCCAATTTATAATTTTGGAGTCAAGGTTAACATGCGCTATAAATAAGAGTATTAGGTTTTGGCAAAATTTGTCCAATATCTTTTCAAAATAAAATAAACTTCAATCGTCGAGCAATCGGCGGTGAAAGATTGGGTCTAATTTATGCGTACACGTAATTAGTTATGCTTCACAAGAGGTTTGCGAAAGCCGAGTTGCGCGTGAAAGAAAAACGAATTTGAATCAAGAAAGTGGAATATTTCGTAGTAAAGAATTTGCCATAAAATTTGATTTATGATTGATTTATGATTTATGAAGTGGAACCAACTTCACAACTCTCCTGTCGTGAGGACTATAATCTGTAGCAATGAACTGTTGAAAAATTTAATAACACACTTAAGAGCAAAACTTTGTACACTTCAGAAACTTGGCAATACTGAGTTCGATTCCTGAACTTCCACTCATCTTCGAAGGCTGTGTTATTTTAGCGATACTACAACTATGAATAACAATTTCATTCATAGTAAAACTATATTAGAATTCCGGATTAGGTATATATAACGCACCACAGAAGATAAAAATTCTTGCAAAATAGATAATTAAAAACGGTTAAAAACTCTGCAAGCGTTTGTTAGTGCAACAGAGGTCTTTGACAAACGGTTAACAACGCGCCAGAATTTTTAAGGGTTATCACGGAGCACGCGTCGTATTGTGGTCTGCACATATAAGTTATATTTGGCTGGTTTCAGTTCGAGAACGTACATTTTGTTAACTTCTTTATATGCTGCTTAACGGTTGTCTGTAAGAAGGTAGTTTTCGCGTGGTAAAGTCGCTTTTTCGGTTAAATAATCGTCGCAAGTAGGCAACATGCCAGGGTGTGTGAGCCAGTAAAGCGATTACGTTTTTCGGTAGGACGTTTTGTGCTAAATTCATTGACATTGGATTCACAAATATTCCATTTAGTATGCACGCTTCACAGTGAAAAGTGGGCGTTGAATGAGTCTAGGAATGTTCCTTTTTCATTGCTAACTTTTCCAATGCTAACTCTGCTGTAATCGCGAAATAATATGGTGGTTGATGTTATCTTTTTGCGAATCTGATTTCGAATGCTAACACTAGTTAGCATCCGCTACTGTTATTTTTTGAAGGATATCTCTTTTCTTTCAATTATCGCTTTCTAATTGTTTTTTTCCTCGTTTTATTCTTTCTTTTTCTTTCCCATTCCCTACCTGTTCTTTCTGTATTATCATTTTATCATTTCCCTCCGTTGGATATCCCTGTCTTTTATTGTCCCTTGCCTTGTCTATGCCACATTCTCCAAGCACGTAAACAAACAGGCTTATTTTTCCTATATATTTTTGTTTAATAATAATTGGTTTTGGGGTCAAAGGAAATGGCGCTGTATCTGTCTCCTATATCGTTGGACACCTGAACCACGCCGTAAGGGAAGGATAAAGGATGGAGTGAAAGAAGAAAGGAAGAAGAGGTGCCGTAGTGGAGGGCTCCGGAATAATTTCGACCACGTGGGGATCTTTAACGTGCACTGACATCGCACAGCACACGAGCGCCTTAGCGTTTTACCTCCATAAAAACGCAGCCATGTTTTCCTTTCATTTTCTCAATGTTCATATCTTTTGAATCGTTCATGAGTCTGTTTTGTTTTGTTGTCAGCATCGACCTTCTTCTTTCTGTTTCTGTTTCTCACGTCAGCTCTTCTTCTTCCTGCTACTCATCCTCTTTTCGTCTAAATTTTGACGACGATCTCTTCACTTTTAATTCTTTCTTGTTATCTTAGTCCAACTTTCTCGGACAAAAAGTATGAGAATTGCAAATTGTATGAATCTCTTGTAGAAATGATGAAGGTAATGGTTCATTCTTCCCATAAGCAGCAAAATCTTTCTATTAAAGCGTTTCGATCGTTTGAATCGAAAAGTTATGACTTCCATTGTAATCCAATGAGGAACGCTTTTAACGATAGCAAAATCGTCAACAAAGAAGGATTGAAGACTGCCGTCGGGTCATCTGCTGTTTTATTGATTGTTACAGTGAAATATTGCATTCTGTTCAAAAATTTCTGCGTAATTAGTTTCCGCTTTCAAAAAAGGTTTTGTCCACTATTTCTACGTAGGTCTTTTGTTTGGCAAACCAGCAGTGGATAGTTTTGCTTTGTACTTAAGAATGGCTTATTCCTAAATTTCCTTCATGGTTTTTTCATCCACTTTAGGACGGCCTTCAGTGTTTTACTAAATTTTCTTTCCTTTATATTTTTTTTGTTTCTGAGAGGATCATTACTAGCGCTTTGTCCTAATATTATCACACCGTGATCAACTGATTTTACCTGGCAGCACACAAAATGAAATACTAATGGCTCTTCTCTTTTAAGGAATTCTGAAAGTGTTCACTGAAACACTCCGCACTTTTCCTTAAATAATATTGAGGCTGGTGTGCACCTTTATCTCTAATCAGCGCTTTTAGAAGTTCCTGGAATATTTTCGCCATGAAACTACACTCAGCCTAGGAATGTTCAGCCCAAATGGCAATATATTGGCGTATACCTAAAGCACTACAAGTTGCAGAAAATGCATAATTATTGTATTTTTGAATAGGAGGTTTCCGGGATAACGCCGAAACACCACTAATATATGAGCAATACATGTAAAATTTACCCAGTGGCGCAATGAGTGGGTAAAATATAGATATATCAAATATAAAAAGTCCTTTGATCTTAGGGGATTTTTTGAGACCGCACGCGAGACACGTGCAATAACCTTGAAGCTTTTTTATCCTGTGAGCCTAAAGGAATTTCCGGAATGATGGCCAACTGGGCGCTCTAATAAGGTTGTTTTTGACTGAAGTCAAGGAAACTGAGTTGGTTACTTAGCTCATTGAGGACATTAAGTGTGCCCGCCAGGTCGCAAAGAGTAAAGGCGTAACAGCCACCAAACCCGACTCTCCTGTAATCAGCTCGTTGTGACGAAATAAGCGTTTTCCGAACAGTCAATGGCTCGCAAAAAATCTTTGCTTTTATTACTAGAAAAGTCGTGTCTTCCTGCTGAATTTTTTCCTCTATTTCTCCCAGTATGTTTTCAGAATACGGCCTTCTTTTGAAAAATAAGAGACGCCGACCAGTGAAGAAAGGTTCGTTATTGACGTTTCGGATTCCACACGGAAGCCTTGTTCACAATCTGGGAACGTCAATAACGAACCTTTCTTCACTCGTCGGCGTCTCTTATTTTTCAAATGTACGCTGCCAGCCAGAAGGGATTCCGTCACACGCTCAGAATACGGCCTTTAACTACTTGCTGAATATTACTATAAAAGTCATGATTTTCGACGATTTTTCCACGAGATGATTCTCCTCAATAGCGAACCACCATTCTCTTTTCAATAAAGCTTTCGATAAAAGCGTTCATCCTTATTTTTTCGAGTTCGACACACTTAACACTGAATGATTACGAGGTACCTATAAAACGACTGTCTCATACCCTTATGTTCATCTGATGTAGAAGGAATAAATTAAAAATACATACCTCTTGCATTACTCACGATGTCGTACAAGCTAAACACAGCGGGCGGCCAAAAGGAAGCTCTCACGTTAAAAGCTTGCACAAAGAGAACACCTGTCTTGCACTAGCAACAGTAACCATGGAATATGGAATAACAGTTTCTAATTTTCATTGCTTTATCATCCTCAATAATTTTATAGGATCGTTCATCAGAAATTTTTGGATTTAATTAAATCAAAAAAGGCAAAGAAATAACCGAGCTTCAAAAGAATAGTGTGTTGTGTTGGGTTTTATTGCGCATAGGCAACTAAGGCCATCATGCGCCAAGCTCGAGGTATAGGAGAAGTTTCTAGATAATTTTATAGAAATATGAAACGTCGGTGGTATAGAGTGCTGAAATAATTAGAACTACTTTATGATGACAAATTAACAAATTATAGAAATGGGTACTATTAAAAGCTTTTAAAAGGGGTTGGGTAACCTCAGCGGCCATCCTATACCGGGAAGAGATCTCGAAGCTCCCAACCAACAAAATAAAGAGCTCAGCCTTTTTCTCGGGAAAGAGAAATGGCTGCGGTGTAGCAGGCGGAGTACTGGGTCATGATTTACGAATTTCTGCGACCGCCAGCTTCTCTTAAAAATCTAAAAACGCAAGCCATGTCTACAATTTTATTATTACCAAAGAGCAGTGCTGAATGAAAAGGAATGCATTGATTATAAAACCGAGAAAAGCAGTTTTTTCAGTAGCTTTTCAAGTTTCAGTAGCTTTTCAAACTTGTTTGTCTTCTTGGTAAGCAGAAAGCTGTGTGTAATATGTGAGTGGCCTATACGGAGGCGGCAGATGATGATTTTTTTGAAACTTTTCTGGTGCACATAAGATTACCATTTACGTAGACCAGGTTTCGTTTATTTTGTTGTTTACATTGTTTTTCAAGTGGACTGCAATTTTTTCCTTGCATTACAATGTAGTAGGTTCATGCAATTCCTACAGGGCATCTTCAGATTTTAAATTGTCTTCCCACAAACTTGATGAGCTCAAAAATCTGCTCTTTCGTTGCCTTTTATGTCGACATGACCTATTATCCAGCAGAATCTTATGTTTTGTCCTTGATCTATGGCTGTTTTAATGTTGTGGATGAGGTCGCAAAGAAGCGGAGTTATTGCATTTCAATAATGAGTGGCTGTAAGCACACTTAATGAATCTGTGTACATAATACTGTTGGCGAGGTTCTCATTTACTATTTTTTTCTGTGGCAACACAGATAGCGTAAAATTCTGGAGTGAATATGGAAGCACACACTGGAAGACTTACTTTTTTATTCAAACTTTCCTGTACCACTGCGCTTCCAACGTAAGCATCTGTTCTTGAACCGTCTGTATAAAAATCTGCAAAATTACTGTACTTTTCCTCAAGTGTCAGGAATTATTATATTATAAATTTCTGCGGGATTTGTTTCTTACGGAAGTGTGTAACACTTAAATCGAAGCTTTCAAGGGAAATTGTACCATGGCGACAGTGGACCTCGCCTTCGAGCAATCTTTGGCAGTATTTCTAGTGTGCCAAGCTTCTGGCACATCAATTCAAATGGCAAGAGCAGCGGAGGGTAGCTTGCGGTTAAAGAGTACTCTAGATGGGCACTTTGTGGCGATGGGCTAACAAACATCTTTGCGCAGTGAACAATTTTTTTAGAATATAAAAGCATGTGAGCATGGCTGTTCTGTAAATGAGGGTTCCTTGGTTTCAACGTAAAACCTGTTTATAGGTGACGTCCTGTAAGCACCATTTGAAAGTCCTAAATTTGAATAGTGCAGTGGGTCGAGTCGTTTTAAGTAAGATGGCTTTGCTGAACTATGCACTACACTATCATAGTCTAAGCAGAATCGTACCACAAAGCGCTAAATTTTTAGAAGGCTTGCCCTGTCAGAACCCCAGTGCTTATATGAAAGGACTTTGACTGTGTTCAGTGACCACAGCACTACGCGCTGTGCTGGCTTGTCAATTTTAAGGACCCCTCTGGCCGCCTCGCTCGATGGAGCCTGCGCCTCCAGGAGTTTGACGTCACCGTCGTTTACAAGTCCGGACACAAGCGCACTGACACCGATTGCCTCTCACGAGGCCATGTAGATGCACCGCCGCCGGCCGACGATGAGGACACTTTCCTGGGATCCATCAACCTCAGCTCTTTCGCACAGCAGGAACGCTCGTACCCCGACCTAAAACGCTTCACCGAGTACTTGGAAGGCAAGATTACTACACCTTCCGCTTCATTCATATGAGGACTTTCTTCCTTCTGTGTACAGAATGATGTCCTCCGGAAGAAGATCTTTGCAGCGAGCAAAACGGACTACCTCCTTGTTGTACCTGCTCGTCTCCGCGATGACGTTCTACACGCTTCACACGACGAGCCGACAGCTGCACATCTCGGGTTTACTCGTACCCTCCGCCGCATTCAAGACAAGTATTACTCGCCCCGACTGTCTGCCGATGTCGCGCAATATGTGAAAACCTCCCGAGATTGTCAGCGATGAAGGAACCCTCCCACCTGACCAGCAGGATTTCTGAACCCCATTGAACCCCCCTCAAGGCCCTTTCAGCAGAGCGGCATGGACTTGCTCGGCCCTTTCCCAACTTCAACGTCTGCAAATCTCTAGATCATCACAGCGACCGACTACCTGACCCGCTAAGCAGAAGCAAAAGCTCTACCGAACGAAGAGCCGAAGTCGCCTAATTTTTTGTGGAGTGCATTCTTCAGCGACACGGCGCCCTCGATGTGCTCATCATGGAATAAGGAACAGCAGTCACGGCGGTACTAACCCAAGCCATCCAGCGTTATAGCCACTCCAGCCAACGGAGGACAACTGCATACGATCTGGAAACCAACGGACTGACCGAACGCCTCAACAAATCAATCGCCAATATGCTCGCCATGTATGTTGAATCGAACGCAAGACCTGGGACGTCTTCCTGCCTTACGTCGCCTTCGCCTATAACACCGCAGTACAGGAATCCACCCGTACGGCGCCTTTTGAGGCTCGTCTATGGCAGGGAGGCAACTACCACGCTATTTGCCATGCTGCCTAACATTACCGAAGAAGAGAACGTCGACGACGCCGCCTACCTTAAACGCACAGAAGCTCGAAGGCTTGCCCGATTACGGATCAAAGACAGCAGCGGACCGACGCCAGACGCTACAATTTACGAGGACGCAACGCGGATTGAAAGCCAGGAGACCAAGTCTGGGTTTGGACGCCCATTCGCCGCCGTGAATTGAGTAAAACGCTTTTGCGCCGCTGTTTCGGCCTCTACAAGGTTCTTCGTCGGCTATGTGAACTGGATTATGAAGTCATTCCTGACCCAATGACTGCATCCGAGTGACGCCGCGTACGACCAGAAGTTGTCAATGTCGTACGTCTGAAGCTCTATTATGTGCGCTAAAGGACGCTGTGTTTCGACAATCTGTTTATTTGCACAGGATCGATGCTTCTTTGAGAGGGGAGCAATGCCGCGAATCTTTGTAGTGTTTGGGTGTTCATCTTCAAAGTTGCCGGCACGCCATTTTATCCCTTTGTTTGCGATGAAAGACACGTCAACATTTATCTACATTCATCGCAGCCAGGCAGAGTTGATTCTAGTTACTTTGCACGCTTTATCTCGAAAGTTCGCTATCATTAAATTCAGCATGGCCGACAGCGGCAGGCATTCTGTGTGACGACCGCTGAGCCCTCTTGTCGCTTCGCCACCGCCGAGTGATTCAGTCCATTGTGGGCGCAAGTCAGCCCAATAAACAGTGTTTTTTTAGAAGAACTTTTGTCCATCTTCATCCCTCCTGACTGCCGTCACCACCATGTGAGATTACTTTGATATCAACACTTTAACACTGCCTTGCATGTTATTACTTAAAGATATTGATTTTGTTGTGTTTAATGCTACTGTTTCTCTTTAATCATGATGAAGCAATTTTCTCTTTTTTCTATTTTTTATCGTTTCCACGTCTACAATATGTTTTCCTGTATTGACTTTCCGACATGCATAAATTGATATTGAAATTTCTCGCGACATATTGAAATTTCAAGTTTTGTCTCTCCTGCATCTCCAATGTACACTGACTGAACATCATGCCGCCCTACCTTCTTGTGGTCTTTTTTGCCCAGTCAAGCTGCCTCGAGCAGGTTTTTGCCCAAGAGCTCTTTCTTTTTATATGGTAAAATAAAGGAATTGAATTGAATTGAGATTTCCGCGTTTCTGCAGAAACACCGGAAGACGCAGAAAATTCACGACCCGTATTTGATACCAAGTTCTTCTACGGTAATCTAGTTTCTTATAGGCAGCAGCCTGTGCAGGTGCTCTACAGTGAGCTCGACATGAAGGACCTGTACTACTCATTGTCACAGGATAGAGTTCTGACGAGTGTGCAAGACTGGATCACGGTGGGCAGTGAACTGGCTTTTACACACGAGTGTGTGATTTCGTTTGGTAGCTTCATAGAGGTGTTGGCCTTTTTCCTCAACTCTACATTTTTCAGTTATACCTGAACTCTTCATTTTTCAGTTAGCAGGGCGGTATTTACATCTACAGATCACGCGTATTCATATACGGTCAATAGTCGCTGCTTTGCTCAACGACATCTTTCTGTCTAAAATATAAAATGCACTACAGCCCTGTTTGGAAGACCTCGTCATAGCAGCTTTTCGTTATGTTCATGAGTACCCAATTTTCCTGGACAGGGAGGGCTCATATAAATTAGTGCAAGATATCTTAGGAACTTTAAGGCTTGGTGTCAAAGCCTAACTTTTACATCTCAATTTTTTATGCAGAATCATTTATAGTTTCTTGATTCAGACCTGCGCTTTGTGGACGACCAAGTTTGTTGGGGCTACAGCCTATGATCGGGGAAGCCTTTCTTTAGCTATGAGTCGGACCTTTCGATGATGGTGGAGCATGGCGAATAGGTGTACTGGTCACTGGCTAAGATCAACAAAGATGGAAACACTTGACGGGTTAGCAATGGCATGGATGGCGTCCGCTTTGCGTAAGTCATGCCATCACTGTACTGATGACAAAATATAACAGTAGGTTTCCAAGCTAATGGCAACTGGGTTCCCATTTTCCAATCTCGCCCGCCACTCAGAACATGTTTTCACTTCCTCGAGGGAAAAGAACACAGACTCGAATGATGCTGACATACGTTACTTCCACAGTATTTCGCACCGTCTCAAGAAAGTCACGGCAAAGTATAATGTAGCTGTTGTCTTCACGCGGTCGTTTAAAGAAGGCTTGATAAAACTATGGGTAATCGTCGCACAATGCACAGTGTCACATAAAAAGGTTCACCACTGGCAAAAATTAAGGGATTTAGTGCCTTCCACTGGCGTCTGGCTGAAAATACTACGGGAAGACAGGTAAATGTCTGAATTTGTGCCTTACTTAGCACTTTCAATCTACAGGGGGGGAGGGGGGTATTCTAATCTATCACTGCACGATAAATCTCGTGAACTCCAATCGGAGGATGGCCTGTCTCTTTGCGCGCCTGAGTTCGTGACACGTCCGTGGAATATTAAACTCATAAATCTGTGCGGAAATAGTTGAGACCTTCTACATCAGTAAGGATAATTATAAGTTTGCGGTTAAGCCATCGGTGAACCTTATTCGTAAGGAATATGGTTTTTTGGATAATCTCTTTGTGGGTCTTTTGCCGCATTCCTTCAATACAGTTTCAGTAGCTAGTACAGCCTTGTCCTGTGCTCATCTCTTCTCCTGTGTTGTCTGCTGGCGGATTATAAGGTTAATCAGTACCAATTCGCCTAGTGGTCACTCTTAATCAGAAATACAATACATTTTCTTTTTTTTTAGCTGAGACAAGACCACTTTTTTGGCTCATAAGCGACGCAGCTAGGAACGTACAGCCAGGACAGCGCTGCACAGCGTGAGCAAGCTTGAAGAAATACGTATAAGAATAAATAAATTAATGTGATCATTTGTATTTCAATTAAATATGTGGTTTTGTGTCTGAATTAATCTGAAATGCACAAAGCCTGTGTTAATTGAGAAGTGAGAGAGTAATGACCGCGACACAGGATACGAAGAACTATGCAAGACAGACTACTCAAGACAAGATGACTACACAAGGCAAGACAGACTACGGAAGTCAAGAGAGGCTACACAAGGCAGGACACATTACGCAAGACAAGACAGACCATACAAGACAAGGCAGACTACATAAGACAGGACAGACTACAGAAAGCAGAGCACACAAGATAAGATGGACTCAAAAGACATGCCCAAAATACGACAAGACCACAGACTACAGATATATTCTGTCTTAGAATCCTGTAGTGCGTTTTGACTAGGATGCGCTCAAATTTCGCATTACTAACAAACCCATTGCTCTCTGAAATGTTTTTTTACTCCCGCCAATTACATATTTCCAGAGCACATATTGGCACTCTCTTAGTTTTTATTCTGTCTCGCTTCGGTTTCTAATAAAGCGAATTCGCCACAGGTGATATAATATATTTCATTAAAATGTACCACAAACAGAGGCGTCGCGCTGGGCAGAAATCTTTGCACTCAGGGGAACTTAAACGCGATGCTGAATTATGGCGAGAGAACGACTCAGACCTATAGCGTCTTGAGATCAATGAATATAATTACACATTTTTTCGGTAAAAACTTAACCGTTGCTAACATCTGAGAGTTTTAGTCTTTCTGCGATACTGCTAGGGTACCTGTTACAAGGATTCTTTCCTGCACTTATGGTAGCATAACAGTCATTAAATAAATATCAATGATTTCTATTTCATAGGCCTCCTGAAGCATGAATATTGTGTTTTACGTTATCAGTCCACTGGAAACGTTCCCGTGACTGCTCAGTGGCCCATATGATGAAGGCTCTTGGGAAACTCAGTAAATTTTTTTTAGCTATCGTTGTCATCTCGCCTGACACTGCGAGCGCTAGAATTCTGGACATTTCATACATTATAGACTCTCAAGTCTACTGTGCTGCTTTTTTTCGGCTTTAAAGGGAAGCTGGAAGGGTTTACACATCTCATGTGTTGCAATTTGTTTCTCTTCTTTCCCATTGGATTGGAAAACATTTAATTCGTCAGAAAAGGCAGAATGCAGACGATCCGTGCTAGGTGGCTATCAGTCCACGGCTGACAGCGACCTGGGTAGCCCATTCAATGACCCGGGTTTGAACTCCCAAGTCTGAGCTGACCAACACGGCCAAGCGACACGGACAAGCGCTTACTGACAACTGTCAGTAAGAGCTTGTCCGTGTCACTTCTTACGTCTTGTCTCTGTTGGCGCTTTTTTTCTCAGTTACTTAGAGGGGTTGGTTGCGCTCTCCTCATTGGCATTTCCCCAGATTCTCGGAGAGCTCATGGCCTGTTATCAATTAGCCTTTACGAAAGCCTGCCTGGTCGTTTGGTTGGATGAAGTTGCCCTGAATCTATTAATGATGATCTTAGTAAATACCTTGCAGGCAACGGAACTTAAGCTAGCCAGCTTTGTAATTCTTCATACCCTTGACAGCTGCTTCCTTATATGTATTAGGATTTGTTAGCGTCGTTTTAAGGTTCTGAAAAGGAAGCGGTCATAATTATTTGTTTATACAGGATGACTCGTTTCTTTAACGCAATTCTCTCACTGTCGTTCAATATATCTGTTGATACTTTATGCTCAGAAGCCCCTATCCCCTTTTCATTGCTCTTAAGGCTTTATTTACTTCAGTACTAGGGGGTTGTCTCATTTTCGTACGGTAATACCTTCCAAATTAACATTCAAATTTTATTGGCTACTGTGTAGTTTTGTATAGAACTCATCGGTTACATTAACTATATTATGATATTGCTGATGACAATAACCTGTTTGGCTGTCAACGCACACATAAGAGCTTCGCCTATGTCTTTATCTCTCACCATCCCTTTTATAGCATACTTAGTGCAGAAAATCCACATTAAAAATCAATATTTTTTTTGCGTGTTCTGAATAGCTTTGATTGCTGTTTTAGTCTGTTTGTGTGGGTTTGAGGATTTCAGGCTTTGGCATTTCATAATGAAACCTGTCTTGTGAGAGAGCTTGCTTGCGTCCTGTCTAAACATCCGGCATCCTACTTATCCGGAGGACTCCGTAATGACCGCTATAAGATGATGGTTAATTTGGTTAATTTGCTGACCATTGTTCTTGTCGTCCTTGGTTAAACCAAAACGAGATATGCTGCACTGAGAGATCCAGAATCCACCTACTTCTTCTCATAATATTATTATTTGATGGGATTTTGCTTCATTAGCTTCTCTAATTCCCCCTTAATTTCCACGCTAATTCGAGAACTTGCCATCATGCGGTCGCTACGTCGCAAATATTCGAGGACAAAAAATGCCCTCAGAACTAGAAATATATCAGTATTTCGCTATATTAGCTACAGCGCGACGTCCTGTCCACTTTGTTTCTTGAGCCATCGTCTTTTTGCGCTAGAAATTCGAAAAATCTCTACCAACTAGCCTGCACAATGTGCTCCCAAAATATATTTCAGGACATCCACGTCCACACATTGCCAGGATCAGGGCACAGCCATCATTGTATTTTATTTTCAGTCTTACCATTGGGGCTCTTTCATGTCCACTACCTCTTATTTCCTTTGTGGAAGAAGGAATTGGTGATCCGCCAAATTCTGCCTACTATGTAGAAAGCCTGTGTCATATCAGCTAGCTTCCTGTTCTACAGGTTACTTGGTTGCCTACTTGGCATTAAAGGCCCCCATCGCTATAGTGCACTGTGTTTTTACTTGGCTGTTGCCAATTTCACGTCTTCACAGAAGCTTTCGAGGATCTGTTCATCATTGCTGTAGGTAGGCGCAAACAACTCTAGCAATTTCGGTTTGCACGTCTTATTAAGCTTTCTTACGAAAACTGCGATGCTCTCGTTAAAAACAAAGGAATTTTTTATGTAGCCTGAGCGATGAGAAATCGCACACATTGTTCTCGCCTGTCAGCGAAACTAAGGTAGCACTATACGTGTCGGTCCTTCAGTACAGTAAAGCCTCATATCTCCTACTAACTTCACTAAACTCCATAAAATCCCATTTCACAACAACTAGCTCATCGAGAACCAGTGCTATACCAGTCTCGCTGTGGAGGTTATTGAGTTTAACGTTCCTAGATTTTGTTAAAGGTGGTTTCACCAGAGCCAAAACTTGACACCCTCCGATTCGTCATCGCTGTGAGCTGCGCTTTGTTCGTTTGTTCCACAGTGGCAGGGGACTAGTGAATGAAGGTAATTTGTGTATTGATATATGAATTAGTGGTCAAATACTACGCCAGGAAATTCCTGTTCTGCTGATGGTGTGCGTAATAGGCTTGGTTCTCCGATATAGGGCCGCATACCATTCTTCCTAATGCAATACCACCGACACGCGGAGTTTTTATCGGGTGGAGTACTGCGCGGTCCACATGCTTACTAGGTGGCTGCTCTGAGTCTTCTAATTGTTGAATATTGCTTTAAAATTTTTCACATTTATCTTCGAAACAATTTTTCTGCTCTGCCTGTCATCCTTTTCGATCATATTATCTGTTTGCCCAGGATTTACTTATCAAGGCGATAGCATCAGCAAATCGAACATTTCTCTCATTTTACTTTGAATTTTCTCCCCTACTCCTCCCCGTACGTTTTTGTGAACACAGTCTGTAACTGCATGATGAACATTACTAGAAAAGTCGAGTTTTATTGCTGAATTTTCTGCCCTACTCCTCCCCGTACGTGTTTGTGAATACAGCCTATAACTGCACAGTGAATATTACTAAAAAAGTCGAGTCTTATTGCTGAATTTTCTGCCCTACTCCTCCCAGAACGTTTTTGCGGATACAGCCTGTAATTGCACTGGGAATATGATTAGAAAAGTCCAGCCTTATTGCTGAATTTCTTGCCCTATTCCTCCCCGTACGTATTTTTGGATACAGCCTGCAACTTCACGGTGAATATTACTAGAAACGTCGAATCTTATTGCTTAATTTTCGGCCCTACTCCTCCCCTTATGTATTTGTGGACAGCCTGTAACTGCACGGTGAATATTTCAAGAAACGTTGAGTCTAATTGCTGAATTTTCTTCCCTACTACTCCCAGTACGTTTTTGTTAATACAGACTGTAACTGAACGTTGAATATTGTTAGAAAAGTCGAGTCGCCCGTTCACGCGCGCTTCTTGACTGACATTTCATGACTGATTTCAAGGAGGGCGGTGGAGCTCTGAAGCAAAGATAGATAATTTCATCTATCTTTTCCATGTCCTGATTCCGAAACACATACATGACTGCTGAGCCCGCATCTGCATCAAATATCTTCTGTTATTGAATGAAGAATATGCAAGGGTCGGTTATATTCTTTTCATATCTTATGCCATGGTGTGAATATGCATTTTGAATAGTAGCTTTTATGAAAGCCAGCCTGGTACCTAGGTTGTCTGAAGTCTAAGGCATCTAAAATTCTACTGGCGTCTACCTTACTAACTAAATTGTGGGAAATCGACAGTCAGCTTATCGGTCCCAATTTTCTAAATTCCTCCAAACACCCATTCATGTGAATAAACATAATCTTGACGTTCCTCTAACATTCGTGTGGCTTTGATGTCATGGGTTAGTTCGTGGGCAAAGTGACCAAAGTTTTAAAAGAAACATAATCAACACATTTCTATAAGGCTTCTGCCAACGCTTTGCGACAGCAACTTAATTATGAGAATAAACAAAACTCAACTCGTAGCATAGACAGAAAAGAAAACTGATTTATTGACACTAAATTTTTCGAAATCATTCATTCGTGTTTTGCAAAATAAAATTGTTATTTAACTATACAAGACGTCAGGTCGTGTCTTATGTTTGATTGCATTAGCATCTACTTCTCAGCCAGAACCCAGTTTGCAGACATTAACCATTATGCATTTCATATAATATATTTTGGGTCTTGTGTACTACAGGGATGCAACTTGGCTCCGGTTCTTTTCCTTATTTTGGTCAATTGAACAGATGATTGATCTTAATTTTAAGATAAGGCTCTTCGAAAATAACTGCCTAGTTCAATCGAATTTAGAAAGACCATAAAAAAGCCCTTAGCAATGCACTAGAAATTAAAACTAAACGGGAAGCTGACTAGCAGACGACACTTCAAACTACTTAATCTCCAGTTACGACAATTTCTAGGAAGAAGGATAAATTCCAATTTCAATGTACCTCTGACCTGAGGTGGAGATCTCAAGTAAATGAAGGCAGTTCAACTGCTCTGAAACGAATATTTTTCATTACCTGCCTGAGATTATCCCCATTATAAACTAAGCTACTAGGCTGCTATGTTTTCGTCACATCACTTCTCAAAAGTACCAACATCATTTATTGTCCTTGTGCCAACTATGACATAACCAGACATGAAGCTGTTCAGAGAATAGCAACCCCATTTGCATTTAACAAATACAAAATACCTGATTTGCCTCCTAAAATGGTGAGTGAAAGCAAATCAAATAATTGCAGACTTTTGCCAAATTCTCGCAGCTTAAACTCCGTTTTAACAAGTTAATCGACTGGATACTTCTAAATATATTTCCTTTTTCGAAGCAAGACAAACGCGGTAAAAAGAGTCACAAGCGTTAAGGGAGAATCATTTTCATGCTGACTACTTCAAAACAATAATTCCCGCTAGTAATAAGATTCTGTGAACAACCTGTGTCCATCTATCATAAATAGTTCACCCTCGACAGCATTAAATATTGCAGTCGAGTATATGTCGTGTTGTTAGGTAATAATTTCTCGAGTGCTTCTGATTCATTATTAAGGTACCCATGCTTATGAGCTTAAATTTTTATTCTAACTATTCAGCGTGACGAAAATTAACTACCGACACTAGGTTCATGCCATACGTTCATAGTATTTCTTGCATAATCTTGGTCTGCATAGTCGCCGCCGTTGTGGCTCAGTGGTTATGGCACTCGGCTGCTGACACAAAAGACGCGGGTTCGATCCCGGCCGCGGCGGTCGAATTTCGATGGAGGAGAAATCTAGAGGCTCGTCTACTGTGCGATGTCACTGCACGTTAAAGAACACCAGGTGGTGGAAATTTCCGGAGCCCTTAACTACGGCGTACCTCATAGCCTGAGTCGCTTTGGGACGTTTGGGACGTTAAACCCCCACAAACCATAAACCATCTGTCTGCATATTGTAAAAAACAACAATGTTTGTCCATATTGTTATTTTTTAAATCTTTGTGCAAAAACAACTTTAATTTAATGCCCTATTTCATTGTACACGTCATATCGTTTGTGCACTTCCAGTTTTGCAATTTCTTGTTTTTTTCTTAACATGCTGATCATTTGAATCCTCTTGTTAATTCTAGATTTCTTCCACTATTTCTTTACTGCCTTTTTCCTTACCTACGCCAGTATAAGTCCTGCACAGAAAAACGGAGGTCATTATTGTCCTCAATACTTCAGCTAGTTAAATCACTAAGTAGAAATCCTTCGAAACTTCTCTTACCTCTATTGGTAGTGTCATTGCATTCCTTTTCTTTGGGTGCAGAGGTGAAAATTTTTGCCACTCTTAGTCTGGCCATGACCACTTTCAGGTTACTTCGTTTCCTTTAATCGGCCTCCAATCTGTGGATATTCTTCTGATTATTCCAAATAGGCTACGCTTCTTGATTATGTTTATAATTCTACAGGGCGAATCTTATTTATGGTGTTATAGGCTGTCACGATTTGCTCTTGGCAATAGGATCTTTATCCTAGTGTCATAGCTCAACAGTTTACGTGCTGGCAGTGCACTCTTGTTTTAAATTTTTCGCTTGCCCTATCTAACCGATGCCTACCCACCCTAATCTTTACATATCTTGCGTACTTTTGATGTTTTTTCCTTGAACACCAATGTCGTCAAGCTCGGAGTAATGAGGATTATTAGTTCTGGAGTGATGCGCTGAATTCTTCTATTATCTACATTACCATTAACCGGTTATGTTCTTTCTCCTTAAAAGGTTGCTCCGTTCCTTCTTCAGAGGTTAGATATTTCAAGACTTCGCCAATGTATACTCACTGCACCTCCACATTGTGCACACTGCGGGGATGTGCGCATATTACGTTTTTTCATCAGCACCGCCATTAGGGCTCATCCAAGTTACATTCCCTTCCTCCTATTTCGTATAGATGGTATTCACGATTTCAAATGGTATGCATATTTGTATGACCAGTATGCATATTTGTGACCGGTTCTCAGAAAACATGTTTTGAGTGATGATATTTGAAAGCACGTGTGCCTTGTAGTGTTGACTTTCAATGATCAAGGAATGGTTTTTCAAACTACAACAAATTCTAGACGCCGGCTCCGCGTTGCGAGAAACATTTGAGTTGTATATCATTACTGCGCATGGCTCCCCTTCGCTACGGTGTCTACTTTTTGGTCGCTTAACGATTGATCACCTAACTCAAGTTGCAACTTTCAACACATCTTTGGTAGGTAAGTTCCTCGGCCATCTGGACAGGCTATAGTTTTGGAGTACGTTTATATTATTATCTATAGATCGGCAAAGATATTCCGTGGCTATATTTTTTTTTTGTCCAGCATACCAATATTGTGTCTCCCCTCTAGCCACAACATATCCTTCACTATGCTATTTCTTAATGTCAGGGAGCAACCGCTTCTTGGATGCGTTTTCTGAGTAGCAGGCCTGAACCCTTTGTATGCGTAGTTTTACTGCTTCCTTTGACGAAAAACAACAATAATCCGTTGCTCTCCGACAATGAAATGAAGAACTTGGGTCTTAATCTCACTTTAAAATGAATCCCGAGACGACTTATGAGGCTGTGCATACCTCTTATGGTAAAAAAAACAGCAAATGGAATGCGCTCACAAACTGGCCTTGAGCTATGTCAACGCATATCAAATCAAGGTGCCCTGAGTTCGCAAACCGATGAATGCGAGGCGGCTTAAACCTAGCTTATTGGTAAAACTATCAAGTTTGTGTTTGTACGAGGAATTTCTGCTTTTGAGAAATGTGATTCTACGTTTGTCGTTCACCGTCAAGAGCTTATCGGCAGAAAAACAATTCGGACAAAACAAAGCAGACCACTCCAAACGAGGTTGAATTGGCATTTGGCGTTACCGCACGGGATAATGCGAAATGTCAACGCTAGCTCGTCCACATTGTGGTTTTGCAGATTTTGCATTTGCTTTCAATGCCGCTGCACGTATGAGTGGACAGGAAATGTGCTTTGATTCATGGTGTGAGAAATGTGTTGCCACGAACTTGAGGGTTGCTGCCAGTGCAGCGCGTTTGCGGCATTCACCCTACTTCAAACTCGTGGAACGCTTGGCCTGCCTTGCCATACGTTTGTGGCTTTCAGCTTCAGCCTACATGGAGCGTCAGGGTACGATGCCGCATTCATGTCTTTGATGTAATTAATGCTGCAGATCTTCAACCTTTAAGCCGGCCGCTTTATCATCAAAGCGGCACCCGCTGCTCCTGAAGTGGTTTGTTTGAACATAACTTTTTCATTTGATTTCTTAGTACTCTGAACGCTCTTGATATTAGCAAGGAGAGCAACTTATTGGATAACACAATAAACAAAATCAAGGAACGCAACAAAATAAAAATGCAGATTGTTAGGCTCTTAAATATACATTGTTCAGGTAGTTCGATTTTAAAAATTTGTGGGTCTTACATGGCAGCGATAATTCTGGGAAGGTGGTTCTAATTATTTGAAATGCGTGGAATAAAACTTTGAGGACAGGAATCAGTGCGGCAAGAAATAATTCCAGCTGTCTCGTCAACGCGGACAGAAAAATAGGACGTATTAGAGATTAGTGCATCGCGCTGGTGGGTGTTCCGGAAGTACATTTTGTTATGGTTTGTTTCGTGGTGGAAGCACTGCCAACCGATTGTAGTTAAGAAGAATGAACCGAGTGCAATAGTTCTGAACAAGTCCTAGTGAGGTTTCCGAGCTCGGGAGCTATACACAGGAGGCGTACTCAAGTTTGGCGCGGTCTAATGTTTTGTAAAGAAGGAGTCTTAGTGATACATGACCAGAACAAAATTTATGTCGCAGATATCTGAGCAGTCAATTAATTAGATATGACTAATATAAAGAGGCGATGTTAGGTCTGATGTGATATTTACGCCAAGGTATCTGTAAGATGTTACTTTTTCAAGGATTGTGTTACTAAGTTGGTAGACAGCTTGACGTGACTTAATACGAAGTACGCGCAATCCGTTATATTTATTGCTATTAAGTCACATAAGCCAGTCACTGCACCAATCAATGATATCGTTAAGATCAGTTTATTACGTGTTAACGTCCGAGTCAATAGTAATCTCTAGGAGCGCAGCACAGTCATCGCCAAATATATAAGGTTACAGGTAAAGCGCTGGGGTGAGTCGTTAATCTTCATAAAGATTTCGCGCACAAAAGCACAAAAATGCAGTAAAGTGGAAGAGCAGTAAACAAGAGACGTTCTTCTTCTTCCAATTCTTCTTCTTGGTGCAGGAAAAAGCAAGTGTGGGAATATTTTGCTCGCTTTTAGACTGGTCTTTTTCAATGCGCCTTCCAGATTTCACCTCTATTTTTCAAGCAGAGTTTCTAGCAGTTGTACTTGCTCGACGCAAGCTAGACCCTTCTATTACAGCAGTTGCAGTAATTACTGATTCTTTATCTTTGTGTTCGTCCCTAGCTGCAAATGTTGACGGTCCCATTTTAACAACTTTTTTATCCCTACTTCCTCCGCATTTGAGCTTGGTTCATTTAGTATGGGTTCCCGGTCACAGCAGTGTGACAGTAAATGAGATTGCTGACAATCTCGCAAAGGCTTCCCTCAGCGGCCCTGTGTTGCCAATCATCCCGGCTACAGCCTATATTACAGCATCTAGATTTCAGCGACGTGCGTTTTTAAGCACGCAAGACACAACACTTTTAACATGGGCGGATTATGAGCACCTTAAATATTATTGGAACAGATAAATTTGTTGCTCTCGGCAGCTTGAAGTATCACTGACGAGGCTGCGCTGCCGCATCCCCCCTCTAAATTTCTACTTACACAAGTCGGGTTTGGCGCTCTCTCCCCTTTGTGAATTTTGCCGTGAGCCCGAATCTATAGAACATTTTTGCCTGTATTGTCGCCGATTCAACTCTCTGAGAAAAAGGTTGCTGGAGGAGCCCTTGCACCATCTTGGCCTTAGTTTGAGCAGCCCTCTCTTGCTATCATTTGGCGCCACCACATTTGGGTTCAGCCACAGATCTGTTTGTACCGCTGTTCTAACTTTCCTGATAGAATCTCACTGTCTGCCTTGCTAAGTGTTCCAAACTTTTCTTTCCTATCAATTATTACAATTTGGCTTAATAATTATATTTTTCCCTCTCTTTATTATCATTCCTATAATTTTTAAATCAAAACTCTCATCCCTTTTCTGTTCATGACGAAGAATTCACCGGTGTTGCGCTCCCACGTGCATTTCCTTTTAATTATCTGCGTTCAGGTGAATAGTCACCCGATTCTTGACCGATCCCCCAGTGTGGGTATGTGCCACCTTTTGATAGGCTTACAACAACAACAGCTCTTGCACTTTACTGCAGTTTTTTTGCTTTTGGGCGCGAACCATGTCCTCGCCATCCTTCGGGATGGCGGGCGCACATCCCCTGCGTCCTCCCGTCGTCGCAGTCGAAAAGACTGCGGCTCTACCAGCTGGCAACTCCAGTGCCGCGAACGTCGCTGATGTGGAGCTTCCAGATTCGTCTGATGAATCCACGGTGACAGCGATGGATTCTGACAGCAGCAGCTTCACGCTTGTTGAGTCGCGCCGCCTGAAAAGGAAGTTGCGCCGGACATCGACAGCGGGTGAGCTGCCTACGAGGAATGTTGACCAGCCAGGTGTCTTCTCAGTTGCTTTCGTTCCTACAACGCAGACGGCTAATCTGAACACCATTAACAGACAGCGGCTAACCCAGTTTTTCGACCGGGTTGTTCCGGGACAAGTCTGTGAAGTCAGAATTAATGCATGGAAGAATGTCCTGACAGTAGATGTTACATCTCAGGAATCAGTAGACAAGCTGAAAGAAATTAGCGTCCTTTGGTGGCATGGCGGTCCGCTCCTACGTTGCTTGCGGGAAGCAGACAACCACTGGAGTTATCACTGATGTTGACCAGGAGATAGACGACAAAAACCTACGGACGCTGATTAAATCTACGGCCCGGATAGTTGACATTCATCATTTCGGCCGCCCCAAGTGTCTCAAGAAAATTCTTGAACCTGACGCTTTCCCATCCCACGTCAAGGTGGGCTATGTAAGGCATCCTGTCCGCCTGTATGTTCCAAGGCCTGTTCAGTTCCACAAGTGCAACAAGATAGGTCATGTGAGTGCTGTTTGCAAGAATGAGGTATCCTGCCGTCGATGCGGCGGGATGCACCAGCATGACACCTGCACGCCGGAGACTATAAAGCGCGTCAACTGCTCGGGTGCCCATGAAGTCAGAGCTAAGGACTGCCCTAAGATGAAAAAGGAAAAAGTCATCCTGAAAAAGATGGTGAAGGACAATTCGACCCACCAAGAAGTGGCTTCACGCATTCTTCGCCGGGAACGATGCCGGGAACATCGTTCCCGGCGGCGTCGTCCGGAACCACACAATACTAGTCCAGCTGCACCAAAGTCGCAGGAAGTATCAGCTCAGTCCGGCACAGCAGCATGAGCCTAAAAATGATGACAAGACGCCTGTGGCAGTGGCCCATGTTACCGCAGAGGCTCAGTCTGATGCGTTTGCGTTATCAACTTCCTCTGATGCTAAATGGCCTGCTCTGCCATCCAAGGAGATCGCCACTCCAAGACCAAGACTGGTTGCCACTCCAGCTGTCACTGCTGGCAAGCCCGTAGGTCAGGATGTGAGCATAATGTTAAAAAAGCTAAGGTGTTCAATGCGCGTGCTGCTTTCAGGAATTATCACGTCAACAGCAAAGATTGTTGTGCAGTTTTTGGATGCACTTGAGCTGCTCTTGGCGGCATTGCAATAATTCACTATGGCACAACCAAAAACCACCTCCTCTGTAACATTACATGTGCGCCGCAGTGTAGTGGTGCAATGGAATGCCCGAGGCTTACGCGGTCGTCTGAGTGACTTCCGGCAACGTGTCCACAAGTACCGCTTCCCTGTGCTTGTTATATGTGAGCCCAACATGCCGTCTCCTTTCCGCCTTCGAGGGTACGTGCTTCTGTGGTCTCGCGAAGAAGACGAAACAAGAAGTGTTACTTTGCATACGCCGATACATTGCGCACGTCCGCCAAGTCCTACAGCCACACAAAACAAACCAATACGTTTGACAGTCACGCTAAAAGGACGGATCTTTGGATAATTGATGCCTAAATTCCACCTAGAGATGCGTTTGATACTACGTACCTATATTCAGCTATCCTGAGTTGCACAGCTCCTCATATAATAGTGGGCGATATTAATGCTCACCACTCTCAGTGGGGCAGTGCTTTTATGAATAACCAAGGCAGAAACCTGTTTAACTTATGCACTCTCAGAATTTCGTCAATATCAACGATGGTTCACCTACGTTTCTGCGTGGCAAGTCGTGCAGCAGCTGCTTGGATCTGGCGTTTGTTTCAGCAAGTCTACAGTCTTACGTCAACTGGTGCAGTTGCGTGGAAACACATGGGAGTGACCACATTCCAACGTATATATGCCTCAAGTGGTACGCAACTACTACTACTACTACTATGTCTCGCGTGAGATATACAGACTGGCCGACCTTTAGGACGTCCGTGGAGGCTTCCTGTGCGGACCTCACAACACCGTTCAAAATAGATGGCTTGATTACGTCCTCTCTCGGTGTGACAACGCGGTATATATGTGCGCCTACGACAGGATCTACTATTGACGTGAATTCCTAAAGACTACGCGCAGTCCGTCGGCGCACCGAAAGGAAATACAAAACTAAATCCGCGTATGATATCGCCCTTTGTCGCCGAGCTCAACCACAAATAAAGCGCCACCTCGCGAGATTAGGGAGACAACGTTGGAGGCAGTTCTGTTCATCGCTGGACCCTCGTAAACAGCTGTCGCGTATTTGGCATGTAGCCAGGAGCTTGCGTTCACCCCCACAAGAACGGTATCCTTTCCGTGCCATGTCCTTTACCAACGCAGCAATAAAGTAGAAGTAGCAGAAGAATCCGCCTTTTTCACGACGCGACTGCGCATGCGCCCATCCCCTGGCGGCGGTGTCGCGAAACATATTGGAAGTGTCGCGCGCTCCACTCGAGACCGGCCGTGGAAGTGTAAACAAACCGGCTTCATGCGCGATGTGCGTTGCTGCAGCCGTCGGGCGTTCAGCGTGACGCATTTGGCGATACCTACGACATGCGTTGCATACAGCTGCAATGCCCAATATGTAAAGTGAATCAAACTCGAATTTTTTTGTTTTCCGAACGCTTCCCGGAACCGCCTTCGACGCGAAGCGTGGATAAAAGCAGTTCGTCGGCTCGACGATCATGGCCGCCCTTGGGCACCGTCAAGCACGTCAAGACTGTGCGGAAGTCACTTTGTGACAGGTACGGACGAGGTACTGTGGTTAAATGCGTCTGCAGTCTATCACGAAATGTTTTGTTCATGAGCAGGGAGGCCTGGGATGTCACCGCGGCACCCAGACTTCGTTCCGACGCTTTTTGCTTTCTCAAGCAAGAAGGTCAAACGGGCAAGTTCTGTGTGCCGCATTCAACGCGCGATGGAGCGACCAACCAAAAAGAAGCTACGAGAGCATTCCGCATGGTGCTTAAATCTTGTCGTAATCTCCTATGGAAATTTTCTTGTTTATGCCACTACACCTTGGCCAATCCCCCCGTGTGGGTATGTGCCATGTATTAAGAGGCAGAAGAAGAAGAACGTGCCTTATGCGTGTGTTCGCATCATATTCATGATGAAGAGCTCTGCGTGGTATCGCCGGAATGACTCAATGTGCGCCTCTCGCGCTCGTCTTTATGGACGCGCATGCTTGTTTAACCTATGCAGCAGTGTGCTGTGGGAAAATAAAGTAAAATGCTAGCAGAGCTACCATGTTGCAAGTACGCTTGCGCTCTTATAGCTCGTGTAGCTAATGGGCAACGCTTGAGCACAAGGATTGCTTGTGAAAACTGTTGTCCCCTGCCGATTTCTGTGCTACGACGTGCACGATGTAGTATCCACCTTTCATGGATGGCAGGCATATAAAGCGGAAAACGCCAACCTCACTGATCGGGGATATTTCATTGAACATTATGTTCCGAATGTAGCCTTCATCTCTGAAGCGGCGGCCCTTACTCAGCTGGCGATCTCATCGCATGCCGGATGATCGGAGATACTGAAGAATATGCTCTTCAGTGGGCACCGCAGCCTGCCTCGGACTTCGCACCCAGCCATCAGTCAACCCCAGAAATCCTCCAGGTACCAGGTTCTGCCCAGGACACGCCATCGTTGACAGATTCCAACAAAACGTGCTCAGCAGCGGCACTCAGTCCGGCCGGGTTGGGCGCACAGTACCCTTCCAGTGAGCTTCCAGCGTTGTACGCGAGGTGGCAGCACAGGAAAATGAAAAAGGCGGATTCCGCAAAATTGTTTTGGGCACAACTCCCGTGGCATCAAACAGTTTCAGGCTTTTGTGTCACCTTCGCCAGACGACCACTACGACATGGTATTCACGATGCCTGAACTAGAAGCTGCTCTTTCCTCGTGTATGCCTGCATCTACACCTGGTTCAGACGGGATTTCGTACGCGTCTCTCTCTCACCTTGGAATGGAAGGCCCAACTGCGCTGCCCAGTTGCTACAATGATACACGGGCTCCCAGAATCATTCAAGAATACTGGAAGATCAGCCGCCTGGTTGCTCTTTTGTATCCTGGAAAGCCTCCTTATGACCTTACCTCATACCGGCCAATTGCACTAGCAAGCTGCGTAAATAGAGTTATGGAGTGAATGGTGCTGGCGCGGCTAGAATGTTTTCGAGAGTAGAATGTTCTCTTCAGGACATGATGACCGGGTTCCGGCGGGGGCGTTCTTCGATTGACAGCGTAATCGACCTCATATCGACAGTGGAACATGAAAAACGTAGTCGCCGACTCGTCGATCCTGTCTTCTTGGACATCAAAGGGGCTTACGATAATGTACTTCATGACGCCATCCTTGATGCCCTGGACGGCATAGGCGTTGGCGGCCGGATGTACTCGTGCATTGTGAGCTACCTCAACGGCCGGTCCATTTACATGTCTACGCCTGATGGAGAGACCACCCGTCATCAGGTTTGCCGTGCAGTTCCTCAACGAGTAGTTCTCAGGCCAACCCTATTTAACATGGCATTGATTGGACTTGGTGTGTGAACTTCCCGCTCACATTCACATCAGTGCCTATGGTGATGATATCTGAATCGTGGCTTCGGATTCGACACGTCCGCAAATTCCGGCGAGGTTGCAACGTGCCGTGTCATCTACTTCAAGGTACCTACGGCGTCAGGGTTTGTACTTAGCAGCTGAAAAATGCGCTGTAGTCGCAATCACGCGCCAGTCTGTCTGCCGCTACCCGGTAACACTCGAAGGAGTTGCAATACCATATGTCTCCCACCAGACATATTTGGGCATTATCATTGACCGCGATCTCTCATGGTCGAGGCATATAAATACACTAAAGAAAAGACTCACTCTTTTTGCCATGTCCTTCGCTTTGTAGCAGGGATTAATTGGATCCCAACGGAGCGCTCCTTGCTAAGCCTTTACGATTCTCTTTTTATAGGCTATATTCGTTACAACTTTCCTGCACTCTCTACCATGGGCATTTCCTGCTTGCTGACATTAGAGGGTGTCCAAGCACAGGCACTCGCGATATGCCTCGGATTACCACGTCGTGCCTCGAACATAGGCACGATTGAGGAATCTCGTGCGTGCCCAATATCGATCTGCTTGTCACACGAACCACTTTGTGTATATTTACGCGCGCTTACACGGCACCGCTGTAACCTGCTGACGGATATTTTTGATGAGCGACCGGACAGCAGTTTTGCACGTGCACTGCGCTTCCATCGATCCAAATTTCCATCAGACTATGCCCTGCCGCATCATCCCTTGCCGCCACCATGGATGATGGCTCAGCCTTTAGTATGCCTGCATGTCCCTGGCATAATCCAGAAATCTGTGATGCCGGTTAGCGGACTGAAGAAACTTGATCTTGCCTACATCTGGTCAGAATACCAAAACTGCACGTATACACGGTTGGATCTGCGTCACCAAAAGCATCAACAGCAGCTTTCGCAATCCTCGCTCAGCAGACGACCCGCAGATTCATTTTAGGACACAAGTGTACTTCAACCGCTGCAGAGCTTGCGGGACTTTGGGATGCCATTCGCCACATCTGCGGAGAATCGGCTCAGCAGTGGTGCATTTTCACTTACTGTAAACCTTGGCTACAAATTTTGGGATGCTTCCTACGCCACACCACCTACCAAGCTCTGGTTCCTGATATCAGTAGTCTCCTGTCGTTTGCTCAGGGGAAAGGCCACCGTATAGTGTTTCAGTGGATCCCTGGACACTGCGGACTCGATGGAAATGAGACCGCCGACGCTGAAGCAAGGAGAGCCTTCAGCAGTGGCCTGCGTAAAGCTGTGCCTTTCTCTAGACCGGGCACCATTTGTCTCCTTTCAGAATCAATGAGGAGTGCGACGGCTAGGTACTATGCCGTGCCAGACACTCGACACATACGCCTTAAACGGCTAGGTCCGGGGATGACGTTTTCTGTTCCTCGCGGAATACCACGCCCTATTGCACGCGTAATCCATTGATTACGTTTAAACGTCGCCTTCACGAGGAAACACTTCCACTTATTAGGACAAGCGGACTCCCCGGACTGTACCACATGTGGCGTGCAAGAGGCTACAGAACATGTTTTAGTTGAGTGTCAGCATATACACGTGAAAGACTCATGCTTACATATGTTTTCAAGTCTATGGACACAAGGCCCCTCTCGGAGGATTTGATTCTCGGCGCTTGGCCAGATAGGTTGAAAACTGTACAGGCAACGCGAACGCTGTCACGCTTTTTAAGCGACACAGACCTTGCCTCGCGTTTGTGATGTTAGAAGGTGTGCCTTTTTACGTATTTTTTTCATCTGCCACCTCCCATCATCATCACCCCCATCGTGACCCTCTTTTTTTCTCCTCTTCCTGTTTCCCAGTGCAGAGTAGCAGGCCAGATATTTGTCATGCCAACCTCTCTGCCTTTCAAGTCAATAAACTCTCTCTCTTATAAAGAGGAGGAGGGGGATCCAAAACCGGCTCTTTAGGCACTCCAGACTTGCCCGCGCTGCACGTTGAAGTATCATTGTTAAAAGATACATACAGAGTCATGAAAAATAAAACGTTCTATCCACTTAATTATATTGGGGCCAAGATCAACAAGCGCTAACATTGTGTGTATTAGATTGCGGCAAGTTTTGTGCAATATCTTGGCAAAATAGATTAAGGTTCAATCGGTGAGTGAGTGGCGGTGAAGGATTGGGTATAACTTAAGCGTACACGTAATAAGTTATGTTTCACAAGAGGTTTGCGCAAGCCGTATTATGCGCATGAGAAAAAGGAATTTGAATAAAAAAAGTGGAATATTTCGGAGTAAAGAAATTGCTATAAGATATGATTTATGAAGTAATTTGTGATTTATGAAGTCGAACCACCTTCCTAACTCTGCATTCGTCTGGTCTTTCACCTGTATCAATGCACTGTTGAAAAATTAATAGCAGAGTGAAGAGTATAACTTTGTATACATCAGAAACTTGGCATTAATGAGTTCGAAACCTGAGCTTGCAGATACCTTCTAAAACTGGATTATTTTATTGATACTACGACTATGAATAACAATTTCATCCATACAAAGATTATTCTAGGTGGCCGTATTAGATAAAAATGACCCATCGAAAAAGACAAAAATTCTTGCAAAATACATAATTCAGAATAAATCTAAGGTTCGACGAAATCTCGTCTGGTCGGGTGAATACATTGGCGAAAATAACGAAGCGCCGACCAAAAGGTGTTGTCAAGATGGAAGGACGTTTCGACTTCCACACGGAAGTCTTGTTCACTTCCGTGTGGACTTCCGTGGAAGTCGAAACGTCCTTCCATCTTGACAACACCTTTTGGTCGGCGCTTCGTTATTTTCGCCAATAATTCAGAATAGTTGGACATTGAGACTCACTGCAAAATCTCTGCGAGAGTCGGTTAGTGTAACTAAGGTCTTTGACGAAGGGTTTAAAACAAATCAGAATATTAATGTGACAGCGTTAAGGACCCCGTGTCGTAGAAAAGCCAGTGTCGGAGTCGGCGGCGTTGGCCGTGAGTGAAAAATTTCAGAAGCATAAGAACTTTTTCTTCCTTTTTTTTATTGCAGTCCCTTCTTTAAACATTCTCTTTATGGCGCGGTTAAGGTGTCCGCCGTTATGTGAGACATATACTGCGCCATTTATTTTCCCGGAAAACGAATATTAATAAATAAAACGGAGTAGGAAACTGGCCGAGTTGGGGAATCGAACCAGAGCCTCCGGAGTGCGAGACGGCCACGCTTACCCCTACGCTACGCCAGCTCGCTACGCCAGCTCGATGGTTTGGAATGGACAATGGCGCATCTAGTGAATACGGTGCTGTCTTAGAAGGGTGCTTTTCCTTACCTTACAGCGCGGTCTGGTTGTCCAGCGAGATTTTTGAGACAGGCGCCATTTCTTTTAATTAAAACCAATTTTATTTTCATTTTCCTTGCCTTATGGCTTGAATCGGGTGTCCACCAATATATGTTTTCTTTCCTTAAATTGTCCGAGCAACGCATCTCGCCGCACGCACGATGGCGTTCCGTGGATCCCTTGGCAACGCTGCAACACGCTGCCGCGTCCTGCTCTTAAAGTCGAAGCTGAAGCGCCCTCTGATTTTTTTACGGTTATCACGGAGCACGCCTGGTAGTGTCGTCTGCATGAAGTAATTTTTTCCTTACTTCAGCGCCAGACCATAAGTTTTGTTAACTTCTTTATATGATGCCCAACGGTTGTCTGAAGAAGATTGTCTTGGCGCGGTAAATTCGCTTCTTCCAGTTAGATAATCCGAGCAAGTATGCGACATGAAAAACTGTTTTAGCATGCGAAGTGATTACACTTTTGTTAGGAAGTTGCCCTTCATTCAACGACATTGGGTTTACAAATATTCCATTTAGTATTCATGCTTCAGACTGAAAAGTGGGTCTTGAATAAGCCTAGGAATGTGGCTTTGTCATGGCTATTTTGTCCAATGCTAGCTCTGCTGAAATCGCGAATGGCTTTAGCGGCTTTTGTTTTAACTTTGGCGAATCTTATTTGAAATGCTTATAGTATTTAGCATCCGCTACTGGGATTTTCTTAAGGATTTCTATCTTCCTCCTATCATTCATTGTTTCTCATTGCTTTTTTTCTTGTTTTCTTCCACATTTTTTTCTTCCATATTGCCTTTCTGTTCTTTCTGTATTATCATTATATCCTTTTTTTCCTTTTGGTAGCCCTCTCTTTTATTGTCACTTGCCTTGTTGATACCTCATTCTGTAAGCAAGGAAAAAAAACAGGTATATGTTTACCTAAATACTTTTTTTCATGTTTCTTTACATTTTTTCAATGTTAATTGCTTTATAATTGCTCATCTCTCGTTTCGTTTTGTTCTCGGCATCGCCTTTCCTTTTTCTGTTTTTATATCACACGTGAGCTCTTCTTCCTACTATTCTTTCTCCATTCATCTAAATTTTGGAGGTGATCTGATCACTTCTTTCTTCTTATCCAAATCCAAATTTCTCAAGAAAAAGTCTTGAAAATCAGAAACTTGTATGACTCTGTTGTCAGAATTTTGAAGGTAATGGTCCAGTCTTCCCATGGGCAGTAAAATGTTTTTCTTAAAGTGTTCCCATCTATCGAATAAAAAATTAAGACTTCCATTGTTAACCAATGGGGAACGCTTTTGACGGTAGCAAAACCGTTAAAAGAAAAAAAGTTTGGGACTGCCGTCGAGTCATCCGATGGAATATTGGTTGTTACAGTGAAATCTCACATTCTGTTAAAAAATTGTGTTTATTATCGGTTTCGCAGGTCAAAAATGGTTTTGTCCAGAATTACTACGTATGTTTTTTTTCTTTCACAAAGCAGGCATGGATAGTTTTGCCTTGAACCTAAATATGGTTTATTTTTAAATTCCCATTATGGTTCTTTCATTTTGTAGGACTTGGTAGAATTTATTTGTAATCCAATTTAAGACGGCATTCACTGCTAGACTACAATTTATTGCATTTGTATTATGATTTTTGAGAGAATTATTACTAGAGCATTGTTCTATTATTATAGCACCGTATTCACCTGATTTACCCGCCAGCCCAGAAAATGATATACTAATGGTGCCCTTCTATTTTAGAATTTTGAAAGTGTTCGCTGAAACACTCCGTACTTTTCGTTAAAAAGTATTGTGGCTGGTCTGCAGCTTTATCTTTAATCAGTGCTTTTTATTTGTTATTTATTATTACTTTATTAGAACCTCAAAGGCCCCATTGGAGGGGTATTACTTGAGGGGGTGAAATTCCAGCAGTACATTTCTTCTATGGGCGATCTGAATGACGATGAGTCGATCTGATCAACGATGGCGTTTGGCAGGTCATTCCAGTCCCTTGCTGTATGAACGAAAAATGATGACAGATGCGCAGAAGTGCGGGCAGGGTGGGGGGGGGGGTAGACTGCCTTCACGTGGTTTGTGCGATTGTAGATCCGATGTGCGGGGATGATAATGGAGTTGAGATGTGGATGATGATAGAATTTATGAAACAGACAGAGTCTGGAAATTTTTCGGCGGTTCACTAAAGTTGTTAGATGAGCATTGCGTTTTAGTTCAGTTAGACTTACATGATAAGAATAGGCTGAGAAAATGAAACGAGCTGAGCGATTCTGTAGAGGTTCGAGAATAGTGGAAAGGTTATTTTGATGAGGGTCCCCGATCGCGCATGCATATTCTAATTTGAGACGGATAAGTGTTAAGTAAGCACTTATGTGGGTGCTAATCGCAGGGTTTATTGAAAGTAACCAAGGACGCGATTCGCCTCGTTAGTATTCTGAGATACATGAAAAGACCCATTTAGATCAGGTGTCAGATGGATGCCTAAATACTTGTAAGTTAATACTGAGGCGATTTCGGCATTCCCGATTAGATATCTTGAAGATCGTGTGTGAATGACGTCGGTGCAATCACAGCAGAAATGTTTTTTTTTTCACATTTAAGGACATTAGCCATGTACTACACCAGGTTAGTGCGTGCTGAATGTCAGACTGGAGAAGCAAAATGTCATCGCTGTTAGTAATAGGCCGGTAGATAACGTAATCATCAGTGAATATTCGAATGTTAGAACATATGTTAGCAGGCAAATCATTAATATATATGAGAAAAAAAGGGGACCGAAGACGGTGGCCTGAGGTACCCCAGATATAACAGAGGAACAAGAAGATGGACATTTATTAACAAAAACAAACTGCTGGCGATTAGTGAGAAAGCTGCATATCCAATTAAACACAAGTTCGTTAAGATTGAGGCGAGAAAGTTTTAGGAATAGTCGTTTGGGAGGAACTTTGTCAAAATCTTTTTCAAAATCGAGGAAGAGCGCGTCAATAGGAATTTTAAGGTCAATGCTAGAGCTAAGGTCGTTGATAAAGAGGGCTAATTGTGTTTCACAAGATAAACATTTAGAAAGCCATGCTTGCTACGGTGGAAAAAGTTGACGGACAATAGAAATTTTATAATTTGAGAGAAAATTATATGTTCCATTAGTTTAGAAGTGATGCATGTGATAGATATTAGTCGATAATTATGGCGAAAAGATGAAGGCCCTTTTTTGGGGCTGGCCTTGCCTACTTTCCAGTCATGGAGTATGATGGCTGATAAAAGGGATTGCTGAAAGATATGAGACAATATGGCGCTAGTGGCATGTTTTGTATTTTAACACTTTAGTGCTAATTTCGTCAACACCAGCTGAAGAGGTTAATTTAAAAGGGTCGATTAATTTGACAATACCATCATGCTCAAAGCTCCAGTCCTGCATAGGTGGAAATTTAAAGGAAGGAAAATCGGGTAAATTGTTATCCGGTTCGTGAGTGAAAACTGAGCTGAATGATAAATTTTAAACTTCCGCAACGTCATGATCTTCCATTGGATTGTTATCATTGTCACACAGTGTTATATTTCTGATGGGGTTAGGATTGATACACTTTCAGAATTTACGTGGGTTTATACGAATCATGTCGGGTAGAGTAGAAGAAAAAAATGAGTGTTTAGATTGGTATACTTGTAGGTTATAGGATCTTTCTGGTTGCTAATAATCTTGCCACGCGTTTGGGTTATTGGTTTTTTTGGCAGTTCGTAAAAGTTTTTTTCTTTTTGTTATTCATGCGTTTTAGCACGGAATTTAACCAAGGTGATTCATGGCGTTCAGTTACGGTGATGATAGGTATGAATTTTTCAATTAGAGCGTGCATTTTGTTTTTGAACAGTAGCCAATTAGTTTCAGGAGTGCTATCATGAAAATCGGTTAAAAACCAGGTTTGGAACGCATCAAGTTAATAATAATAATAATTGGTTTTTTTGGGGAAAGGAAATGGCGTCGTAACTGTCTTATCGTTGGACACCTGAACCGCGCCGTAAGGGAAGGTATAAAGGAGGGAGTGAAAGAAGAAACGAAGAAGAGGTGCCGTAGTGGAGGGCTCCGGAATAATTTCGACCACCTGAGGATCTTTAACGTGCACTGACATCGCACAGCACAGGGGCGCCTTAGCGTTTTTCCTCCATAAAAACGCAGCAGCCGCGGTTGGGTTCGAACCCGGGAACACCGGATCAGTAGTCGAGCGCCCTAACCACTGAGCCACCGTGGCGGGTTGATGCTTTCATAATCTCCTTTTTCATAAAGTGTGATTGTTTTAGTTATTTTTGGGGGTGCGGTAAGTGGTTGAGAAACGTGGCGTGTATTACTGAGTGGTCACTGATCCCCGGCAGATTCAAGAGTGATATCAAGTTTTCTGTGTGCGGTGTTAGTATCAGGTCAAATATGTTAGATGATTGAGCGTTATGCCTTGTAGGGATGGTGACCAGTTGGGTCCGACCAAAAGTGTTGCAAGTAATGAAGAAATCGCGAGCACAAGAATGAGGTTTCTGCCAATTAATTTCGAGAAAGTTTAAGTCACCTAGAACAAAGAGACAAGCGTGAGGAAGTTCAGAAGTTATTATAATAAGGTCGCTGTGGAAGGAAAGAATGAACGAAGCATCACTCTCTGGAGCTCGATAACAAGCGCAGATTACTGTCGGCGGAAATGAGGCTTTAGAACAGATGAATAATATTTCAATGGGAAAGTCAAGTGGCATAACATGGAATTTCAGGCTGCGGTGCGTTGCTATTAGGACGTCACCACCTCGTTTACCTATGCGGTCGCAGCGGACGACATCACAGTTGTGGAGTGCGGTCTGTACTTCGCTATCCGTTAAGTTCTCATTCAATTATGTTTCTGTTAGTACGACTAAGTTGCTTTCCGTGGTATTGATTAGGCTAAATAGAGCATCGCGTTTAGGCAGGAGGCTTCTAATGTTAGTGTAAAGGACTGAGAGCGATATGGGAGTGCCTTTTTGGGTGTGTTTAGATGATAGCTATGGTGTTCGAGGTAACACTGATTGCGATGCGCGATCGAATGTGTACGTGGTGGTTCCGATTACCATCCTGTCGTGTCGGAGGGTTAATTTTTTTGTTGACCTTTAGCGCAATCTATGAGTTTTTTACGGGCAATACGAGGGTTACGGGAGTAGTCTTCGGAAACGCTGCGATTAGTACCCTTAAAGTGTTTCGCGTTTGAAAGAACGACTTACTTGGTTTTGAATTGTGCGAACTTGACAATAATGGGCCTGTTCCTGTCAGAATTGAAATTACCAAGCCGATGCGACCGTTCTATGCCCATAGGTTGGATTGTGAGATTTAGCTCGGATTTGCAAATATCGATTATCAGCTTCTCGGTTTCAGCCCATGTTTCGCGGTAAGTACCCTTCACACCAAAGAATACTAGATTGGAACGACGGGCCCTGTCCTCGCTGTCCTCTAGCCTATGAACAAGGTCTGACAGTTTGTCGGCGCTTTCTTGGTCGAGACACTGGACGTCCTTAACTTGGGCTTTAAGGCGGTCTAGTGAGGCGCATTCTTCTTCAATTTTTGTTAGTCTTGATCTTATCTCCTTAAACGCTTTCTCTTGCTGAGCCAGTTTTGTGTGAATTGATTTCATCTCGTTTAGAAGTGTTGTTTGTCCATCTTTTAACTCGTCCAATGACTCAAACAATTCGTTGTGCGAATCTGTGTTGCTTGGGCTGGTGTTAGGTCCAGGTCCAGGATTTAGTTCAATGTTCCCCCATAGCAATACAAGGTGGAAAATGACATGTGCGCAGTCACATGCAATGGCAATAAAACAAAGTGGACTCAGCAGCACTATCAAACCAGCGCAACGTGTACTCTTTGCAAAAAGAGGGTAAGCATTGTTTGCCTGCAAGAAGTAAATGCAAGTCATTTTGTCGTGACTGTCTTTGGAAGTGCAGCCGAGTCCACTGAAGTCCATTGATTCCGGGGGGCTTTATACGTGGTGATGGCGATGTAGATTGGGATGTTGACAGTCCTGGGAGCACGAAAGGCAAGCTTTTCGGTGATTCCGGGGGTGGCGCTGCGGGGCAGGAACGTTGGTCGTTCGGTAGATCCTGGGCCAGTGTGGGGCGGAGCGGCTAGAATTGTGCTCCCAAGATGGCGGCAGGATTCCAGGACCGCGAAGTTCCAGCTTTCGGGACAGCAGCGCGGCATGTGTAAGAACCGGGCGACCATGTACAGGCAAGGAAGAGCAGCTGCATGAAGTAAAGGCAAGTCATTTTGACGTGACTGTCTTTGGAAGTGCTGCCAAGTCCACAGGATGTTCCTGGATAATTTTCGTCATGAAACCCCACCTTGCCTCGGCATATTTGTCCTAAATGCCAAGGTATCATGGGTATGCCTTCAAGCACTACAGGTTGTAAAAAATGCATTACTATTCTATTATCCAACGTATCGGTACAAGATTTCTGCGATAATGCCGTAACACCAATCATGTATAAGAAGTGTATATGCAATTTACCTAATGGCACAGCAGAGAGGGTAGAATTTTTATATCGAATATAAAAGGACCTTTGACCTTAAGAGTCTTTGAGACCGCTCGCAAAAGAGGATCAATACAATGAAGCTTCATTCTCCAGTGAGCCTACAGGAATTTCTGGAATGATGGCCAATCTGGTCGTTATGAAGAGTTTTCTGTTGTTTGAAGTCAAGGGAAGTGGGTTGGTTACCCTCCTTATTAAAGTCGTTAAATGTGCAGGCCATTGTGTCATGGCCGGATGGCCACCATCCTGTAACCAGCTCTTTGTGACGAAATAAACGTTTTCTGAAGAGTCACTGGGTAGCAAAAATCTGTGCTTTGCCATCGATTCGAATGTAGTAAACATTCTCTGCTGTTTTTCAAGTTTACAGGTTATGGGGCTTTAAC
This sequence comes from Amblyomma americanum, assembly GCF_052857255.1. Lineage (NCBI taxonomy): Eukaryota > Metazoa > Arthropoda > Arachnida > Ixodida > Ixodidae > Amblyomma > Amblyomma americanum. The sequence goes on along the minus strand of NC_135505.1, from coordinate 57,864,211 downwards.
GTCGCAAAGAGAATCTGGCTGTGAGGGACGCCGTAGTGGAGGGCTCCAAAAATTTCAGCCACCTCGGGTTCATTAATGTGTACTGACATCGCACCGTAAACGGGGCTCTAGAATTTCGCCTCCATCGAAATTCAACCGCCGCGGCCGGTATTGAACCCACGTCTTTCGGGTCAGCAGCCGAGCGCCATAGCCACTCAGCCATTACGGCGGCCCCGTGTTTTTAAAGTTCACTCCAGTGATCCGGATCAGCGGTCACTACATGCTTTAAAGACACGAATTCTGCTAACACTTCCAGCCACTTGCTACCAATTCTAAACTTTAGTTCTCATATGACACTGTTGAACATAACTTTGGTTTGGTTTTCCCCACATTATTTTTCGAGCTGCCTTTCAGCTCCTCCTGTATCAACGATCATGCTTTGCACTACCTCCCCTGTGTTGCTTATAAAAGTAATGTGACAAATGAATCCCAGATTTCTAAGGAATTGTTAAACTAAGACTACTTAGGTAACCACTGGCGAGACCCTGTCTCCCTGCCTGACACCCTTTATTAATGGAACTGATTTCCTGATTATGTGCAGAAGTATGGTGGCTGTGAGGCCGTTATAGATATCTTCCAGTATTTTTCTCTAAGGTTAACCTACACCATGATCCCGTAACTGCTGATGACTGCATGGGTTTCGACTTAATTAAATGTTTTGTCGAGAACTATTAAGGCTGAATACATTGTAGAAGCTTGGGCTTCTTCACGATTCAAGAATAACGTAGCGCAAAAAAGACAAGGACTGAAAAAGACGGACATACATAACGCTGTGTGTCCACCTGCCTCTGACCTTCTCCATTCTTGCGCTACGTTTTTACGTTAAGCTTGTAGGGGTTGGTTACGCTCTCCGCATTTGCCTATCGCCGTATTCACAGGGCGCTTAGGGCCTGTTGACAAGTAGCTTTTACGAAAGCCTGCCTGGTCGTTTGGTTATGTGAAGTTGCCCTGAATCTATTATTGATTATCTTAAAAAATAGCTTGTCGGCAGCGAAAATTAATATGATTGGTTTGCAATTTTTCAAACCCTTCACATATCCTTATTTATATGCACTAAGATGTGTTATTTATTTATAAATTTATTAGTACCTGGAAGGTTCCCTAGGGCCCTTACATGAGGGTTGGGTTAACATAATTTAATTCAGTCAGTGATGAATGATGTGAAGGACTCCAGGATAGGACACATAAAAACATCAGCGGGCAGGTTGTTCCAGTCACTAGCGGTCTGGGCGAAGAATGATTTCAGATGCGCAGAAGTTGATGCGCGAGGCGTATGAACAGCTTTCGGATGACTGATTCCAAGTAATAGGCGGCGTGCAGGGGTGATAACGTAATGACTCAAAGGGGAGTGATTAAACCAGTGAAAAAGGCAGAGTCTGGTCATTTTCCGACGGGGTTCAAGGTAAGGCAGGTTAGCTTTTCCTCTCAATGCTGTTACGCTCGTGTGATATGAATAATTGAAATATGCGAAACTTATCGCGCGGCTCTGGACGGACTCAAGGGTTTTGGCAAGGTTAATTTGTTGGGGGTCCCAGATTGAGCATTATTTTCAATTTTAGGACTGTGAAGAGTTAAATAGGCGGACAGTTCTGCGAAAGCAAGTGTTGAACGCATATTACGCTTAAAATAACTTAGAACACTCTCAGCTTCGTTGTTTATGTTCATATGTGGATGGTCCAAGAGAAATCCCGTGTTAGGCTGATTTCTAAATATTTATATGAGGATGTGAGGGATATCATGGAACCACGAAGGGAGTAGTTAGGAGCAGGATACGATTGACGACGATGTAATGATAGTAGAGTTGTTTCATTGAGGAAATCAGTAAGTTTGAAGACCACTCTTCCACAAGTTTTATATCGCATTGGAGACGGTGTCTTTGTTATTAGTCATGCTCCGGTAAATGACGCAGTAGGCCCGCGAGCAAAAGAACGGTGGAAGACCGATTACTTTGAAGATTGTTAATGTAAATTAAGAATAATAGAGGCCCTAAAACCATGTCTTGTGGCACACCTGAGATAACAGAGGAGATGGAAGATGCATGATTGTTAGCCAATACGAACTGTTGGCGCTTAGTCAAAAAATTTCGGAGCCATTCATATACTAGTGGGTTCAGGTTTAGGCGTGAAAGATTAAATAAGAGGCGTTGATGAAAAACTGTCGAAAGCTTTTTCAAAGCGTAAGAAGAGAGCTTCCACGGGTGTGTTAGTGTCTATACTAGAACTGATGTCGTGAGTAAAGAGAACCAGTTGGGTAGAGCAGGATAAGCTTTTCAGGAATCCATCCTGAGAATGATGAGAAAAGTTAAGAGCCTGCAAGAAGGTCATGATGTGTGAGTAAATTACGTGTTTCATTAATTTAGAGCGAAAGCTAGTGTGGGAGATGGGACGGTAGTTCTTACTAGACGATGGAGGGCCTGTCTTGTGCACTGGGATGATTTTCACCACTTTCCATTCGTGAGGTAAAATAGCGGACTCGAATGATTGCTGGAAGATATTGTGACGTTCCTTGTGTGTGCTACGAGGTTCCGCGTTCAACGGCGCGGCGTAGACGGAGCGACCCAGATGACAGCGGCATCATCAATTACCGAACCATACTCGTTGAGAGTGACGACCAGAACGAAGGGGTTTAAGCCCAACCGGACCCCCTTTCCATAGTGTCGGCACGAGTCGAACGCCGCCGCTGCCGCCGCCGCCGCGGGGAAACGGGCTTTATCCTCCCCAATTAGCGTGGCCGTTCCAGGGGGCCTCGTTTCGGAAGGCCTGGCCCCGTGGCAGGACGGCGGGCCTCATCAATCAACCCTCCCGAGCACATCCCAGGACAAGGGACCACTTTTGTGACCTCGCGTTCCGGCCTTGAGGGGCGAGTGTCATTTGATGGAGAACGGAGGCCGGTGACCCGCGGGAACTGTCAGCGGGCCAGAGCGCGCCTTACCTTGAGGGGCGAGTGTCATTTGATGGAGAACGGAGGCCGGTGACCCGCGGGAACTGTCAGCGGGCCAGAGCGCGCCTTACCACAGCCGACGCTATGCGCTACCTCGAAGACAACCTTCTTTCCCTCGGACTCAACACGTGAGGGGGGCGAGACCATAAGTGCGGTGGTATGTTTGTGCGCCCAAGTGAAAGCCCTAGCCCCCCTCCTTCCCCTCCGGCGTGGGCGCCCTCACCCTAGGGAGTGTGGGGAGAAGAGGATACAAAAATCGACAAGCAGTACGGAAGAAGGACGCTCAGGACGACATCGTTCGCCAAGAGGGCCTTCAGCGCCGAAGCCCGACGGCGTGCAGCTTCTGCCAGCAACCGCTCGAGCTCAACTCCGGAGCCCCTCCATCGTCCCCATGAAGTCGTCGGCACGTAAGCTCGGACGCCCCAGCCTCTGAATCTTAATCATGTATAATTATTGAATATATCTGTTTGTTTAAACTGAGCCATACGGTGTCTCTTTGCCTCTCCGTCCCGTGTGGACCTGCGCATTATGGGCGGTCATCACACTGGTGTCAGAAGTGGGGTCTCAAAAGCAAATGTCCTCTGAATGCTGCGACATTCATGACTTCAAAATTGTAATCAAAAGGGAATCACGGGACTGATTGTGGGACTTTTGCCCCCATTTGAGAGGCTTGAGGCACAGGAGGGCTTGAAAAAAAAAATGTCTATCTGAGGGAGCTCCCACTCCACAGCCGTCGCTCAGAGCAAGCATGCTGGCATTAGGAAGCGTCATTCCGACGTTTACGGGAGATAAGACAGGGGTTCCAATCTGCGATTTCTTTTCCATGATGGAAGAGATTGGGAAAATGGGGGGATGGTCCGATGCTCAAATGCTGGGAATGGCGAGGTGTAAGATGGCAGGAGCTGCTCATGATTTTGCATGGCGAGACGAAAAACTAAAATCCACAAAATTATTTGCGGAATTTAAGAAGCTCGCGTTTGAGCATTTCGACACTTAACCACGTCACGTGCGGGTACAGAGGTTCCGTGACGCCGGAGAGATGGTAGGAGAGGACGTGCGAACGTTTGCGTCGCGGCTTCAGCGCTTGGCGCGCGATACGTTAAGCAGGGAGGAGGAAGGAGACCAGCTAAAGAAGAAATACGCGGAGGATATACTTAAAGAGGAAATGACCGCTTTGTTCGTGGCTGGTCTGCAAGACCCCGTGCGCCGGTTCGTGCTCTCGCGCAAGCCGAGCAATTTCGACCATGCCGTGGAGGTCGCATTGGATGAGGAACGAAATGAGGCGTTAACGACAGCCGCAGCGAGAGTACGCGTCATAGAGAGAGCGGTGCTCAACCCTGAGGTTGCTCTCTTGACAGAGCGGTTAGATCGCTGAGAACAGCTGCTATCTCAGCAGGTAGAACGCCAGGTTGAAGCGCGCGCTCAACAGCGCCCATTCGCTGGAAACCGGAGACCGCCACAAAGCTACAGGCGCGGTATGCAAGATTTTGAAGAAATCGTGTGCTTCGCTTGCCAGGGTCGCGGACACATCGCCAAGTTCTGCCAAAACGTGCGCCGTGGGGAGCCACAAAGAGAAGCAGGCGAGACACGCCCTAAGCAAGCCTACAGCGGGGCTCCAGATACCGAGACAAAAAACTAGATAGTCCTTCCCAGCCTGAGGAGCGTGGGGAGGGAGCAGTGGATGATGAGGTGGTGGTAGTTTGTGTGGCTGACGAGGCATGCCCTGTTGTGCGTTGCAAGTTAAATGGTTGTTGCATGGAATTGTTGATAGATACGGGGTCAAAGGTGACATTGCTAAGGAGAGCAGTTTTAACACGCTTTGAAGGAAGGGGGACCGCGAGTTGTTGGAAGCGTCTGGTGGTATGGCAACCAAATTTGTAGGCATAACGGGGGATCCTCTTGGCATAAGTGGACTCAACCGGTTACACTTCTCTCTCGGCGGAATTGCATTGGAGCACCCCTGCTACGTATGCCCGGACACGGTGTCTCTGCCAAACGGAGTGTCAGGTATATTAGGGCAGGATTTTTTGAGAAAAGGGAAGGTAGTAGTCTCATTCTCTGAGGAAGAGGTTAATGCGGGCGGATCAAAAGTTCTGTTTTTGAACAGGAGAGGGGCTGAGATTCGCATTACGGATATTGACACCCGTCAAACAGTGGGATCATTGGAGAAGGTATATTCGCGGGTTGCCGTCAGGCTGGTCGATGAGGCGGTCGTCCTTCCTTGGTCGGAGCACATTTTGTACGTGTTTGTGCCTTCAGATGTAGAGAGCGGTGCCGTGGGAGTGCTTGAGCCGGTCGACTCTCTCAGCAATGGCCTGAAGGCAGCCGCGTGCCTCGTGACAGTTAATGACGCCCGGAGAGTGCCCCTACGGGTGGTTAACTGTAGCCAGCAGCCACTGAGCCTTCCCAAGAACAAAACATTGGCTTTCTTCACCTCTGCGATAGAGAAACGTGAGCCCACCGATACGGTGCTCGCCACTGTAGAGCATGCTAGTCCTTCGGCTGCTCCAAAGGTGTCGTTCGATCTTTCTCACGTAAAATCCAGGGAGAGGGAGGCTATGGCTGGTTTGCTGAACGACTACTCGGAGGTATTCGCCGCGTCCAACCTGGATTTGGGCTGCTGTGGCGTTATAAAGCACAGGATAGAAACCGGCACTTCATCGCCCGTTTACCAGCGTGCGTACAGGATTCCTTACTCCCAACGTGAGGAGATGGAGCGGCGGGTGCAGGACTTGATTAATCGCGGCATTGTCGAACACTCAAAGTCACCCTGGGGAGCACCAGCACTATTGGTGGAAAAGCCAGATGGCTCGTATCGATTGGTTGTGGACTACCGCAAACTAAATGCCGTAACTCGCATCGATCCATACCCCATCCCCAATATACAGGAGACGCTTTCTCAGCTGGGCTCTGCCAGGTACTTCACGGTAGTGGACATGGCGGCGGGATTCTGGCAGATAGCAATGGATCCGGCAGATGCCGAGAAAACGGCATTCAACACGCCCTCAGGGCACTATGAATGGAAAAGAATGCCGATGGGCCTGGCCAACAGCCCTGCTGTCTGGCAGAGAACCGCTGATGTTATCCTGGCAGGTCTTCTGGGGAGGCTGTGCTTCGTGTATATGGATGACATAATCATATACAGTGACAGTTTTGAGAACCATTTGCGCGATATTGAGCAGGTTTTGGTGCGACTAAGAGGAGCGGGTCTCAAGCTGAAGCCCTCTAAGTGCCAATTCCTCAAAAACGAGGTGAAATACCTCGGGCACGTTGTTTCAGCTGACGGCGTGCGACCGGACCCTGAGAAACTAAGGTGTGTCTCGGATTTTCCATCCCCGACTAGCGTCCGCCAGGTCCGGCAGTTTCTCGGCCTGATCGGTTACTACCGAAGGCAAATAGAGGAGTTCGCCAAGCTCGCTAAGCCGCTCACCGCCTTAACAGCCAAAAATGTCGCCTTTCGCTGGGACGAAAACGCGGAGGATGCTTTTGGGGCCCTGAAAAGGAAGCTGATGAGTGCACCGCTGTTGCGCCACCCGGATTTTAATTTGCCCTTCGTTATGGCCACAGATGCGTCAAAGTTCGCAGTTGGTGCCGTGCTATCTCAGGTTATCGAGGGCAAAGAACATCCCGTTGCTTTTGCTAGCCGACAGCTGAGCCCCACAGAGCAAAAGTACGGAGCTACGGAAAGGGAGTGCCTCGCCGTTGTCTGGGCAGTAAAGCACTTCAGATGCTACCTTTACGGCCGCAAATTCAAGCTAGTCACAGACTGCCATCCTCTGAAATGGGTGATGAGTGTCAGGGACCCTAGCTCGCGACTCGCTAGATGTAATCTACACCTGCAGGAATACTGCTTTGAAGTTGAGCACAAGTCAGGAAAGACACATCTGAATGCTGATGCACTCAGCCGCACAGCTGCCGTGGCAGCTATAGATGAGTTTGTCCCCGTAGTCGACCCCGCCGAATTACGCACAGAGCAGTGCAAAGATCCTGACCTGAAGCGAATAATCGAAAGCTTAGAGGGCGCACCGTCTCACCCCGAACAGCTAGGTTATTTCATTGGCAAAGACGGCACCCTGTGTCGGCGCACAAGGCCGACCAGGAAAGGGAGACCAGAGAAAACCGCTTGGGAGAGAGTCGTCATACCTCGGTCGTGGAACGAAAGGGTTCTTCGCGCGTTTCACGATGCGCCATGCGCCGGTCATTTTGGCGTAGCGAAGACACGCAGGCGTGTGGAGCGTTTGTACTTTTGGAGTGGCATGCGACAGGATGTTAGAGACGACTGTGCGAAGTGTCATTCCTGTCTCGAAAGAAAAACACCCAAGGGACGAAGACCAGCTCCAATTCAGCCGTTCCCTGAGGTTTCGGCTCCCTTCGAGCGGACAGGTATGGACATAATGGGCCCATTGCCCACGACCACTTCCGGAAACAAGTACATTTTAGTATTTGTCGATCACCTTTCAAAATACGCGGAAGCGGTAGCACTCCCAGATCAGAAGGCAGACACGGTTGCAAGAGCATTTGTCGAACAGATCGTGCTCCGACATGGACCCCCGAGGCAACTCTTGACAGATCGGGGAACGAACTTCGTGTCGCAGCTAATGAGGAGAGTTTGCGAGCTGCTTAAGATCGCTAAGAAGCAGACAACACCGTACCATCCGGCTTGCAACGGCGCGGTGGAGCGACTGAACCAAACCGTGGCCGGGTTCCTGTCGCATTTTGTTTCGCGCGACCAGCGGGACTGGGACTTGCGGCTCCCGTATGCAATGTTTGCCTACAATTCCGCAGCACACGAGAGCACGGGCGAATCGCCATTCTTTCTTCTCTACGGCCGAGACCCGGACCAGCCTAGTGAAGTGCCAGAGGGCCCCGTCGTGTCCCATACGCTTCACTGGACGACTATAAGGTGGAGCTAGAATCGCGCTTGCAAGTGGCGAGGGACATCGCAAAAGAGACCTTAAAGAAAGCGGCGAAGCGCAGGAAGGAGGTGCACGATCGCAGTGCTAGAGACGCGCCGTTTGATGGGGGGGACAGCGTGTACATTGAAAACTGCCAAAGGCAGATTGGGCTAGCTCGTAAGTTCCAGACGAAGTGGAGAGGACCGTGCGAGGTTGTCGAGAAGCTTTCTCCGGTAAACTTCAGAGTCCGAGACGTGAACCGGCACCTGATAAGGATACACGCAAATCGCCTCAAATCGGCACCGGTTCAGTATTCACGAAATGAGGAAAGGGAAAGCGCGGATTTTGATGGGGACAGAAGTGAAGCGGAGCGCGCAGATAGTTCGCAAGAAACGCCCTCTCCTGCACTTGTTCGGCAGGCGCCAGAGGTGACAGCCGGAATGCCACCGGATTTACTTCATGCATTGCTAGAAGAAGAAGCGCGCGAGGTTGCCGCGCAGATAACGCCAGGAGAGGCTCCTGCCACGAGCCCTCGCGAGTCCCAAAGCAGACAAAGGGTGACAGACTTACTTAGTATGACTCATGAAGGCCGATATCCGCTGCGAAATCGGAAAGCTAAGTCGGACTAATGGCGTAAACAGAGCGCAGTTGGGAACTGGTTAGAATTGTGTAATGCCGCAGCTCATAACATTGCTATACGCGTATGTGTTAAGTTATCGGAGTTGGTAGTTAAACCTTTCTGTCATTAACTAACACCTTCACAGGAGAGCATGCGGAGCGCATGCAGAACCTGCCCTACTTCCTTTCGTTATCTATATTTTTGTCTGTGCCGTGATCGTGCTAGAAGTGGGAGCTCCTTTGTAACTGTGGTAAATTTATTTTGTCCAGTTTGGACTAGAAAGGAGAGGCTTGGGTGCTGAGTTTTATGTTTATCTGTAAAAGAAGATCAGTACTGCCCCTGGAGACGCCAGTTATGTCAGCTGAGGCATATGGTGTTGTGCAGTGGTGTTGAGTGCAGCGAAAAGTGTTTTGTCGGACGCACTGTGCGAGGCGATTCAGAATGACAAGGGGAGCTGCATGGACTCAAATGTTCGGAGAACATTCTTCAGGAGGGTGAGCGAGTGTGACGTTCCTTGTGTGTGCTACGAGGTTCCGCGTTCGACGGCGCGGCGTAGACGGAGCGACCCAGATGACAGCGGCATCATCAATTACCGAGCCATACTCGTTGAGAGTGACGACCAGAACGAAGGGGTTTAAGCCCAACCGGACCCCCTTTCCATAGTGTCGGCACGAATCGAACGCCGCCGCCGCCGCCGCCGCCGCGGGGAGACGGGCTTTATCCTCCCCAATTAGCGTGGCCGTTCCAGGGGGCCTCGTTTCGGCGGGCCTGGCCCCGTGGCAAGACGGCGGGCCTCATCAATCAACCCTCCCGAGCACATCCCAGGACAAGGGACCACTTTCCCGGCCTTTTAGTGACCTCGCGTTCCGGCCTTGAGGGGCGAGTGTCATTTGATGGAGAACGGAGGCCGGTGACCCGCGGGAACTGTCAGCGGGCCAGAGCGCGCCTTACCTTGGGGGGCGAGTGTCATTTGATGGAGAACGGAGGCCGGTGACCCGCGGGAACTGTCAGCGGGCCAGAGCGCGCCTTACCACAGCCGACGCTATGCGCTACCTCGAAGACAACCTTCTTTCCCTCGGACTCAACACGTGAGGGGGGCGAGACCATAAGTGCGGTGGTATGTTTGTGCGCCCAAGTGAAAGCCCTAGCCCCCCTCCTTCCCCTCCGGCGTGGGCGCCCTCACCCTAGGGAGTGTGGGGAGAAGAGGATATAAAAATCGACAAGCAGTACGGAAGAAGGACGCTCATTACGACATCGTTCGCCAAGAGGGCCTTCAGCGCCGAAGCCCGACGGCGTGCAGCTTCTGCCAGCAACCGCTCGAGCTCAACTCCGGAGCCCATCCATCGTCCCCATGAAGTCGTCGGCACGTAAGCTCGGACGCCCCCAGCCTCTGAATCTTAATCATGTATAATTATTGAATATATCTGTTTGTTTAAACTGAGCCATACGGTGTCTCTTTGCCTCTCCGTCCCGTGTGGACCTGCGCATTATGGGCGGTCATCACAATATGACAAAGGAGAACGGCTACACCGTTTGTAGTATTCTTGATAAATTGGCATTGATTTCATCCACACCAGATGATGAAGTCAGTTTCGTGGAGTGGATTAACGCGCTTATTCGGTTAGGGTCAAAACGTAAGTCCGGTATAGGAGCACAATCAAAATAAGCGTAGTCAGTCATGCGCCTACAGGTTCGTGGGTGAAATTGAATGAAAATTATAATCTAATGCTTAGGCCGCGTCAAAGTCTGGAATAGGTTAACCGTATTCGTCGCACAGCGATATTGGCGGGGTTACCTTTGGGTTTCTGGCCTTCCAAAATCGCCTGGGGTTGATGTGAAGCATTACAGCTAATGAGGATGACAAGTAGGTTTTTTTGGCTTGTTTTGCGTAGAAAAGGGGGTTTTATTCGGCAGTTTGATACTTTTCTCATGCCTGCGCGTCCTTACATTTCTTTTCGGATGGTAAGAGCGTTTTTTAAGCAGCCATTTTAACGTTCTGTTGAACCATGGCGATGATGACCGTGTGGTGACTGTTTTGTAGAGATGTAGGTGCGGATGAGCAAGCGCATTTTATGAGTGAACAGAGAGCAGTTCTTTTCGACAGTAATTTCAGAAGTTTCAAAGGAAAGAGCTACAGAATTGTATGAGGTTGCTATTCATATTATAGTAGTCACGTTTGATGTTAAGCAATAAAGTTTTCGTTAATTTTTCAGGCCGTAATAAGGGACTGTGATAGGTACCGTAGATTACAGAGGGATTACTCAAGCCTGATGGGTGCATAAGCGGTCAAATGCTGTCAGTGTGAGTAGCGAGCATGAGATCGAGAACGATAGAATAATGATTATTCTGCCTTGTCGGGTTGCTGACGAACTGAGATAGACCAAATGTGAGGCACGAGTTGAAAAAATCGCTCTCGATAGTATGCTTGTTTATTGTTGTTGCAAGGTACTTTCACAATATGAGAGGGGAAATTAATGTCGCCAAATATGAGCAAAGGTGAGCGTGGATATGGGGTGGCTATGGACTGGAGCGCATCGTGAAAGTGCATGACAAACGAGGCGTCATTGTCACGAGGCCTGTAACAGGAGCTTATAATATCGGGCGGGTTAAATGCTTTGGAGCCAACGAGCGTGATTTAAAAATATGAGGTGCCGTTTATGGGGTGGCAGAGCAAGCTTTGATGGACGGCAGTTAGGACGGCACCGCCACGCCTGTTCTCGGGATCGTGGCGGAAGATATCATAATTAGAGAAAGCGGCAGGTAATTCAGAGTTAGAAACGAAAGAATACAGCCAAGTTTCCGTCTGTACCACTATTTTACTTTCGGAGGTGTTGATCAGCCAGCGCAATGAATCTTATTTTGGTAAAATCCTTCTGATGTTTGTGTAAATGAAAGGTACATACTTAGTATGGAATTCGCAGCGCGATGCGGCCTCTAGCTACGGCTGGAATCGAGCAACAGCCTTACAGCGAACGACAATCTGGAAAGAGTGGTTAAAGACGTAAGCGGTATTTTCTGCAATAAGTTTCTTGTATCTTAATTTGTAGGTTTTCTTTTCGGAATTTGCGAGTTCAAGCACACGTTTGCTGACAAGTCGGGCTCTAGATGAGTAATCTTCAGATATTGCATTTGAAGAGCCTTTAATGTTCTTGGCACGTAACATGAGAGATTCCTTAGTTTTGAAGGGAGCAAACGCTACGATTATGGGTCGATTGATGGCGTGCAAGCTTTGAGGGCATGCGAGCTTGTGTGCACTTTCGATGTGAGTAGGTTGAACGGTGATATCAAGGTTTTCATTGCAGAATTCCATTAAACGTTTTTTAGACTCGTTCCATGTTACTAGTACGGCATATTTAAGGCTTCTTAACAACAAGAGGTCATACTACATTGCTTATAAAGGATGGCTGGTTTTTTTAGCTCAATTCCATCACCATCCTTCAATAGATCTGCTGTTAATTTATCCCCAGAAGCCGCTATCTCTTTTTTCATTGCTCTTAAGCCTTCCTTTACTTCGTTACTAGTGGGGTTTCTCATTGATGTACACTACTGCCTTTTGAATTAACGTTCTGATTACTTCGGCTAGTCTGCAGCTCTGTGTAGAACTCGTCGGCTACATGACCTATGTTATCGATATTGCTAATGGCCATAACCTCTTTATCTATCAACTCACACATAAGCCTTTTGCCTGTCTTTCTTTTTCCTTTTCACCATATTTAGAGCATACTTTGTGCAGAGCATCCACATTAAAATTATGTTTATGCGTTTACTGAGTAGCTTTGATTGCTGTTCTAGTCTGTTTGTGTGGGTTTGAGGATTTCAGGCTTTTGCGTTTCTTAATGAGATCTAAATCCTGAGAGAGCTTGCTGGCGTCCTGTCTAAGCGTCCTACCGCCTACTTGTATGGAGGACTCCGTAATGACAGTTATAAGATCGTTGTTAGTTTCCTGACCATTTTGCTTGTCGTCTGAGGTTAAACCAATAGATCTGCTCCACTCCGAGATCCGAAATTCGCCATCTTCTTCTGATATTGCAAATTAGTTGATGGGCATCCGCTTCATTAGCTTCTTAACTTCCTTCTTCATTTCTAGGCTATTTTGAGATCTTGCCGTCATGCGGCGCTACCTCGCACATATTCGAGAACAAAGGAATGTCTGCGGAACTAGAAATAATATATATATATATATTTCCCTATATTCGCTATAAGGCTCTGTTCTGCCCATTTTGTTTCTTGTGTCATCGTCTTTTTGCGCTATAAATTCAAAACATATGTAGCAAATAGCCGCAGGAATCTTTCGCACGATATTCGAGGTCCTCAACCTACTACACAATGCCAGTGTTAGGGCACAGTCTGAAGTGTATTTTGTTTTGTAGCCATAGCTATACTACGCCAGCCACTTCGCGTAGTCAGCGTGGCTGCGCGCTGACGCGTGGCACCAACGCTCCGCCAGCCGCGCGCATGTTCGGAGTGACGTCATAGAACGCTGCTGGTGTTCGCGCCTCGCGCCTCGCCGCTTCGCCTACGGCGGTGCAGACGCTGCCCGCGTCGTCAGTTGTGCGCATGCGCGGAGTCACGCCAGAGCACGCAGCTGTCGTACGCACCGCGCGCCTACATAACGCTAGCATTTTGAGCCTTCAGAGTGGCGGTGCCCTGGCCACCATGCAGCTGCCAGCCGCACAGCACGCCGGCGAAACCGAGTGGGGGAGGAGAGGATAGGAGGAAAGGAGGTAGAGAGTGAATCTACGTCCAGGGACGAAGATGAAAAAGGAACGCCCATCGAAACGCAGCGGCGCAAGACTGACTGCAATTTGACTGAGCGAGTTTCACTCGGCCATCTGTAGCTATCGCCTCACTACAGGTTTAACCAGAGCTAACCCACAGCCATTTTTAAATTTTCGCAATTAGGGCTCTTTCATGTCCACTTCCTCTTTCGTCCTTTGAGGCAGAAGGAATTCGTAATATGCAAAATGCACCCCACTATATATACAGTCTGTGCTATATTTGCCAGCTGTCTGCTCTAGAGGCCACTTGTTTGCCTACCTTGACATTGAAGGTACCCCTCAGTGTAGTGTACCGTGTTTTTACTTGTCCATTGCAAATTCCACGCCTTCACTGTAGCGTTTGAAGGTCTGGTGATCATGGCTGGATGTAGGAGCAAGCAACTGTACTAGTCTAGCATTGCATGTCCTATTAAGTTTTATTACGACAACTGCGATGCTCGCGTTAAAAACAATAGAATTGCTGTACGTAGCCTGCTTTACCTTGAGTGATGAGAAATCACAAAAATAGTTCTCACCTCTCAGTTAATCCATGATCGCATTGTACGCGTCAATCCTTCAGTACTGTAAAGCCTTATATTTCCTTCTAACTTCCCTAAGCGCTATGACATCTCGTTTAACCAAAACTAGCTCTTCTAGAACCAGTGCTATAACAGACTCGCTGTAGACGTTTATAGTACTAAACGTACCTAGGTTCTTTTTCCAAAGGTGTTTTGTCCAGAGACAGAGGATAACACACTCCGCTGCTTCACAGCTGTGAGCACCGCTGTGTTCGCTTGTTCCGCAGCCGCTGGGGACTAATGTATGAAGGTTAAATCGTGTATTTATATTCGAGGTTATGGCCAAATGCCACACCAGGAAAGTCCAGTTCTGCTGATGGAGTGAGTGGTAGTCTTGGTTCTGCCATATCAGGCCGCATACCATTCCTGCTAATGCAATACCATCCACACACAAATTTTTATCGGGTGTAGTACTGCGCGGTCCTCTTGCACGCGAGGTGGCTGCTCTACCGCTACGCCATCGCTGCATTCTCTGGCCCTATGAAATTCTTTCGTTCTTTCTTCATCTATTTTGTTATTTCTTCCTCATCTGCCACGCTTTCGTTTTGTTACATTTCGTGTCGAAAAAGCAATTAACCACCGGTTTTCATGCGTTCGATTCAATTGGTTGGTTGCCTTCCAATAAAGGTGGCACATACCCCATACAGGAGAGTGGCCAAGACACAGGCAGTAAATCGCTGGATACAAGAGCATTTAGAGGGGTAAACGAGTAGGATAAGGAATAGGGTGGCAGATTATACGACGCAACGACAGGGGTCGGTTCACTGGGAGATCGAAGACGGGGCAATGACTTTATGTGCAAATACCAATATTACATATCCAATGTTTCAATTTCTCACAGCCCTGGCCACCACGGTGACTGAGTGGTTATGGCGCTTGGCTGCTGGCCCGAAGGATGCGGGTTCGATCCCGGCCGCGGTTGTCGAATTTCGATGGAGGCGGAATTCTAGAGGCTCGTGTGCTGTGCGATGTCAGTGCACGTTACAGAACCTTGAAAAAACATTGAATGGTAGTCGCTGCGTTTCCAGAAAGAAAATTCTGCACAGCAGAGTGCGTGGTGTTGTTGCTTCTTCCTACCAAGGAAACGCCAAAGGAAAGAACAACAGCAGTGGACACAGACAGACCAAACTGGAGAAACGGAATTAGTTTTTTAATAGGCACCTCCGATATATATCCCTTACCCATGAACGATTTCCCTTTTTTGCCTGAACTAGAATATCATGAATACGGTTTTGTTCTCGAACACATTCTGCTGTCTTGCCGCCCATCCACGGACTGCCTATAATTGTCCTCTCCACAGCCATTTGGGTGGTTGTAAACCTAATTTCAAGCCTTTTGGTTCACCTCAGTGCGTCTCTCATTTCACACAAGCAGTTACGTCGGCCGTTACTACGACACTATTTTGATGTAATATTTGACAACTCCAAAAACATTGTTCTGTGTGAAACTCGATGTTTATATGGATGAATATTGCTTAAATAATCTTCATATTGGTTTCAGAACAATGATGCTGCTCTAGCTGCCCTGCCCTTGGGTCATACTTTCCGTTTGCCTATGATTTACATATATTTGAAATATCAATAAATCGAAAATTCGCTGAATTTTCTTCCCGACTCATCCTAGTATGTTTCTGTCAATACGTCCGGCAAATGCACGGTGACTATTACTAGAAAAGTCGAGTCTTTCTGCTTGACACACTTCCTGACTGACACTTTATCGCGGTTCTCAAGGAGGGCGGTAGGGCTCTGCGACAGATATAGATATAGTCATGTCCCATTTTTACATGCCTTACCTATGCCCCCATTCCGAAACACCTACATGACTGCCGAGATCGCATTTCCGCCCAATCCTTTCTGTTATTGTATGAAGATTATGTAAGGGTTGGTTATATTCTTTCCATATCTGAGTTGATGGTGTGAATATACGCTATTTATAGAAGCCTTTATGAAGGCCAGCCTGGTACATTGGTTGTCTGAAATCTAAGGCATCTAAAATTGTACTGGTGTCTACTTTAGTAAAGAAATCGTGGGAAATTGACAGTAAGCTGATCGGTCCTTAGTTTTTCAGTTCCTTCACATTCCCCTTCTTGTGAATAAACATACTTCTGGCTTGCCTTCAACATTACTGTGGGTTTGATGTCATAAGTTGGTTCGTGGACAAAGCGACCAGGTTTTTTTAATAGGATCCCTCCAGCGTTCTTTGAGAGATCCGTAATTTTTGCAACTGCAGCCGATTTCTGCCGCATGAACTCTTGAAGCATTCTAGTCAGACTTGAAATCTCTACAATTATTTTTAACTGGCATCAAATCTGGTTCTTGAGTGTCAGAAAAAAAAACACTGTTCATTTCGTTATAGAAAATAATGTGACGTCCCCATTAACGTAGTGCTTTACAATGATAGAAATAAGTGTGGTGGCATGGTGGCCATTTTTGTCAAGAAAATTACAATTCAGTGTATTTCTGGATGCCGAAGGTGTAGAGGCCTTCTCCTAACTATTATTTGGCTTCTATTCTTACATGTTGGGCTGTGTCTATTGCGCTCTCTCAAGTTATCATGATTGCAAGTTTGTGCTATGTCGGTATGTGCAACATAATTTTTGCCAATAGATAAATCACGCTTGGTGACTTTAACCTCCCGTATACTACATGGCCTACAATGCAATATCCATGCAGTTTTCAGCCTCTAATTTAGTATTTTCGCCACGGTTAAACCTCACTCGTATTGAAAATCAAACTACTCGTGTACAAGGTTGTTCGAGTAACACACTTAACCATGAACTTCTGGAGCACCACTTTCCACTCGATAAAACTATAACAGAAATATTTGGTTGAATCTCTGATCCCAAATTATTTTTATGCAGTGTCCCTGTAAGCCGCACAATTTATTCACCACGACAGCGAAGCACGATCCTGTTTTCAATAAAACTCGCCATAAGAGCATTCACCATTATCATTTCTTCGAGTTCGTCACATTAAAAGAAGTTGCAAGCTTTGCTGCTTCTGACATTGAATGATTATAAAGTTGCTTTAAAGCGACTGTGTCATACACCACCCACATGTTCGTCCTGTGTAGAAGGATGAAATTAAAGATACATAGCTCTTGGACCTCCCACGCTATCATACTTGCTAAACACAGCCATTGCTTAAAAGAAGCTCTCAACTTAAAATCTCAATTTTAAGGCTTCCAAATCTCGATTTCTATTTTAAAGCGCTGGTATTTTAAATGAAGTTCAATCTTATATTTTTCATTGCTACATCATCCTCAATAATTTTATGGGATTGTTCTCTTCGAGTTTTGAAATTTACCTAAATCCAAGAAGACAATGAAATAACGCAGCCTGAAAAGAAAACATTGAGATAGCCGATTCACTGAATGAATAGTTGAATCAGTTTTTACTAAAGCTAATGTTAAAAGTCGTCGCGAGCCCAGGCGCAAAGAAACAAATTGAATCACTATCTCAAACATAGAGAAGGTTACTTAAGCTGGGAATAAATCTATACTCGAAAAGGGCCACAATGGGCAAAAATCCCGAAATTCTTCATATAAAATCTGAAAAGTGGATGCCTAAGTATTTCATCTAATTTTAATGAACAGGTGCCAACAAGTGCCTTTCCGAATATATGAAAAATGTCCAACAATTATCCTGATACATAGATTAGAAAACAGGAGCAATGCTGCTAACTACAGACGCACCTACAGGAGCAGACAGCACGTAAAATAATCGAGCACATCCTCTTAAACCACGACAGTTTTTCTCGAAATTTAAATTTAATGCACCCATTTTAACATGACTTCCGCTATGGCCTTGTGATAGCAATGCAATTGCTAGAATGAGTCCAAAACACATCCCATAGCATAGACTGAAAAAAGTAACTACTTTAGTGGTACTCGATTTTGAGAAATCATTTTATTTTGTTCTGCAAAATAAACTAATTATTTAACTACACCAGACGCCAGGTCATGGAATTATGTTTGATTGCATTAGCAACTTGTTATTAGACGCAACACAGTTTGTAGAAATTAACCATCATGCACTCCATATAATATATTTTCTGTCTTGTGTACCACAGGGATGCGTCTTGGGTCCTGCTTTCTTCCTGATTTTTAAAAATTGATGTGATGAATTATCTTCACTTTATTATAAGGCTCTTCGCAAATAACTGGACAATTTATTAGAAGTAAAAAAGATAATCATAATGCCCTTAGGAATGCACTAGAAATTAAAACTAAATGGCGAGCTGACTGGCAGATGACTTTTGAAGCTACTAAATCAGCAGTTATGACAAATTCTAGGAAGAAGGATAAATCCTATTTTGAGTACGCTCTTAATTACACAGAGGTGACTGAAATTACTGAGCATAAGTATCTCTGACCTCAGGTGGAGTGTTCAAATGAATGGAAACACTTAAACAGCTTTAAACGAATATTTTTCCTTAGGTCCCTCAGAATATCCCCCTTTTAAGCTAATCTATTAGCCTACAATGTTTTCATCAGATGTACTAATATCATTGTACTAGTAATGGCACAGTGTACTAATGTACTAATATCATTTGGTTTCTGTGTACCAACTACGACATAACCAAACTTGAAGCTGTTCAGAGAATAGCAATGACATATACATTTAACAAATACAAAACACCTGAATTGCTATTTATATAGAGACTAAAAAGAAATCAAATCAATGCAGACACGTGCTGTGTTTTAACTAATTAATCGCCTGGACACTACCAAATATGTTTCCCCTTTCTGAAGCAACACAAACGTGGCATAATCAGTCACAGGCCTTTAGGGAGGAGCATTTCGATGCTGATTGGTTCGAAAACTATTTTGCCCGCTAGCAATTAGATTCTGAGAACAGCCTAAATCCATATATTACAAATAGTTCACCACTGACAACATTTAATATTCTTTTTGAGAATATTTCATGTTGTTAAATAAGAATTTCTCAAGTACTTCTGTTTCATTATTATTGTACACTTGCTTTTTCAGTTTTTTTATGCTTAAATTTTTATTCCAACTATTCAGAGTGACAAAAACTAACTACTAATAATAAGTTCATGCCATACGTTCTCAGTATTTCTTGTATACTGCCTGTCTGCGTATACTAATAAACAACATTGTTTTGTCTATTTTATTATTCTTGGAAAGCTGATGCCAAAAGTACCCTCATTTCATGCTCTAACTCATTGTAAACGTCATACCATTGTGCAATTGCTATTTTGCATTTTTTTTCTTAACATGATGACGATTGCAATGTTCTCGTTAATTTTAATTTGAATTTAATTAATTTTAATTTTAACTTAACCTATGGGCTGCTGCCATTTTCACAAATGAGATTCGTTTGCGTATGAGCAAATAAAAGGGGGTAAATAAAGGAGGACAAATTCACTCCTTCCACTATTTCTTTACTGCCTTTTTGCTTACATGCGGCCAATATAATTATAACACAAGAATACTGAGCTCATTATTGTACAGATTACTCCGGCTACGTTAAAGCACTGAGTAGAATTCCGTCGCTACTTTTCTTATCTATATTAGTATTGTCAAAGCATTCGTTCTCTTTGGGTGCAGAGGTGAAAATTTTTGCCACTCTTAGTCTGGCCATGAACACTTTCAGGTTACTTCGTTTCCTCTAATCGGCCTCCAATCTGTGGATATTCTTCTGATTATTCCAAATACCACACGCTTCTTGATTATGTTTATAATTTTACAAGGCGTATCTTATTTATGGAGTTATAGGCTGTCATGCTTTGCTCTTGGCAATAGGATCTTTATCCTAGTGTCATAGCTCAACAGTTTACGTGCTGGCAGTGCACTCTTGTTTTAAATTTTTCGCTTGCCCTATCTAACCGATGCCTACCCACCCTAATCTTTACATATCTTGCGTACTTTTCATGTTTTCCCCTTGAACACCAATGTCGTCAAGCTCGGAGTAATGAGGATTATTAGTTCTGGAGTGATGCGCTGAATTCTTCTATTTCCTACATTACCACTAACCGGTTATGTTCTTTCTCCTTAAAAGTTTGCTCCATTCCTTCTTCAGACGTAACATATTTCAAGACTTCGCCAATGTATACTCACTGCACCTCCGCATTGTGCACACCGCGGGGATGTGCGCATATTACGTGTTTTCATCAGTACCGCCATTACGGCTCATCCAAGTTCCATTCCCTTCCTCCTATTTTGCATAGATAGTATTCACAATTTCAAATGGTGTTTCTTTCTGCAAAGTGTACAGACCAGTATGCATATTTGTGACCTGGTCTCAGAAAACATGTTTTGAGTGATGATATTTTAAAGCACGTGTGCCTTGTAGTGTTGGATTTCAATGATCAAGGAATGGTTCTTCAAACTACAATGAATTCTAGACGCCGGCTCCGCATCGCGAGAAACATTTAAGTTGTACAGCATTACTACGCAATGCTCCCTGTCGCTACGCTGTATACTCCTTTGTCGCACAGAGATTGTTCACATAAGTCAAGTTGCAATTTTCAACACATCTTTGGTATGTAAGTTCCTCTGCCATCTGGGCAGGCAATAGTTTTGGAGTCTGTTTACATTATGATCGACAGACCGGCAAAGATATTCCGTGGGTATATTTTTTTTTTATCCAGCATACCAATATTGTGTCTCCCCTCTAGTCACAATAATCTCCACAGTGCTATTGCTTAACGTCAGGAAGCAACCGCTTTTTGGGTGCGTTTTCTGAGTAGCAAGCCTGAACCCTTTGAATGCGTAGTTTTACTGCTTCCTTTGACCAAAAAGTAAACGAGAATTCGTTGCTCTCCGGCGCTGAAATGAATAACTTGGGGCTTAATCTCACTTTAAAATGAACCCCGAGACGACTTATGAGACCGTGAGTACCTCTTATGCTAAAAAAAACAGGAAATGGAATGCGCTTACAAACTGGCCTTTAGCTATGTCAACGCATATCAAATCAAGGTACCTTGAGATCGCCAACCGATGCATGCGAGGCGCCTTAAACTTAGCGTATTGTTAGAAAACTCAAGTCTGTGTTTGTACGAAGAATTTTCGCTTTTCAAAAATGCTATTCTACGTTTGCCTTTCTCAGTCGAGAGCTTATCACAAAGAAAAACAATTCGGACAAAACAAAGCAGACCACTCCAAACTAGATTGAATTGGCATTTGGCGTTACCGCACGGTATAATGCGAAAGCTTGACGCTAGCTCGTCCACATTGCGGTTTTGCAGATTTTGCATTTGCTTTCAAAGCCGCTGCACGTGTGAGTGGACAGAAATTGTGTTTTAATTCAGGTTGTGAGAAATATGTTGCCAAGAACTTGAGGGTAGGTTCAAGTGCAGCGCGCTTGCGGCCAGCGTCTCTAGATCATTCCCCCTATTTCAAACGTGTGGAACGCTTCGCCTGTGTTGCCAAACGTTTGTGGCTTTTAGCTTCAGCCTAGATTTAACGTTAGGGTACGATGCAGCATTCATGTGTTTTCTGTAACTCTGCAGATTTTCAACATCTGGACGTTTTATCATGAAAGAAGCGTCTGCTGCCACACAAATAAATTTTTCATGAACATCACTTTTTCATTTCATTTCCTAGTATCCATAAGGCCGTTTCTTTAGAAAGGAGAGTGACTAAATGGATAACAGATTAAAGAAAAGCTAGAAACGAACAAAATAAAAATTCAAGTTGTTAGGCACCTAATTATTCTTTGTTATCTAGTGCGTTTTAAAACGTGTTTGGTCTTCAATCGCAGCGATAAGCCCGGGAAGGTGCTTCCAATCCTATTACACTTGTGTAATAAATCTTAGGGAACAGGAATCAGTACGACAAGAAATAATTTCAACTGTGTAAGAGTGGTGAACATGGACAAAACAATAGGACGGATTAGACATTAGTTCATTGCGCACGTGGGTGTTCTGGAAGTAAATTTGTTTAAAAAAAGCAGCGGCGAGAACTAGAGCGGCGAGAGGCAAGCGACGGTAGGCTTACGGTTTCGAAACGGTTTTGATACGGTTTAGATAAAGATAGGCAATGAAAAGCAGAGCATTAAGTGTAAGTACCGCTCCCATTCAAACTCGGTCCCTGTATGCATTCTTTTAGATGAACAATCATTTTACAGAAGTGGTCTTTTGCAGAAACTACAGATTCACATTGTCCGTTTATCGTGCGTGTTTTCCAAAGGCGATGCAATCCAATTGGAAAGAACATGTCGGTGTATTCATCAGCAGATGCCAGCACATTGACATATCGTACAGGATGCGGTGAAATATGTCTTCGTACATGGCGAGAGGGGTATTTTACGCACTCTCTTGAGTACTTCATATCCCAATAAACCAAAATGCACACAGCTGTAGATGGGCGCACTGAAGAGCATAGAAATTAAATCCTTGTACAACTGTTCCCTCGACATTGAAAATAAGAACTCAGGGCAAAAACGAATAATTAAGAAACAAAAATTCAAAAACACCTCATGCATTTTTTCCCACAAACACGGTACAACAGAAAGATTTCAAGACACCATGAGGATAGGTGAAAAATGAAGCAGACTGACTGGCAAACATGCACGCACTATTGGGTGTGTACTGCCAGGAAAAACGAGAAACCTGGAACTATCCGTCGAACACAGAAGTGGAATAAATCAAGGCTGCCAGTGTTCATAGGCCGGAAAAGGTTTTCGGGTCTAATTGATTAAAAGACTAATCCCACACAGAAGTTGTGAAACTTCTGCGAAAGCGCGGGATATAAAGACTTGAGCAATGAATAATTCGGAGTACATAATAAGCACAGAATCTCGTGTGCTAAACTGCCGCCCTCTCGCGCTGGGTTTGGGTATCGTTGTGTTGATCAACGTCCATTCGGGCAGCGCGAGCAGATCAGTTTCGCTGGCGACTGCATTAGAGTGGTATGCTATCGGCACAGGCGAACTCTCCGCTCGCATGCTTTCGCATTCACAGCACGTAAATACTCGTGAGTGCCCTCTGCAATTTTGTCAAGAGTCTCTGGCATGTAGAATAATCATGACTATCTAGCACTATATGCATAAGAAACACAAGCGTTAAGAGGCTAATGCGCTCTGTCAGAGTCATGTGTGACGAAATTCTGGGATACCTTATAAGAACCGACAACTGAGCGAGTTGATGCATCATGGACGTGGTGAAAACCTCAGTAACCTCAGTTGTTATTCAGCGCTTGTACGTCTACTTTCTTCGTACGTGTCTGTCGTCGCTGCTTTTTTTTTATCACGTTCGGGATAACTCATATTGCTGGAGCGTTTCCGGATTCTGCGTTGTCCTAACTTAGTTGGCCAGTCTATTGTGTCGTTTCTGATCCAGGTACTGATATTCAGATTCGAGAGTGTTGCAGGTTTAAAATGCATAAACAATTACTTTTATGGGGAGTCAGTGATGGTACAATATTAACGTACAGCGACAGTAAAAAAAATAAATAAATAAACAATACCATAAAAATACACATAAAATATCATTACATGATTCTGGTTATCCAAACAATATGCTTGTTTCTGCTTGCATTAATGAGAGCCGCAGAGACTACGCGCAAAATAGTGGAGTTGATAATGTTTCATGTATAATATGGAATGTATAATATGGGTTTTTAATGTAGGGATATGGGACTAACTTCATAATCGTGCTTACAAAGTATTTGATCATACTTTCCAAACATGTTAAATAAATTCTAAATGACAGCATACAGTTCGAACTTGAAATTCATCACCCTTGCTTTGTACACGCACAACATCCAGTAATTGTAATCCAAGGACATGTGGTCCGCATTATACAATAATGCTATTTGGAGAATAATATAACCCACTTAAAAGGAAGCTGAAGCACTTTTCAAAAAAATTGAATTCCATGCGGCATTTTATAGTTTTCACTGCTCTGAAAAAGAATATAGCATTCAAAAAGGGCGGAAATAAACGCAAAAAGCTGTTTTTTGGAATAAAACGGGCACCAGCGTCTCAGGGCGCCGAGCGAACGCCGCGAATGGCTGGGATCGTCGTGACGTAATCTACGGGGATCTCCGGCCAGCACCGACTGTGTTGCTGCGTAGTGCGTTGCTTCGGCTGGCTTGAGAACTGTGTTTTGCAAATTGTGGATCCGTCGTTCACCAAAGCGCAGGCCGAAAAGCGGCAAGCAAAACAGGACGGCCAGCAGACTACCCGTGAATGGCGTCACTTACGCCAGTTCCGTCCACCCATTCGGCGCTTCCGGAAGCGAAGAGGGCGTTCCGGCGTCGGGTTTTTAACAAGCTATTGCGGCTCATTTTGCGAACAGAATCGTGAAATAATTTACACACATGATTTTCAATGTCCCTTCTTCCCAACCACATCGTTTCATGCAATTTGAGAACAATTTCAGCTTCCCTTTAACTGTTTTATATAGAATTATGAAGTAGATACGATCTTTCGCGGAAATTTTATTAAGAATGACCGTTGATAATTTTTTCTCCATGAACACTGAAATTCTGATTTAAGACAACCGACAGGTAAAGAAGTGAAAATTTTGTCTCACGGTAGTAGAAAGAACAGATGAAGAGTGAGGAGAAATGCCAGCCTCGGATTCTTATTTCTTCTCCCAAAATTGCACTAAAACTGAGTTTGCTGAACACATTAGATTTTGAATATCTTCAGCGATTTATTTTCCGCCAAATTCTCTGACCCAAACATCTGTTTGCTCTGACTTCAACACATCTTTTTATATAATTAAAAAATATTCAGGTTTTATAAAAGTATTGTTCTTTCTGCGGGAATCCAAACTTGACGTTTTTTGATATCAGTTAAGCGACGTATTCCATTTCGCGCGATCCACGATTTTTTTTCAAAGATCGCTCTGACTTTTCTTGCAAAACAATGTTCCACGCAAATTTTTCGACACATTTGTGTATTACATATATAAAATGGCCGTGGTTTAGCTCTTGTTAAACCTGGAGGGACACGATAGCTAAAGCTGGCCGAGTGGAACTCGATCAGTCGAATTGCAAAGTCAGTGTTTCGCCGCTCCGTTTCGCTGGGCGTTCCTTCTTCATCTTCATCCTTGGACGTGTGTTCACTCCCCCCCCCCCTTCCTCTCGTTCGGTTTCGCCGGCCCGCTGCGCCACCGGCAGCTGCTCCGCAAAACGTGACCAACCACGAGACCGACCACGTGACCAGCCGTGGCGCCGCCACGGTGGCCATGGGGTGACCACGCTGAAGGCTCGAAATACTAGCGTAATGAATCTATCGCTACAAAATCTACTTGAAGACAGCACATTTTCATGAGCAATCAATTGCCGTCCTTATCTAAACGTACATCTCATCCATTCATCAATCCTTGCATTGATCCACCCATCCACCCATCCACGCGCCTGCACGCATGCGCGTGCGCGCGTACACACACACACACACACACACACACACACACACACACACACACACACACACACACACACACACACACACACACACACACACACACACACACACGCACACGCACACACACACACACACGCACACACACACACACACGCACACACATATATATATATATATATATATATATATATATATATATATATATATATATATATATATTAAAGAATGTAAAAGAAATATTTAATTTGAGATGGTATCAGCACGCAACTAAAAATAACCCTATGCGCCTAGCATTTCTAATTTTATTCACAGCACTAGAAAGGAGCCGTTTATGCTGATGAGAAGTTTGACGCCATATTCCTAACAGTTCTCTACCCATTACCTCCCTGAAAACCGCCCTGTTTTGATTGCAAACTTTTTAAATGACGTTTCAGATTTCTTTGCTACTTAATTCCAACAGCGAAAAAAATTTTTCGTACTTCTTTGCACAAAATAACTGAAAACAAAGTCAACAAACGATAGAAGTTTATTTTGTTCAAAGCTGATCAAAACTAGCACTTTTGCGAAATTGCACAATCTACGTTTGCTACCGTGAGTGGTGCAAAATTTTTGTCCAACAAAACTACAGAATTTAATGGAAAGGTTCATTCCTTTTCGTCAAAATCTTTGCTCATGATATAAAACATAATTTGAAAAAAATTCACTTGGGGCTCCTTATAAGATCTTTATTTGATAACGCCTTGAAACACGGTCGCACGCACACATATCTGATGTAGCACTGCAAGCTACAAACCATTGTTTGCATTATTTTGTATGTATTCACCCCTGCGGAAACCGGTTGTCTTGTATAATGCATTATCGATTATTATGCAGCATCGAATGCTGAGATAAGCTTCCAGATCGCACGACGTGTTTTTTCTCAGGCCTGCTCAAGAAACGACACATTACTAGGCCATTATAATTTTAACATGTGCGGCTATATTGTGCAATAAAGAATGGTGCGTGACAACCAGCGGCCTTTAAAGAGCGCATAAAAATTATAATACTGATCGTTTGTTAGCTTTATTTTTGTTTTTTACTCTCTATGAGGCTAACAATCCGGCATATCAACACATTGTATGCACTATAGTGATGTATTGAAACTGTGGGTTGATCATGAAGTAGGTTATTAAATTGATGTGATATTTATTAAGATACTGTGATGCATTTATTAAAGGATGTCAAACAATTTTTTAATCCTTAAAAGTCTGAAATTACAACACAATGAAAAAAAGTGTTTTAGCTGAGAAATGCTGTCAAGACCGCATAAAAACCCCAACGAAGCTAAACGGCGAGGCAGAAGAGCCTACGAGGTCGCACTGTTCGAATCGCTTATCCAAACGTTAAGATGAAGGCCGTTTTGATCTCTCTGCTCATACTGGGAGTTCTCTGCATCGTGTCTGAGTAAGTGTAGCGATTTTCTGTGATTTTCTGGAAACCCTGTATTTTGCTTTTAATATAAACTCAGAAAGCAGAATGTAAGAGCTATTATATCTAGATGGAAGAAGATCACTATGTAGCAAGTAAACATTTTTGAGCATATGGCAACAAATGTGATAAAACTATAACAAGTTCTCTATGAGCTTCGGTTTGTGTGTTTCACTGAAAGAGAATTCTCGCTGTACTCGCATGTATTCTCCAGATATCGCGAAGAATGATAAATGGTACGTAAACAAAGAACTAGTTTTGGATTTTCAAAAAACTCATGCTGGTTTGAAAACTAAAAGATTGCAACTTTTTTCTATCCCATACAAATCTCTTTTCTTTAATCATTTTTAAGCATAGTCTGCCATAGAATTACATTGATGTCCGGTTTCTGCTCTAAGCTGATTTGAGAAAAATAGGGATTGAGAATCACCACTTTTATACCATTATTCAAAACATAGGTTAAATATGGAAAATTAAGCAAGCTCTTGTACATAGCTTTTCGTAAACAGGACAAGCACTTGATTTTTGCAAAATCTGTCTTCATGCTGGCAGCGTAAAAGCATGTAAAAATATGTTCGCAATAATTCAGAAATTATTTGCACATCATATACGTCGTTCAAAGTCTACAGAATAACAGCATCAGAAAATGGCGATCAGAAATTGGGTCAAGAAGAAAAGTCGGTATTTATTGGCGACTTGTTTGGAATATGTATTGCAACGCTGGTATTAAGGGCCAAAAAATGAGAAACCAGACTTGACTAAGCCGTGAAGCTGACCGTACACAAATGACAAGATTTTGTATAGTGAACCATTGAGAACCAATTTTGGGACAACACAACTTATCGAGAAGGTTAGGTTAAGAAGAAAGCGCTGAAAAAACCAGGAAAAAGTTTAGTCAAAAGTAGGCTAAATCGCGGCATTCAATGCGATAACGATGTAGCCCATTATAGCATGTTTGCGGGGCGTTAGGCTGTCAGCTTAGTCGCTTGTCTACAGGATAAGGCGTATACTCAACACGCTTCTTTTCTTAAGAGCACTGTTCTCCTGTCCTCTTCCGACGCTTCAAGAGCCCCCGTCACGAGAGGATTCTATTCGACCTCTAGGTTGCTTTTTCATAGGTCAGGAGACTCAGATTCGCTCTCTGCATTTGATAGTTCACGTGCTGGTCTTTTCCAGCCTTAACGCCTATTCGGGCTGTCTGTGGCTTCCGCATAAATCCGTCATTGGCGTCTGAGACGAGCCTTATAACCTCTTCACTCATCCGGCTGAATTGCAAGAGGATGTGCGCAGCATGTCTGTCGGCTTCGATTTGGAAGCGCCGACGAAGGGATGAAGGATCATGACGAGGACGAATAATTTAGGCAGCAGCAATGATAAGCACCAATTAAAGAAGAACAGGACGTCGCTATTATTTAAACGTCTTGCGAAGAGCATTGATAAAATTCGTCACGATATTTTGTTTTATTTTTTAGAGCGCGCAAATAATTATATTGCATGGCTAGGAATACCCGCCGCGGTGGCTCAGTGGTTAGGGCGCTCGACTACTGATCCGGAGTTCCCGGGTTCGAACCCGACCGCGGCGGCTGCGTTTTTATGGAGGAAAAACGCTAAGGCGCCCGTGTGCTGTGCGATGTCAGTGCACGTTAAAGGTCCCCAGGTGTTCGGAATTATTCCGGAGCCCTCCACTACGGCACCCCTTTCTTCCTTTCTTCTGTCACTCCCTCCCTTATCCCTTCCCTTACGGCGCGGTTCAGGTGTCCAACGATATATGAAACAGATACTGCGCCATTTCCTTTCCCTAAAAACCAATTATTATTATTATTATTATTATTATTATTATTATTATTATTATTATTATTATTATTATTATTATTATGGCTAGGAAGAGCGAGCACTGCTGTGTTTCAAACAAAGAGAATCTGGCGATTAAGCAGTTCTGAATAAGCGTATTGTACTGAAATCATTGGTTTGGCATAGTTGTCAACTATTCCCTTTGCTCACCGCTTGTCACCGCATTTGTGACAGCATTGTGTAAACCAAAGGTTTCAGGTAATTTTGTCTTGCTTGATGTGAAATTCATATTTCGCAGTTTCCTGACAATGTCATCTTCTGTTCTGAAGAAAAGATTTTACTTGAGGATTTGCATTTCACTGAGCAAGGCTGTGATGTTATAAACTCACGATCCAACCTAGCAAACAAAAAGTGTTTTCCAAGGCGTCACTCAAGCAAGAAGCTGAGCCATTTTTTTCATAAGCTGGGACTCTGATGCCTGCCTGTAACTCGAGCTTCCCCTCCACATGTTGATCCTTCGGAAGATATCCCAGGATTCAAAAATAATTTGTACAAAATAAAACCGCGAAATTCCATGCGCTGGGAACTCTCAAAAGTCGCCTGGCCTTAAGTCCTCAACATCTTCCTGGTTACAATATATCAGCGTATTGCAAGCACTGCATTTTGTCTAGAAGGAGTTGTAGACACTCCCTAGAATATTAGCGAGCTACGCGTGGTCCTCTAAATGGCTCCTCATGTTCCCAACGTCTAATTACTTCTGAGTGTGCAACGCCATGTCAAGTGAACTCAGTGGCCCAGAAATTTGTTTCTTGGTTTTCGCTTTCAAAACGTGAGGCAATCCTTTATTAGTAACTGTGCATTACAGACTACACCGAGCTCATTTCCTTGCCTGTGAAACACTACGGGGCCAATTTTTTAGAGAACTTAGAGGGATTTGTACAAGAAAGTTGCCGACCCTTTTCTCTTTCCTCACTGTACCCTTTTTCTACCGTTTCAGTTCTCAGCCGGGCGGAAGTGTCAGATTTGCAACACGGATTCTGGGATTTCTTTACATCGTTGAATTGTAGCGAGTTAAATGTGTTCGCTTTCAGGCCAGCGTAAAAAGACTTTTTTTTTACTCTAAATATCTACCTTACTGTCAACAGATGCCCTCGGACTATAAAATGCCGCCAGTGCTTGCCCTATGCGTGGGTCTGTGGCGCAATTGTCGATTCTTCGAGAGGTACTACAGGGAGCTCTTTAGAAAGTCAAAAGCTGCATCCTTTTTCATGCCAGACAATTTCCTGCCACAGAAAGCTCTGAATGTTCTTTTAGCTTTTTGTGTTTCTATAACTGTTGAATATAGTGAAGAGACGCACAATGCGACCTCATGCCGAGCGTCACGTGTACTGTTCAGACAGGAGTGCGCTTTGGTGCTGGGATTAGGCAACTGGGATTAGCATACCATGTACCATGCTATCGTTAACACAGTACCAGGAGCCAACCTATCACCTGTGCGCACGCGCGGATTGTTACCGATGCGGCAGGGGTGTACTCAGCTGCCGAGTACCTGGTGCCATCTGGCGCCACCGAGGCGACTTGCGCACTGACGGCGCGCGGGCTCTAAGTACTCCAGCAAAGGTAGCACGATACACTGTACGCTAAAGGCGTCTCTTACATGCGCTGAAGGAAAAACCTGCTTTCTTGTTACTCTGAACGCTACTGTATGACTCCCAAATTTTTGTTTTATACCTGTTGGAGTAAAGGTGGAATCGCACTATACCGCCGTTGATTATAGACATGAGATGGTTTACACAGGGTGCAGATTATTCGCAGTTAACCAAAAAATGGCGCAAGGCCTACTGGCCTCTCGCAAAGAGAAAATCACCTGCGTTGGTTAAAATTTCCCACGTGGCGACAGGCGATATTTTTTGCTTCTGTCGAACACGAATCGTATGGAAATTTTGGTCTGTTTCGAAAATGTCGGCTTTAATAACGTTGTCACTTTGGGGCGGTTAAGTTCGTTTAACTGACCGGCGTTACGGGCGTGACCCGTTTTTTTCAGCTTTCGGTAACGTATATTAGTGATGGCATAGGGTCTGTCGCTTATTCTGACCTCTTCAGTATATCAAGATTAGCACATTTAAAATGAAAAAAGATTGCCTAATAACGTGCTGTACTGTGTTTATAGAGCACATCAAGTTTTGCTGAAGCACTACCTCCGATCCCATCAGTCAATCAAAAACAAGATGAACTGATAAAGAATAGATGAGTGTTTTTAAGCATTGTCAATTTACGAACGCATCTCCTGAATGGTACGGAAATGTGAGCTGTTTTCGGCGGACAGCGGCGAAGGTTAAACTAGATTTATTGCACTTCACAGATATATAAAGAGGGTAAAGAGGGTAGGCTAAAAAAAGGGGGGTAGCAGGGAAGTCGCTTGAAGTAGTAGCCAGAGAATTCCATATATGCTAACTTTCGATAGGAAGACCGCATGAGTGGTACAATGTCCAGGGCACGATTTATAAAAAAAAAAAATTTTTGTTGGCAACTAGCGCATCCGCGTAGGTTGCATAGCCAGGAAACATAACAAGCAATTGTGCTAGAGATTTTATGCTACATTGGGCGATGCTGAAATTGATTTATAGTCAGAAATATACATTTTCCGGCGAGCTCAGGTTATAAGCGTTTAAACGTATACAATCCGCGGACTGCACACCGTCATTTTTTATTCAATGCAAGTAAAAAGAAACAGATAGAGCATGTTCTTCGAACAATAAATAAAAGGCGGCACTTTACGGAAAGAGAATAGGACTTCGAAGGTCGACAGGTGCGTCTTCAGGTGGTGAAGGCTGCTTTTTTGCTAGATATTAGAAATTCTTCGCTAATGGGACGGCAATCGCTGCCGCAGAAGAGACGCTATTGGATATCAAAGTAAGAGGGTATTTCTCGTTGGCGTCCTGACGCAGAAGATATCACTTTTATTTTCAGGTGTGGTGTTCCATCTGGCGCCCCTGGCATTGAAGGGAATGCCTGCCAACCGTCAGTAGGTGTAATTTTGATCTTTACGAGTTTTCTTTAGGCCCAGGAGAAGTTAGCTTCAACCTCAGTTATATAATTGCTTCGATTTTGCTAATTCAGTTGCCTTTGCTGATAAAAAATATCGGGAAAATCTCGGTGCTGATATTACCTGAAAAGAAAAACGCTGCAACCTAGTTGGCTACGCATTCTGTACGAAAAAAAGCAATCCAGCATTATATATTAGGACGAGGACACATTTAGAACTTGACAGGACAGGCGCTATACTCCAAGCAGTGTTTTGTTGAAGCATACACATGTTAACATTATACAGATTGAACGTACAGAGCATTCGCATTCATGAGGGTAGAAAAAACAGAAAACTAGTAGATTAAAGAGAGCAGACTGTATATTATCGCTTATTTATTAATGTGAATTCACTCGCTCGTGAGGCGATCTGGAGCTGACGAACGTGCCGCCTCTTTCCTTAAGAATAACAGTTCTGAGCTACTCTATCCTAACTTCTACTTAGAATTTTAATTCCAGCAATTGGTACCTAACAGTTATGATCGTTTTCATTTTTGCAAGAGTGGCAGAGGGCGGGTAGGTTCTGGTACGGTTCTGAAACGTTATGTAGTGATCGTTTATGTTCCTTTTGACGTTCTTTGACACAGCAGCTAGTTTTTCCGACATACACTCTGCCACATAAGAGGGGGATCTCATGGACCACACTTTTAGCACACCGTACCTACGGATTCGTGTGCTGACTTTGGGGCACGCCTTGGCGAATTTATTTTGCGTCGAGAAGACCAGCGGCACACTGTTCTTGTTCCGAACCTTTTCAAGTTGTGGGACACCCTATGGATGTTCTTGTCTTATGGCTACGTTCTTGTCTCAGTGCCTTCGTTGCTCTCCCCTTGATCTTTTCAAAAAGCGCCTCAGCGAAGTTCCCACTCCAGAATCAAACACACGAAGCTGTACGTACGGTGTGCCACGGGTGTGGTCTATGAGATCCCCTTTCGTATGGCAAAGTGTATGTCTGGCAAACTGTCGCTGTGTCAACGAACTTGTCTAGGGAACAAACACGATCGCTACATAACGTTTCAGACCCGCACCAAAGCCTACCCGCCCACTATCGCTCTCAATTGCAAGGATGAAAACGATCATAACTGGGAGCCACGACTTAAGGCAACCAAAATTTTAAATAGAAATAATGACATAGTAGCTCACCAGTTCTCAAAAGCGTATTTAACAAGGAAGGAGGCGACACATCTGTCAGAAACACATCAGCCTTTCTGGGAGCCTGTGTATTCAGATTATTAAATAGGCGATGATACGCTGCGTGCGCTCCTTAATCTTGTAAGTTTATGTATTTTTTCCTACCTTCGTGAATGTACATGCGCTCAGTAACTTCATTCTGTACAAATTAACATGTCTCTTTCAATAAAAACTGTTGGAGTTAGCGCCCGTCCCCTCAACTTTTTCCTGTGTCCTCGTCTTAAATTGTTGTTCTGCATTACTTTCCTTAAAAACTGATATTATCGGCGAACATTACTTAGTTTGGACGACCAGGGACCATGTTCAATAGGGATCTGTTTTAAATGCATATCAATTTCCGAATTCATTTGGATTAAGACAAGCGTCAATCAAAAGCAACGTACCCCAAACCACACAAATCAGAAGGTAGCGGGTCCTCGCACTGACGATACATTTTGCCAACACCTGCACATACCGGTTCTCCATTGGCTGCGATATGCAGCCAATGGCGTGGTCTGGTCGCCAAACAGGCAATGTTCTGGTCACTTACCAGAGACATTTGAAAGGCGCACCTAAGTCACTGTACAATTGTAATCAATGTAAAACGTCCAATTGAACCCTAAACTATTACCCAAGCAGCACAAGTAATTGGCCCAACATTGGAACTGTATTGGCAAAGCTGGCCCTACAAAGGACCAGGATGGGACCATCCTGTTGCAATATTGGGCCGTTGACCTGTGCTGCTTGGGTAATGGATGACAGAGCCGTGTAAAATATGGCCCCATAGTAGTATGTGTAAGAGTTGAGTCGGATGTGTTATAATTCACGCTACCGGGCTGTTCGTATAATTTGAACAGTTGGCCGGTTCGCACTACATGTTTAGGGCGTAATTTGGCCACTTTTCTCCTTCCGTCTTACGTAGGTATTAGTTAGAGTCCCTGGATAAGTCACAGCGTACAAAGGGAAGCACGCATGCGATTGCAGTGCTGGGAGGGCCAGTCGGGAGCAGCCATGAAGCCTGAAAATCTGGTAGTCGATAGTGGAGGATCGCGTTACTCTGAAATCTTCCAGCGACTCCAGTGTCAATCTGCTTTTGGAAGCTTCCCCTGCGGCCCATTGATCCAGTGCTTTCTCCACCAGCGTCAAACACAGCCATGTAGGGAACCACATTGTCGCCCTTCCCTCTTGCGTTTGATGGATGGATATCATAGAACGTTACCTAGTATGACTGATACGCAAAATGGGTTGCCATTTTGGTTCTGATATTTTACAAAGAGACATACTAATATGAAAAAATGGTAAGGATTTTACTCTCGGTGTGCACTTGAGGCGCCGTGAAGGAAGAGACTGCATGAGAGAAAAAAGAAATGTATTTTTGGTAGTGGTGGTATCGTTTTTTATGCAAAAAAAATAAAAGAAAAAAGCCACACACAAAATACTGAGGTGATGGATTGAAAGTGATCATCTGTGGGCAAGTAATAGAGAGATGAAGGAAATAAAGACGGATGATGATAAAAATAGAAAAACTGAACCTTCCACGAAGTAATATTATATACAATGCAAAAGAGGGTATGCGGTGATGTCAAGCGGGCACCAGTGCAGCGCGGCGGAAGGCAGCTCACATGTATCATCGGCTTATTCCTGCCGGCTCCGAGATGCAACGCTGAAGCTGTGTGCTGTGCAACAAAATGGTGTCCATGACGTCAGATCAATAGGTCCTGTATACAGCGGGGTCAGGTGAGGTACAGCAGCCACTAAATTATTCATGACCGCTAGAGGAGTGTTGTCAGGCAGGTGAGCGCGTTTTTGCGTGCCGTGGCGCTGCCGGGGCGCCTCACCAGCCTGCTGTGCATGAGAAAATACTAACAGTTTTTTAGCTGGCGAGCAGTTCAAGGTGTGGTTGAGCACTTGCGCTGCTACGAAGCAAGTGACGTTCTGAATCTTTTCTTCCCCGCAGTCCCGGCGAGCGCTGCCTGTTGACAGAGCGTCACCCACTCTTCTTTCGCCTGGCCAACGCGCAAGCACGACATTGTGAAGGGGTCTAGCCATTGCACTAGCGCAATGATCTTGTGGAATGCTTCGCTAGGCGCAATGCATGAGTAAGCGTTGATGGGCGACGACGTATAGCACCGAATGAGATCTCACATCTCCTCCAGTGTGAGCGGTGGGTCGCTTGTCGGTTATAGTGCACTGGTTACCGGTTGTCCTGTAGTGGTAATGCCGACAAGGGGCGCGTACCTAGAAACCGCGCTGCAGGAATTTTTCTACAAGGCCCAGATGGCGCTAAGGAAGACATTTCTTTAGGGTCGGCTGTTTAAAAAAATGCGTATCGTTGCAGCTATCGCGCGTTTCGTTTCCTTATATTGACGTCATTGTATCAGGCAGATGGGACACCTCATACAGCGGCATGGTCAGGTAAAAAATGGCACCACGTTTA
This sequence comes from Amblyomma americanum, assembly GCF_052857255.1. NCBI lineage: Eukaryota > Metazoa > Arthropoda > Arachnida > Ixodida > Ixodidae > Amblyomma > Amblyomma americanum. The sequence goes on along the minus strand of NC_135505.1, from coordinate 57,829,093 downwards.
TTGAGGGCATAGCATAGAAAAGGCACGAGCAAGTGCGTTGTACATACTGCGCACCACTGATGTGCATCCGCGCTGATACAATCACTACACCTGTCCTATACAGTCATAACGCTTACGGTGTACCAGATGACGTGCGCAGTTGAGGATTTAGAACCAGGATGATACGAGTGCAATTATTGTTATGCGGTTTCATAATCTATTTTAGCCGGGAAAGTTAAGAGTGCATCCAATGCTGACACAAGGCTGAGTTGGCGGGGAGGCGTTGTGATAGGAAGGCGCCTTCGTTGGTGCATAAAGGTATCCCCATCTTTAATCGAATTCTCTGGTAGAGCAAAAATGCATGTTACAATAAAGGCATTTGGCTGTTAATACTTTTAATGAGTCAGTATTCTACTTCGGGCTGCCGTATCACAGATACGCCATAACTACCAACCTCTATCGCGCTTTCTTGGAATCACTGCTGAAGAAATACATTGAATCAGCCACCAAAACATCATTAGCCAGGCATTTGGAGCAAACCATTGAGCATTGTTTTATCCTAATCATCCAGGAGAAATTTTTACAAAACAGGGCTAAGTAACTAACTTCCATAAACCAGTGAAAAAAAACGCACACGCACGATCAAGGCGAAACGAGGAACGGGGAAATATCACAGTAAAGACCCACAAGCCTGTTTTCCCAGTGCGCACCATAATTTCGGGAAGTAGAACGCGGCAACGCCTTATTAGTCGATACCTTCAGATACACTTTGGTACCCTCGTGAACGATGGCTCTTTACTTCTGCTTAATTCCTTAAACGTGCTGAAGCACCTAGAGACTTTGGCTGCTCAAGAGTACCCCGTTGTTCTCCATCGATATTGAAGAACTGTACTATAATGATCCTGCCGAAAGGCACTTTAGAGCTGTAAGGCATAACACCCATGCAACAGGTGAAGTGCGTTTTCAAAATGCTGCAGAAGGAAGTGCTAGTTTGATTTCATTGTTAGAATTTGATCGGAACTCAAGCGCTATTTCGTACGAAGGTAAGTCGTTTGTTCGGAAAAAAAGGGATCTTCATCGTCTCATCTTTAGCGTCTGTCCTTTGAGATATCTTCCTTTCAATCGTAGGACATACATGGCAGGAGGCAACAGTCAAAGAAACCAAATGCATAGGGGATGTTATTTTTTTTTCAATTTGTAGTTTTTCATCGGCGGAAGAGTAAAGAAAGAAGAAAAACACATGCCACCGGTGGGAATTCAACCCTCGACTTCCGAATTACACGTCCCGTGCTTTGTACGCATATATGCCATAACGAGCACCTCTTTCCATTGATTTGTCTGCTAAATTGTAGGTGCTGACATCAAGAGCAATCATTAGATCCTGACGAAGTTTCTATTCACAGGCACGTAGGCTGTTGCTTGGTTGTGGTGAAGGACACTCCAGGGCATGCAATAGATGCTACCATCCTGAGGATCATGTCTCTGGTCTCAAATAACAACCACTTTCCGCGTTTTACTAACCAAATCTCTACAAATGGTGAACTAGAGTTCTTAGGTATCAGCAAACTGTTTCCGAAGGAAAGCCTCTGCTCGTTGTATAGTAGGGGACACAGTCTCGGGAGTGCATGATCCGCAAACAAAGCTGACAGCTCTGTTAACCGGCGGCTGAGGTTCCCACCTGTGGATGTGAAAGCATAGGATATTGACTTTCAGCTCACAGGTGTTGTCTCAGACCGGCCGTCTTTATAGTAAGTCAAAAGCCTTTACAGGCTTATGACTCGCCAGCGGGCTTCGCAGATAAGTGTCACATGGTAGCTGGCAATCAAACGTGGTCGAAGTGTCCACCGAGATTTCGACATCTCAGAGCTACGGCGCGCTTCTCTCAAAACCTTTATTTTCCTCAAAACACATGGTTCGCATTCCTCCACGTAAGGGGACAAGTGTCCTTACAGTTAAGTAGTAATCAGTAACTACTTAACAAGATTACTGGTTAATTGGTAATTGGCAAATTAGAATACTAGTCGTTGGGGTAGCATGTCGTAACTGGGAACTCGGTATACGATAATGCAATGCGCATGCGCAAGGCACTACCCGAGAATGCGCGTGCGCTTCAGCCTACTGCGCATGCGTGTGACGTCATTGAGTGGCGTCACCATCTTTCGGGAGGAGTGCTCCCCAGGTAATCTTGCAAGATTTCTTAAAAAAAGTATTTTCGGCGCTAAAGAAACAAAGAGACAGAAAGAAAGAAGTGCACAGAAGCACACAGGCACTCTTGCGAAACGCCTCCTGAACGCGCTATAAAAGAATGCAGCCTAAACACTCTCCTGTCTCTCTGGCAACCAAGAGTGCGCGCGATAATGACCTTGAGCGAAAGTGTCTCAAAGCGAACACTTGCGTAGTTTTTAATCAACATCTTGACCACACATCAGCGACACAAGCACCAACACCGCGCTAAAGGCTTTCGCATCACCGACTTTAGGTCAATAAAGTGCCCCTGAATTTTTACTTTCACCATGAACTCACTAGCCCCAAGAAGAATTTCAGTTGGTACTTAAGCCTGGAAGCCGCCTGGCGAAACCTATATACGGCGCATTCGAGATATATTTCCTGTAAGAATGCATTTGGAGGAAACCTTTAGGATCTGGTTTTAGCGCCAACAACAATATAACTTCGTGAAGATGTTAAACACTTATGCAAAAATAACAGCTGAAAAGACTTCTGGCTTCAGAAGATGGTAAACAAACGCCGTAGAGACTTGTAGTGGAAGTTTCGCGGCATGGTGTATTTACCCTTCAGTAAATACGTGCTCACACAGAGCAATTTTTTATCCAAAACCTGTGTTGCTTTTGATCTATATTGCATATATGAAATATTAGAGGTATCCTGCCATTCAGCATGTTCATCTTCGCGTTTCTATGCCCTTTGACACAAGCCACTGTTCTTCAGATTTCATTTCTCATTTTACCTCGTTGTTGTTTGCCGTCGGATTCACATTTTATGCTGTTTCCTTTTCTTATTTCGGCCTTGTTAAGCCATTGATGCAAGACGCTGTTCTCCAGACTGCATATTTGACTTTTTCCAGGTTATTTTTGGTCATCGGATATCAATTGTCACGCGGTTGCCTTTTATAATTGACTGATTTTTAAATATCTCTGTGCCTTGGTCGTCCGTCTTCGTTTTTCTGCTGGTGCCGCACAGTTAGCTCCTTTGTCCTTTTTTATTTTTGCAGCTACGGAATGGCGAGGTTAAAAAATCTTCTCAAGGAATTTTTGCTTGCGCCTCGCTTACGGTGTCTTGTTTGGTAAGGTGATATACTGCCTTATAAAAGGGTAGGCTTAATGCAAATTATGCTCTGTTGCAAGTGGCGCTGGTCCCGTAATCTGTCTGTCTTCTTTGTTCTCCTTCGTCGTGGTCTTCACGTTACTTGCACCATGAACCAACTAGCGAAAAAAGAGTTTTAGTTGGTGCCTAATTCTGGATTTCAGCTACGGAACCCTATTTGGTGGACTGGAGACATATTGTAGCACAAGAACGCATTTTTAGGCAAACTTGAGCACTGGCTCCGGCGCCAAGAACCATTTAATTTCGTGGCGTTGTTCAAATGATCCACAAAAAATGTGAGCTGAAGGAAATTCTGGCTTCAGAAGATGGTAAAACATTGTGCCGCTGCGGTGGCTCAGTGGTTATGACGGTCAAATATCGATTGAGACGAAATTCTAGAGGCCCGTGTACGGCTCGAGGTCAGTGCAGGTTAAAGAATTCCAGGTGGTCGAGATTTTCTTTGCTCTTCACTGCGGCGTCCCTCGTTGGCTTAGTCGTTTTGGGATGTTAAAACCTCATGAACATAAACCATTAACCAAAAACTTTTCATAGAGACTTGTATTCGAAGTTTTGCTGCATGGTGAGTTTACCGATGGGAAGCGTCAGCTCATTTTCTCATTCTTTTTTTCGCAATTTCACAGTTTTGCAAGAACATTCGGTTGAAAGGAGTGATTAAGCAGAATTCAGTCGTTATAAAACTAGGGCTAACTCGGAGTCATATTCCACATAAAACTCGCGCGCTTTTTCACACATCGTGACGCAAAGCTATTTAATGGTTGTTTGTTCATTCTTCGAAGCCGCCGCCACACAGCTTTATCGCTTTGTTTGTGACGAAGACGCGAACATATTCATCACGATTGATCGCACCGAGGGCCATGCGATTCTACGTTGTTCCAGACTCTTGTGGTCACTTTGCACGCTGTATCTCGTGAGTTCGTTGTAAGGTTTAAATTGGGCATTCTTTTCGACGACCGTTCAACTCACATGTTACTTGCGGCGTCACTGAGTCATTCATTTCCTCGTGGTGTAAGGCAGCCCAATAAAGACGTGCTTTCAGAAGCCCATTTCGCTGTTTTACTGGCTGCTGGACTGCAGTCACTCCAAAGTAAAAATATTGCTTCTGTAATATTTTACGTATCATTTCATTCAGCGAATATTTTCGAGTGGTTTCTCTTAAGCCAGCGTGCACAAAAATTGCCACAGGTTTTCACACTGAACCACTTCTTTTCACTTGATTATTAGTGCCGCCCAGGAGTTCACGGGGCACCGTGTGGAGGGAACTGTAGATGCCATGAGAAAATAAACAGCCCAACAGAACGAGGAGCGTGCATCGAATATGGTAGACCGGTGCCTGCTGGATACAGACCATAGGAGTGACCTCGAAGATCGTGAAACAGAGGCTACGAGAAATACCGGTTGTAAGCTGTGAAATAAATTGTGCACCGCCTTTTGTTGCGAGATCTATCTAGGGATGCCAGCTGTTTCAATATATTGCGACAAGTGATGACTCTCTGTATGCCTCAAATAAATAAGTAATTCTCCGAAGCTTCCAAATGTTTTTTTCTTCGCGTCTGTTGCTCAGACCACTAAAATGCGTTTGTGTACTTTCTCACAGAGAATCAAGCAGATTTCACTAGAATGACTGCAGCCGCGCTCTAAAGCTTCAGAATTATCCCGGAATTTCGTCGTATCATTTCAAGTGAGCGCGCTCGGGAGGGGCTGTTTCTCTTATTTTATTTTATTTTATTTATTTCCAAATACTGTCAATCATCTTCTTGGGATTTTTACAGCGTAGGGTAAAACATGCTAATACGGGTTCAGTGCTAATATTTTTAACAGTCAAACTAAAGGCAGAACATGCAATACACAAGACAATATTAAATAAAGCAATCGTGTCTTAAAAGCGATGATGGCACTTGAATACATTAAATACACTGACAGGAACACTGTATGAAAAGATTATAAACAAGGTTATGGTGAGATAAATTTAAGCACAGAGCTCACAGCGAGGGTAATAAATTTGTCTATGGTGCGCTGGGCGGAGAAAGAGAATATCGGAAAGTATTACTGTGACAGAAATTTCTTTGACGACTGCCCAGCAAAGTTTCTGCTATTGCGGCTGCCGAGCTGCTTAGTGTTTCGGTGCAAGATTGTTCAATAAACGGTGATTAAGCAGCATATATGCATGATGCAGCAATGAAACACAGAACGTGATTTGGCATTAAAATGCAGTGGCTGGAATCATGCTATCTCATAGAGGTTGTCGCATTCTCCAAAGTCCAAAAGAGCTAAGGAATAAAAATAAAAATGCACATAAAGACACGAATGAATAAATGTACAAATAGAAATGTGAAATAAAGTGTAAAAAAGGCACTCTGCACGTTATACTGATTGCCGTTGCCTTCAATAATAAGAAAAGATATGCCAAATCGAGAATGAAGGTTTTATGAAGTTTAACGTGCCAAAGGGGCTCAGGCTATGCGGGACGCTGCAGTGGAGGGCTGCGTATAATTACGACTGCCTGCGGTTCTTTACATGCACTGACACCGCGCACCACACGGGGGCCTCTAGCCCTTCGCCTCCATCGAAATTCCACCACCGCGGCAGGTATAGAACCAGCGTCTCTCGGGTGAGCAGCCCAGCACCATAACCACTGAGCAACCGCGGCGGACTAAATCGTGAATAAAATTTACCGATTGCGAAAGTGGTCCAGTACAAAACCAGTGGCGTTTCCTTTGGAACGCTGCTGTTAGGATTAAACATTTGGACACGGTTTAAATGCTGTGTAGCTTAGAACATGCAATGGCGAAGAGGCATTTGGTTTCTTTGCAGGAGAAAAAAAGGAAATTCTCGTTATTAGCTTTCTTTGGAGCGCAAATGAAGACGAGTTGTGATATTAGCCATGCAGCGTATTTCATTTCTCGTTGCTAGTTTGGATAACTACGTGCTTCTGCACTGAATTCAGGTCTAGACAAAGCAATATCCAAAAATCGCACTTTCGCGGCTGCGTTTTTATGGAGGAAAAACGCTAAGGCGCCCGTGTGCTGTGCGATGTCAGTGCACGTTAAAGATCCCCAGGCGGTCAAAATTATTCCGGAGCCCTCCACTACGGCACCTCTTCTTCCTTTCTTGTTTCACTCCCTCCTTTATCCCTTCCCTTACGGCGCGGTTCAGGTGTCCAACGATATATGAGACAGATACTGCGCCATTTCCTTTCCCCCAAAACCAATTATTATTATTATTATTATTATTATTATTATTATTATTATTATTATTATTATTATTATTATTATTATTATTATTATTATTATTATTATTATTATTATTATTATTATTATTATTATTCGTTGCTTCGAATAGTTGCGACAGTAAATAACCGTCGATTCAAAGTATGTGCAGGCACTTCAGTACTGATTATCTGGCGAGTATGTTCAGAAAGGCGTTCTGCTTCACGCAACAAAACACGCCCAAGAAATACCGCAAAAAACGTGGCCATTCTTGATGCAAGAATTGCACCAACTGGAAGCAAATTCAGAGTCGATAGTCAAATCTCACGTTAAGCAGTTAGAAAAGATCGAGAGGAACAGGATGTTGAAAATGAAAAAAAAACGAGAATTTTTTTTATTTCCAGTGGCACAGCTACACAAAAACTGATCAGTTACGAGAACCCACCTACAGGGATCAATCGCAATAATAATAATGGGGATTCTGTACGCTACCTTACTTCTTTCGGCAGGGTATTGTAGACCCAAATTCAAGAATGGAAGTTTTATAATATGCAGATTATGAGGTCTCAGTGTTGCACGTATTCATTGTTGCAATATATTCAGGGCAAAACAACAAAAAAAATGGTCGAACAATGCAAACATAAAATTTTTCATCGTGTTTTTTAATGCAATATCATCTTCAGTGCAGCCAACTCAGAGGGGCAAGTGACTCCACTCTGTTAAAGTTTTTGGCAAGAAGGAGTACAAAACTGCTCTTTAAGGGAGAATTGGGCGCGAATTTTCTCAGTGTGATCGACACGTGTTTATAACAAAGTTGGTTCTCAAATAAATTCACTTAGTAGCAACGGGTTACACAAATACATTTTCTGAAATAGGCATTTCCGTGATCATCAGAAGGATTCTCTCGCACAAACCGAGTATGAGAGCCTTCATACTCGGTAGAGGAAGGGTGTGGTACTACCACTTATGGATAGACACCTTAACCGCGCCGAGAGCAAAAGGAAAGTTTTGTGAAGGGAAAAAAGATGCAGTAACTGGCTCACATATCGGCGGACACCTCAAGTCCACCTTGCGGAAGTAGTGAAGGAGAGAGGGAAAGAAGGAAGAAATGCAGAGTTTGTGAAGTTGAGGGCGCCGAATGATTTGTCACCATCTGGGCTCCTTGAACGTGCACAGATATCATACAGTGCGCGGGCGTCTTTGCGTTTCGCCTCCACCCAAACGCGGCTGCCGCGGCCAGAGCCGGTACGTGTGAAACGTCCCGGCTGCCGCATTTTCCTGTATTTTGAACTGAAATCTGAAAGTAGCAGGAATAAACCAAAAGCATGCACTGTCTTTCAGCCAGTCGCGTAGCGGGTTAGCTTCAGCATTTATTTTGTTTTTCAGGCTTCCATGAATAAATAATTTTAGTTGCAGAAAGCACAGCTGCAAAATAGGACCACAGAAGTAAAAATACGCGCGGACTCTGCTTTCGCAGATCACTCAGCGTACTACTACGGATAACTCCACCGATTGCAGAGCGGCAAGCCGCCACGGGACTGCCTAAAAGGCACTTCACGCGTTGGTTAACTCGTTCTACTCTCTTAAGTCAGTTTAAAAAAAAAAGCGGGAGCCTTGACGTTTGATACCTATAAAAAGGAAATGCAGACGCACAGCACTATAATTTGAAGTTTCTTGGAATGCCTACTGCGTGTAGATTTAGTTCCCGTGGTTAAAAGGCGACCTCAAAATTAAATTTTGGGCACCTCTAAGTCTTAGAACGGCAGTTTGCTATTAACTAGTACAGCTCATGTAAACGTGAAGCCTTGTCTTTTTTTTGGTGAAAACGGGTAGCGTCCTCGTTACAGCGGCAACTAAATAACACTCTGTAACCTCCTTCAGAATAATCGGATATCATCATCATGTCTAAAAACAGAAACAACACTCGGGCCATTTAGTTGACTTTACATTGCATTCCCAATGGCTGAGAAGAAAACGTCAAAAAGTATAGGCGCCATAGAAGAAGCTATACAAACACTTCTTTTCAGGACAAAGAAGCTTCCTTGGAAAGAAATTGCAGTAGAACTCAAGTACAATTCTAGCAAGGTTACAAAGCTGTTGCTGCTAATTCCAGCGGCAGTTTGAAACTGAACTTTACCTGTTGTCATGATCGTGTTTTTGACCGCACACAGGAGTCTTTGATGAGGAATAGACAAATATAATTCGTCAAACTCGATGGATGAACCATTGTAGTCTGGGCAAGGCAGACTCAAGTTGCGGTAGGACGTTCGAAGAATTACGCACAACGAACAGATCATCGCTCACCAATGTACCAAGGTTTTTCGTGAGGTGCACTATAAACTTCAAAAGAATTGCACAAAATCTAGGCCACGAGGTGCGCACCTAATTTCCCTTAAGTGCCGTCTCATTTCCATAGGGAAAACCGGTTGTTGTTTCAATGAGCGCGCCAGTGAACACTTGCGGAACGTGTGCAACAAACTGGAAGCTTCTGTGTAGAGTATTGCAAAACTTTCCATAACAGACGTCCGGAATTAAATTAGAATTATTTTGAAGAACAGGAAAGTAAAATTAAGCTAGTTGAGGCCTACTTAATCTATAAAGCGGGAAACATGTGCGTTAGCAGGCCGTCCGTACCGATCAGTGAAGCGAAGGCGCCTTTTCTTGAAAGGTTCTTTTAGCCTTCAAAGTTTTGAGATTTTGGGTGTACTTTTCCTTGTTCTTGGCAGTGTGTTAACGACTTTTAACTTTTCAGAACCATGTACTTCTCTTATTACTTTGAAGCTCATACGATACCTGTCAGGTTTTAAGTTTTTATGCGCGCAATTTTTTCAGAGTTCTTGTTCGTCATTTGTTATTTCATTGTCAATTGTTTTCTTAACTCTTCGTGTGAAAACATGATTTCTGCAAAATTGGTGAAAAAAAACTTGATCGCACGAGCAGTTGAGGTGCACGTAAATAGTTCTCAGTCAATTCCACAATTACCTGAAAAAAGTGGGATATATTTGTCCGGTTAGCACTAAATGACGATCGATAAAATGGGACCCATTTGTCTCAGTAACCTACATAGGTTTCCTCACTGAGCTATTTTCTTCTTACCGCTTCATGAACTTTTTCGCACTACTTCTCCCGTCTTGGAACACCAATGACATCTGCATCTTTGTTCGACTTTCACAGGGTTGTGTTCTTTGCCGATGGTCCCAACTTCACCCGAGACAGGAAATATGTTTGGCCATTTGTTTTATCCTCCACATTCATTATTAAGGGCTTCTTGCTGCCACCGATTTTTAATGTTTGGCTATTGATCATTTGGCGCCAATGAAGAAACTCAACATTCGATGTTTGCAAGTTAACGCTCTATCTTCAATCCCTAAATGTGAAACTATTTTCAGCATGATAAAACAGAGTGTTTTCTTCTCACTAGCTGCCTCCTCAAATCTTCGGATAAAGTGCACGTTGCTATCTAGAGTTGACGCTCTCTGTATAGAAAAAAAACAATAATTCACCAGACAATTTGTTATGTGTTTTTGTTAGATCGAGTATAGCCAAAACCTTGCAACGCGCCCGACAAAAAGAACAAAGTTTTTATGTCGCTACTGGCTACCTCATCTAATAGACGCGGCAGAAACCATTCTTAAATAACTCTTTGGAGCAATAATGAATGTGAGGGCACAACCATCGCCTCTTTACGCACTTAAAGCATGGAGTCCCAGACACCCTTAGAGCGTGTGGGGGTAGCCGTCTCGGTCACAATGGAGATGCCTTGGACTCAGCGTGGCAAGCTCAGCTGGAGTGACAAGGGGGTTGGTCGTTTGCGGCCCAGATTTCGCCGGTCGCAAGTCACATAATGGGGCGAAACAAAGTTGATGCAGCAAAAAGACCAGACAGAGGATTTCACTTTCACACGTACAAGCGCATACAAAGTTTTTTTTCATACAACGCAACACGTGCAAAGTACCACTTGATCGAGATTACAATACAACGAAACCTTTGCTCCTAGAGAGCACAAACAAAAGAAATAGACTACGAACAAAATGAATTTGTTCCCCAAGCACTACGACAGCCCGACGACTTCAGGAATATGATGGTGCCGTTCCGCAGGTTGACCATCGCTGCCTCGGTGATCCGTGGTGGTTTAGTGGTGTTTTCCCGTGAGTCAAGCGGGCGCGCATATCTGAAGCTTAAAAGGTGGCTCGGGCTAACAGACAGCGGTCCGCGTCTGCTCCTTTTTCGCGCCAAGGAGGCGCGCATATACACGCAGCATCAACTGCACAATTTCCTTCTCCTTCTCGCGCCGGGCACGCGAACCTCATTGGTCAATCGCAAAAGCCGGTTTCCAGAACGTTCCACATCCTTCTGGCATTGCGCCGTCATCGACGCGAGAGAAATGGGGAGAGGGCATTACTTAGCGCGGTCAAGGTTATGCCCTCTCCGTTGACATTGAGTAGATATTACTCAGACATTCGCGAAAACTCGACGGCGCGCGCCCGTGTTTCCTTTGGCGCCGCGCCGACGTGCAGAGTGGAAAGGGCAGCAGCACACTCAAGGTTACGCGCTCTCCGGCGTTCCATCTCCGCTGTTAGTTTTATTTACGGTGAGCGCGGGCGCGATTGCTTCCGCGCTGTTGTTTTTTGCTTAATATGCGCCGAATTTTGCGACAATAGCATAAGTCGGACTGCTGCCCCCCACTGCCTGTTATGAGTTCTTCAGTATGCGAAACAAAGTGGGACGTATGTGCCCCACTGTCCCCCAAAGGTTAATGCAGGAGTGTTGGAAAAATTTTCTTGCTACTTGTTTGCATTTGACAAGTGCGCTTCTGTGTTGTGCGGGTGAATTCACGTTCCTGGTAGTTGTTGATTTTTTGTGACCCCAAAGAGTCTTTAGGCTCAGGCTAAAAAGTTTGTTTTGATCTCTTTCGAGTGGCGTGATCTAATGTACAAGCTCAACTGTTTACCTGGCTGTTAGCAGTAGCGCCAATATTATTAATGCTGACTTTTTTTCTTTTTTATAATGTTCTCCGACACGGCTCGGGAGATTAATGAAAATGCAAGGGTTCTGGTAAAAAAACCTCCGCTGAAAGTTGGCGCCTGTCCTGTTGCTTTCTTGTGCCTTCCTTGTCTTTGCCCCTTTGTCGTTGTCTTCAGGACCAAGGTTATCAAGGAGTGAATACCTAGCTGCTGAAGTTCGCGCTGTTAGTTTTATTTTGATACAATAAGCAATTAGACCACCGTGATTAAAGTTTCAAGAATTACACTGAAAAGGCAGCCACTGAGAACTGCGGCAACAAATGTGCGGGCAGAAGCGTTAGCTGGTATTATCCAGGCAAGAATTGCCGAGCTGTCACACCATATGCTCCCGACAAGTACACATAGCAGACAGTCGTTCAACAAAAAATCAAATCAGTTGTTTTCAAGCACGCCGCTAATCAGTGAATTGTCATGAGGTCACGCTTCGTCTAATAAAATTGTGAATGGAACATGGAATATTTTACTTTAATAAAAGGACTCTTCTTATATTTACTTAGACCGGATGCATTAAGCGTCCTAAAAAAATTCGTCGCAAAATAATCGGCAAAAAGTAGGTATCAAAATTGTCGGGCGACTATATGTCCAGCACGCAGTTTTTTCTGGCTTGGGTGTACATCAAATCTGACAGTGAAATGCATCAAAAGAGACTATTTACTTTGCCTACTCAGTTGCCTTCAGCGCCATACACAAAATGGGAAGATGTGCCAAAACCTTAATGACATAAATAATCGTGCAGTCAACGATCACTGCTTGATCACCCTTTCGTACGATAGACGTAGGCCTCGATTTACACCATCTGCCTTGAACCGCTACTTTGAAGAGTTTATTTACCACGTCCTCTCATTGCAAAAGTGCAAGTACAACGTCCATGCATTGGTGAGCCTGTGTATGTTGTCGCCCCCTGCCCTGAATCCGCAGTGAAGCTTCAGTAAGCATTAATTAGCAGGAGAGCTATAGCAGATTTGATTAGCATTATTAGGAGAGTAATTTCATCATTAACATTTTACCTGAAGGGCTTTTTCTTTTCTACTCTTATCAGAAATGAAGCACTCCTTTCTAGTGCTTAAGACAGCACATTTGCATTCTAGTAGGAATGCAGCAAGTGCTTTTTCAATTTTACATAAAAAAGGCATTAACAAAATCACCTTAAAAATAAAACTCTGGCATAAGTGCCGGTGCCTACTTTCGCGTAAATATATTCCGTATAGTGGCCAACAGTTCTGTCCGTCACAATCGCGTTAGGACCGCACTCAATGAAGAATCAATTAATGCAATGAGCCAGGTCTATTTTCTTTTTTATCATCGCTACTATGAATGAACTGCACCTGGTGAAAAGTGCTGTGAAGTTCTAATAATGCTCCAATTACAGGCTGCTTCATAATTGCACGATACCCACCGTGTGTTATCTGGTAAGATTTTCGTTGGCCTGCTGTTGTGATCGTACTTCTAGCAACGCGGCCCGGAGCCCGCGAAATCGGGGCGCTGTCAACAAAGCCACTATCCTCGCGATGGCTGCACGACAGATTCCTTTTGTCTCGGGAAAGAATGTTCCCTTTCTACCACGCCTGCTTACCACTCCGGTGAGGCGCTGGAAATAGAGCAAGACTAAGGTGGAGCAACCTTTGAGGTATCCTTTGTCGACGACTGCTAAATTTCAGTGTTGCCATTTCTGGTGTTTTCGTGGAAACCGCGCCTTTTTGGATCCTAAGTACAATTGCGCTGGGAGCTGCTTTTGCATGGGGAACATAAGGGTGCTTTGGTTTTTTGGCCATAGAGACGAGGGATAGAAGAAATTCGCGCCTCTCTAAAAAAACCGAGGGGCGACGGGGAGGTGAGATGGAGGCGAGGGTGTTTTTAGAGAATACCCCCTCAACCCTGCACTTAGATTTTTCTTTTTTTTCTTCTGGGAACAGGGTCCACAATACAATGCTCCTAAGCCCATCCCCCCAGTCCCCTGTTTCCTGCAGTCCTTCTTTGAGCTCACTTTTGCCCCCGTCCTCCAGCCTTGCCTATCGTAGAAACACAACAGCAGATGTTAAGCCACAATGTGGCGGCCAGAAATCGCCGCCCACTATAGCATTGTTTACATGAGTCTGACGTTGCGGGTCGAGTAGGAGGCGCCATATGTAGGTCTTGCCCAGACCGACCCGACCAAGTTTGAACCCGCTTTCTGTCGGGCATAGATCGCCGCTACCCCTAGCGTCGAGCAATCAAACCACGCGCGGAAGCTAGAAGAGGGGGAGGGACGCCCAGGCGTGACCGGAAACAGGATGGATGTATGGAAGATAGGAGCGTCCTCTTTGAAAAGGGATGGTGGCAGTTGCCTCCATGTTCGGCTTTTTTTTCTTTATTTTCACTTTACTTCATTCACCCTAAAGACCCCCTTCAGGGTGTATTACCTAAGGAGTGGGTTAAGATATTGATGAACAACTACAAGTCATATCCTTGAAATTAATTGCTTACAGCGTCTGAAAATACAGACGTGTGCGTGATGGCATTGATATTGGTGGGTAGGGCATTCCAGTGCTCAACAGTTCGGAGAAAAAGGGAGGAGAAATGGACGGACATTCTGAAACGGATGGGCACTGCAGCGATATAAGCGGTTCGAATGAGTAATATTGGTTGTTGATTTAGAGGGGTATCGAAAACCTTGTGTAGAAAACAGAGGCTGGCGATGCCCCTATTTGATTGCGATGTTTAACAGTGTTGTAAATTGTTATTAAAATGCACTATTTTCCTTGCGTTTTCTTACTCTTCTAACCATCTGCCTTCTCTCTACTTGAGAGCCACCAATCGTCCAACGGCTTTTTGCTAACTTCCATCCCAGGTTTATTTACATGGTCGTTGTTATCTCTAAACCTTAGGGCCACAGGAAAAATGACTGCGCCTACAGCGACATCTGGATGGATTCTATGACATTTGAGTATGAGGTGTTCAATTGTTTCTACACAGTTACCACACACAGCGCATGTGTCATCATCTTCGCTAAATTTCTTTTGGTAGCTGCGCGTTCCACGGCACCCACACCTAGCTTCACAGAGTAGGGCACCGGTTCTTTAGTTACAGATCACTTCCTTCTTTTTATGCATTTTCCATTATCGATATAGTTCTACACTATGCTTCTTTTCAATTGAATGAATCCACTTTATACCATTCGTGTTTTTAATCTGTCATTTATTGCTCTCTTTTTCTCCGTCCTTCCTTTTGCTGACCCCAAGATAACTGTATTCGGCCACTGTGGGTCTTTTATTGTAAGCACCTGATCAGCTGCATCTTTGAAACTCATTACATCTGACTTACAACCTTTGTCCGTAAAATTGCATGACTGAGTCTATTAAAAAAATGCGTTTAACACTGAAATCATTTTTTCAGAACCCCTTCGAAATGCTCTCCCTTGCAGTCTATACACAGCTTCCAACGCTTGTTGAGGTCTATGAAACCGTTATAAAACGCTTCTTTTGGCAGGACTATCAGCTTCTTTGTCGTAGCGTCTTAAATGGCCGCCACGCACCCGAACTAGCAACCTTTTAGGGCTTTCTTCACACAAGGAAACATGAAAAGAAATCGCATGGGGAGAGGTCAGGCGAGTAAGGCGGATGGAGAAGTATAGTAATGCTGTGCTTAGCGCGAAATTTTGTCACGCTGAGAGCACTGTGCGGCCTTGCGTTATCATGGAGAAGGCTCCGTTGTCCAGATGCCCGTAAGTCAAGGCGACGGTGGAGCAGTGCATCAGGCCTGTGTTGTAGCACGAAGATATAAAACTCCTGATTCACCGTCAGCCCATGTGAGGCGAGCTCATGGCGTATGACACCTCTGGCATCACAAGAATCTATTAGCATTGTCTTTGTTTTGGTCTTCTGTCGCCGTACCTTTCTCGACGCCGGAGAGCTTGTGGAGCGCCATTCGGCGCTCTGCCTATTTATTTGAGGATCATGTTGAAAACACGATGTTTCGTCTTCAGCAATGATGCTGTCGACGAATGCCGCATCCTTCACCTCGAATAGCAAATCAGCGCTCACAGTTGTACGCGTGTCCTTTTGGTCCTGTGTGAGGGAGTTCGGCAGAAGTCTGGCATTCAGCTTTTCTTTCTCCAAGTTCTCACGCAAAATTTGGTGGCATGTTGTCTTACTAATGTCGAGAGCATCTGATAGCATGCGGACTTTAATTGTGCGGTCTTGCTGTACGGTTTCCCTGATACGGGTCACGTTATTTTCATTCCGTGAGGTTGAAGGGGGCCCTTGCCGTGTGTCGTCTTCCACCAACGTTTTCCCCGAAACGAACCTCCTTGCCACTTGAAAACTCGCGCCACCGATAATGTCTTGTTGCCATAAGTGTCACAAAGGAGCTCATACTTACGTGTGGCTTTCTTTCCAAGCTCCACACACAATTTTATATTGACGCGCTGTTCGAGGTGGACGTCCACCTCTTCCCATTCACTCACAGTAGAATGCGCAGTCGAGTAGTGACAACGTATGGATGGATGGACGGATGGATACGGCTGAACTCTTTAAATCGGGCGGTGGCTCAAGCCACATAGCCATGACGTATGAAATTTATTCTTCTCTTGATTTTAGCCACCAATCAGATAACCTTAGCTTGGTTATTTCTATCCGCTTAAAATTTACTTTCCCTTCCCTGTCCTTAAACCCCAATGCCTTGGATAAATCAGCCCCGCTGCTTTCCACTGTAGGGTGAAGCCCTTTACAGAAAAGTATCAAGTGTTCAGCCGTTTCCCCCTCCTCTCCGCACCCAACGCACAACGTGTCTATCCCGTGGTACCTGATTCTATGTTTCTTAGTCCGCAAATCTCCCGTTCTGGCCTCAAGCAACAAAGAGCTTTCCCTACAATTATCATAAATATTTTCTTTGTCAATTTCCTGCTTAAAAACCCTGTATCATCCCAGTGCTTGTTTTGTCAGCATCCCTGTTTTCCACAGAGCTCTCTCTGCTTCTTTAACCTTTTTCTTAACCGATAATTGCTGATTAGCCCCCCTACTGCTGTCGAGATATTTGCTTGCCAATTTTCTAGTTCGCTTTCTCCATTTCGGATCAACATTCCTTCTATACAGGTATCTGAAAACTTCCCTAGCCCACTGATTTTCCCCCTTTTTCTCAATCGCTCCTCAAATGCTATCTTACTGCTAGCTTCTCTGCTCTCGAATGACGTCTATCCCATATCACCATGTACCCCCTGATTTGGTGTATTGCCAAGGGCTCCCATAGCTAGCCTCCCTGCGCCACGTTGTTTAATTTCTAACCTTACTTTAACATCTGGTCGCATCCACAGGATCGTATTACCGAAAGTGAGTCTAGGAACCATCACCCCTTTCCAGATCCCTGTTACCACTTCTTACCTATTGTAATTCCACAGTGCCCTATTTTTCATGACAGCTGCATTCGTACTAGCTTTATACATTACATATTTTTCATGCCTTGTCAGATACTCAGCACCGTTATTTATCCACACACCAAGATTCCTCTACTCATGCACTACTTGTAGCGTGAAATCCTGTATTCTATGTTCGCCGACTTCATCGTTAAATATCATGGCTGCAGATTTTTCCTTACTGAACTTGAAACCTAATCTATCTCCCTCTGTGCCACATATGTCTATCAACTTCTGTAAATATTCATCGTTGTCAGCCATTATAGCTATATCAGCGGCGTGTATTATTCAAGGTAATGACTGTTTAATCAATTCTCCTTGCTTGAAAAAAGAAAGGTTGAAGCCTAGTCCGCTCCTCTCTAGCTTGGCCTCCTACCCTTGCTGATACAACATAAGCAAAGGAGACAGCGGTCATCCTTGCCTAAGCCCCCGCTCTATCTCTACAGGCTCTGATACATTTTCTTCCATTTTATAAGCACTCTGGTACATATATATATATATATATATATATATATATATATATATATATATATATATATATATATATATATATATATATATATATATATATATATATATATATATATATATACATCGAAGTATACGCTTCATTTAAGGAAACATTTTTATTTGACTCGACGTTTCGATCGGAGGACCGAAAAAGATGGGACCTCCGATCGAAACGTCGAGTCAAATAAAAATGTTTCCTTAAATGAAGCGTATACTTCGATGTATATTATTTTAAGCAGTCAAGTACCTCATGTTTTCACAGCTATATATATATTTATATATACTTTCAAAAAGACTAATTACTCCCTCTTCCACATACAATGAGCCCAATATGTCCCACAGAAACTCTTGATTAACGTTGTCGTAGGCTCCCTTAAAATCCAGAAATGCTAGTCATAGGGGCCTGTGTTAGTTTTCAGCAATCTCGATACACTGCGTCAATGAAAACAGATTGTCCTCCAACCTCCTTTGTTTCCGGAACCCATTTTGTAGCTGCCCTAGGACCCCTTCGTTCTCCACCCAAGCCTGCAATCTCTCCTTTATATTCTGCATCACCACCCTGTAAACCACAGATGTCACTGTTATGGGACGGTAGTTACGTCAGCTTTGTCCCCCTTTCCCTTACATATCATGCTCATTCTACTTAATCGCCATTCATCGGGGAATTTCCCATCGACTATCATTTTATTCACTAGGTGTATTAATGTCTGCTTGGATTTTGGTCCTAGCTTCTTTATTCACGTAATCGGTATACCATCTGGTCCTGTTGACGTGCCACTAGGAACCTTCTTCTCTGCCCTTTCCCACTCGCTTTGTTCAAGTGAAGCTTTCTTTCTTTAAATTTTTCTGTCATCCTTGTTCCTATGTGTTTTATCGCTTCATCCCCTTCTAGTCGAATACCTGATCTGTAACAATAAACCTTTGTTCTAGCCTAGTCATATTACTCATTTCATTTAGATGCTTCCAGGATTTTTGAGCTGCTTTTCTATTCTTTTTATTTACTTTTGACATCCATTGGGCACCCTTTCTTCAAATATTTTCATTAATCAAATAGGATGCTTCTCCTCTACACTTTATGAAGGTATCTCATTTTCTGTCTACTTCAACTTCTGGTTCCCCCTCTTAGAATATCTGTGTTCCTGGACGCTTCCTGACGTTTCGCTATCGACCTCTTGACCTCCTCATCCCAACAACTCTTGGGTTTGCGTCTTTTCCTTTTTAGCTTTACTCGCACCTTAGCTAGCTCTAGCTCCAGTAATCGAGTTAATTGGGTATAAATCCATTCTGTTTCACTATCCTCAGAAATTACTTTCTCAATTTGTTAGGCTGCTGCTTCCAATTGCTTTTCTGAGCAAAAATTCTCCTCTGAATGTACATCTCGGTTCAGTCCTACTTTGGTTTCTCTTCTGAAACTCAACTTGATACGCTTGTGGTCACTACCTAGACTTCTGGAACCTTGTTCATCTATGTTCATTACCCCTAATCTATTACACATCCTCGTATCTTTCCACACGTAGGGCAGTCTAGTGGCTGCCACAGCAGTTAACATCAATAGCTCAGGCTAGCGGAAATATGGCGCTACACACAAGCAACAACACTTGTTTTGGGGAATCATTTCTAGGGAAGAAAACAAATAAGCCTCGAAACTTTACTGACAAAGGTTGTAGTAGCGCTCAAACTGAAACCTATAGCGTCTCCATCGTCTCCATTACAATGAACCAGAGTTCGTTAATCTCCTAACAGTATAATATCCTCCACATACATTAAACCCGTTAGCCGTTACTCAACGATTTTTCTGCCAAATCTGTGCGACAGGTTTTAACCTACATTGGTTTCTTGTAGCCTTCTTTCAATACTTATCATATAAAGCATGAACAGCAGCGGTGATAAATGACATCCTTGCCTTAATCCTTTGTGTACCTCGACACTTATTGTACTTTGTATCCCTATCCATGTAATTCCTACTTTATTATCCTGGTATATTTCCTTTACAAAATCAATTACCTCACGACCGATACCTTCATTCATTATGCTTCACATTGTCGTATGCACCGTTTATGTCCAGAAAGGCTAAATACAGAGGTCTATTTTCCACCTTAGCTGTTTCTATGCGTTGGATACGCACAAACAAGCCATCAATAAGCACCTACCACTTCACAATCCGTTCTCCGAGTATCATGTTACTTCTCAAGAATGACTGCATTTTGAATTTCGCTGCCTGCATTACCAGCCTGTGTATAACAGATGTTATTGCAATCACTTGGGCGGATTTAGTGTTCATCTTATCTCCTTTTCATTCATAAACGAAATACAGTTGCTCTGTCTCCAGCTGCGCGAACTTTGCTTGTTATGACTGGCTCCAATGCTATTATTAGCGTTTCATTATTCAGCTAGCTCTTATGAGTTTTATTATTCAGTATTTATCAGGATCATTATAACAATCATATTTATTTATGCCGACAGTTATGAAAAGGAGTCGAGGGAAAAAGCCACGAAGGTTGATTGGCCCTCGACCCCTAGTCGACAAGGAGCGCTTTTCATTTCAAAGAGTTATTTCCTGGCACGGCACAAGCAACCTTACAGAGACAATATTACATATTTATACAAAAATAGTGTTATGAGAAAAGAAAACAGGAATAGATTCACTATTAATAAAACCAAAAAAAAAGTAGTAAAGAAGAAAAATTATAAACATGATTTGGCATAATATACAAAAAGGGCTTTAAAAGATATGACATTTAACTAAACATTGTTGCTTTCTAGTATAGTGAGCTTTCTGGAAAGTTGATAGAATAGCACTTGTTGTCCCTAATTTGTTCTCAAAGTTTCTATGCGAGTTGAAAAAAATATTGCGTGTGTTATACGTCTGATTATTTACAGTTAATAAGGCCAAATTGCCAGTTGTAGGATGTTATTTCGAACTTCTTTCTTAAAGCGCGATAATAACTGAAAGCTGCACAAGGAAAACATTTTCAGTGCATTTAAAGTTAGGAAGTAGTGGGTGGTGATTTGTTCTCTATTTAATTGTAATATGCATCGTTTTGCCTTTTTTTGGAGAATAAATATTTTTTTCAAGATTACCCAGGGGGCTTAGTACCTCAGAAAAGTTGACAATATTGTAGGTCTGAACAGAATAATGATTTATATAGCAGTTTTTTAATAAGGACTTGAGTAATAATTCTGTGCCTCTACATTTGCCTTAGTACTCGCGTAAGTTTCGGAAGAATGCTGTCAATACAACAATCCCAAACATTTTCTCATAAAAGATCACACCAAGGGATTTGAAGCTGCTTACAATTTCGATTACATTAGTGTTCAATACTACATTTTTTCTTTAGGATTACGATGTTTTTGGACGAAATATAACGCACTTGTTTTTATTAGAATTAATTTTTAATGCATTATGAGCGGTCCAGACACTTAGACGGGAGAGAGCACCGCTAGCCTTGTCGATTAGGTGATCAAAGCTATGAGCTGCTTCGATTCTAATATAATAGTAATTCTTATCAGCTTTATTAAAAATATATTTATCCCTGCAGATGTGCAATAAGGAATATTTGCTTCCACATTTTTCTGGTTAAGACTGGTCAGTTCTAAGCGGTTTTCAATTTTGTTGTCCTCTTTGCTGTCCAGTTGCTCTTCTGATTTCCTGTCCCTCATTTGGTGAGACTACCCTATCGTCGTTCCTGATTCAGCTATAACTGTTCTAATGTAGCTCACGGTGTCGTATGGATCAAAACATTTTCCCTCAATATCTTCATCCGGTTCTAGTTTTCCTTCATTCGTTTTATTCAGATATGGGCCAAAGAGCAGGCGCTAAGCCGACGTGGCAGCTTATACATGCTCCTTCCAACATTGTTGGGCAGAGTCAAACCACTCCCTGCAGTCGGGCAGGCCAAGATCGACTCGACGGTTGCTTAGCTCAACCGCCTAGCGTACACATGCTCCCGAATACCGGCTTTCAGCTCGAAAGCCTACTCGACCCGACGTTTTCCGGGCTTATCTAAACCTCAGTATGTTTGACGACTATTTTATGCTGTTCTAAATACCGAGATTCTCCATTCTAGGCGAGGCGGTACACGTAGGCTCCTTACGAAAGACTGAGTCAGCCGGACAGCTGGACGGCAACGGGGTAACAAAGGCCCCAGTTCTCCCTGTAATGAAAGCAGCGGTGGCAGGGAGAAGCAGCCGTTTGATCTGACGCTACCTGCAGTTAGAAGAGATGACTTCCGAGGAGCTGGTGGCCTTCCTGGAAACGAAGCTCGATGCTCGGCTTCAGCGAACTCTACTCAAGCTGATGGTGTATAATTGTCGCTGCAAGAACTGTTGCGTAAAGGTGCGAGCACACTGGCGGAAAACCGCGCGCGGGGCGCCGCCGACGGAAAGGCGCTTGCCGCGAAACCTGCCGCGACGGCGGGTTGATCTGCCGCAAAGCGAATGGTAGTGGTGGTGGTGGTCGTTTCTAAAAATTATTCTGGGGATGAGATACTTGTCCCGGATTATGTTGGCCGTCTAGTGGTATCACTCTTGGGGACCCGGGGAAGGGGGTGAGGAATGGATGGGGAGCGGGATTAAAGCGGTCGCCTTTGTCACCGCATTGAGTGGGTTCCTTGGCTGGAGATGGTAGGGTCTTGCAACCGGACCGTCGAAGCAACAGCATGCCGCGGTGCGCTTGGAGTGTATGCAAGTACCGGGCAGGCAGAAGGGGAAGAGCCGTTATGAACTGGGAGTGCGTGCAAGCACCGGGCAGAGAGATCTGGAAGAGCCTCGATGCACTGGGAGTGTGTGCAAGCATCGAGCAGAGAGAAGACAATCTTCATGGTTTCCGTCCGGCCGTGAAGCACCGTGGGAGGCGTCAAGCAGATCAGTCGCTGAGGCCTTCGGTAGGGGCAGGAAGGTCGAAGGAGTGTAGGCTACTGGAAGAGGTAGATGACGTCGACGGTACTGTGAGTTCGCGTCGTATTACTCACATCCTCCCGCAGGGTCGATGATGGGGGCTTAAAATCGGTGCCTTCGCCTCGCGCTGGGCGGGGCTAAGGACCAGAGAAGGTTAGTCATGCCAGTCTCCTCGAGGAATGAGAGGAGAACCTGATGTGCAGGAACTTGGTTGCAAGTGAAGACGAGGAGGTCGTTATCACTGATTGACGGGAGACCGAGAGCCCGGTATCCTGCCTCAAGTTGTCGTCTTGAGGTGACGTGCGTCGGGCCCGCCAGCAGCAGGTGGCCGATTGTCCCCGTGTCACCACAGAGGGGCAGGCAGGAAAGGGTGCCCAACCGCAGGCATATATCCTGGGGGTCGTCGGGATTAGGTACACCAGATGCGCTGGAGCAGCAGTACGGCTCGTTGCCGCCTGCGCAGCGGGTCCGAGAGATGGCGGAAGGGTAGGTAGGCAGCGATACTCTGGTCTGGATGTAAGGCCCGTACGAACTATTTGAGAATGGGACAGCAAAAGTCAAGCTGCGTCACTGCAAAGGAGAGAGACCGGGGACCGATTTATCTGCGCTGACTTGGCCAGAGCGTCAGCCTGTTCGTTGCCGTCGATGACGGTGGGCCCTGTGCTCAGTGTAGCAGATCTGGTAGCCAACTTCTTCGAGTGTCTGCACGCAGGCGCCCAGCAGAGAGGTTGAAGCTGCGTTGTCGTAGGGCCTGTGGTGCAGCTGGAGGCCTCGCCGGGAGTCGCAGAGGAACGAGAAAGAACCAGGTGGCATAGCCTCGATCAGTTTGGCTGCCAGGCGAAGCCCTGGTAGCTCAGCCATGGTGGAGCTGCCTGTGAAAAGGAGCCTGGAGGTCCTGGTCATGTCCTGCTGTGATGCTGCCAGAGTCGCCGCCCCCTGTGCTCAGTCCGTGAGTACCGAGCCCTGAGTGAACAGGAGAGTGACTCATTGCACTATTTCATTGCACTATGCCCGCCGGAGGGGGGAGGTCGTCCTAGAGTGGGCTGGGAGGGGGGCCCAGGGGAGGACTGGAACACGTGTGGCTTGCCATGGACAGGTGGTCGGCCAGCTTCTCAGCTAAGGTCTGGCAGGACACGCCTCGAACGATAGTTGCCCCGAGAACACAGCCATGGTTGGTAACCCGTCGCAGAAGGTAACGCATTAGGCGCCTGGCTTTGGACAACTGCCGAACAGACAGGAGAGAGTGGCATATGCCGGCCCAACTGTCGTGTATCTCGGTTGGCCTGTCGGCGGCGGGCGTCGTCGAGCCTGCAGTAGGCCGTCCAATCTGCTGGCAAAGATGTCTTCTCTGCCTTGGGCTCAGCTCTGCGCCTGGCAGCTCTAACGCCAAGGAGGTAGAGGTCAGCAACAGGGGCCTGTGTGAGGGATTAGAAGGCAACTGTGGCCTCCTGTGCGAAGGAACATAGGCAGGCAAATGAGTCGTGAAGCCATTTTTGGCGGCTTGCGGCGAGACACGTAGCGGGGAGACCAATGAGGTTCGATGACTTAGTCACGTGAGGAGCGTCTGTGCCGCCACCTTGACCGGTTTTGCTGCAGAGAGCTTTGCGCGGTGGCGCTTTCCCGCGTACCACTCGCCGCAGGTATGGCCATTCGTTTCGCTGCGGAGGTTCTGCCGCCACCGCCGTGCAGCGCGTTTTTTGTTCTAGTTTGTACCTTCAAGGTACGCAATAGAGGAAAAACGCGCAGCACGCAGCTGGCGGCTGAACCCCCGCTGCGAAAGGGACGGCCACACCGGGGGCGAGGAGAACGCGGGAAAGCTCTATCCATGCCAAACCACTGGAGACAAAAAGTTAAGCGAATTGGTTCTATTCCAGAATTCTGTAGCCCAAACAACGAGGACGAAAAAACACATATTCTCGAGCACGCAGAGAACTGCATTAAAGTGCATACATTAGTGCTTTCGATAGCGTCTCCCTGAGAGCCGGCTGCACACCACCTGGCTTCTTTCCTGTTTCGGGGTAGCGGCTAAGTACCTTGTGGTGTGGCGCTAGCCTGCTAACTTTCTCGTTCTTGTCTGCGCCTGCTCCCGTTCCAAAGTGATTGGGCACGGTACACGGGTTTAATGTCTACCTCTTCTCCCGGCCAGCGGTTTACTCCTTGTTCGGCCTCTCTTCCTCAGGATGAGCTCCCGATTGATGTCTTTTTCCCCAGTGGCGTTTCCAGCGTTCCTGTGGCTTTGTGCCTTCCGATGAAGACGCGAGCCGGTTGAGCAACCCGGAGGCAGAAAGACGGCCCTTCAAACTACATCGTCATGCGAATTAGCGACATGCCGATGTTCGGCAGGGGTGGTATCTTGTGGAGGTCAGCAGACAAGGATTGTATAGAAAACCTGTGGAAGTGTACCTCCTTCGCCAAACAACCGGTGAGCGTGTTTATTCCGCCTCATCTAGCGTGATATAAGGAATTAGTCCGAGGCGTCGACTCATGACTGAGCCCTTTGGAAACCATTGAGAAGCTCTCTTCTGCAGGAGTGGTTGCTGTACATCGATGCAGCAGTGTCGTCGGCAGAGTAAAAAAATCCTGCGATGTCCATCACAGCCGTATTTGCAGGAGTATTATGCGCGTCAGAGATAAACGTATGGCCACTGGTGTTTAGAATAGATCCATTTAAATTTCGGCTCCTCCAGTTTCATAACTGCTGGAGATTTAGCCACAGTGGAAAGCCGGCAAATCGGGCTTTTTTGCTGTGCCTGTGGCGAATGTCATGGTAGCAGGGAATGTCCTGAACAGCAAGATAAATGTTTTTTCTCTGGTGGTCTCCACCCGGCTAACTCGCCTGGCTCTCCTGCACGAGCTTAAGAAGTTCAGGTGCTCGATCTTACGGACAAACACAGATGCACGCGGAGATAAGCTTTTGCCGCAGACAAAGGGGGCGCTTCAGGCTACTCTACTGTGGCCGACGAATGCCCATCCATAATGAATGCCAGTTGGTCTCACTCAATCACAGCGGCACTTGAGAAAGCTATGGCAAATGCAAGAGGAGACATTATTGAAACCATATGCAAGTGCATTTGCCAGGTCATAGCTTCCCAGATGTCCAATCTGCTGCAGGTGCCCACCACTCTACGGCTTCGAAAGCACCTCCTCCTCCTGTGGTCATCAATTGCTCCCCACAGGGCCACGGTGAATATGAGGACAAGCGACTGCTGAAGTCTCTCTCTCTCTCCAACAGCGTTATTGGTGCTTCTTTTTTGGACTGTACTGATATATAATCGGATATCCGCGCCCAGAAACGAAGTGGGTCTCGTTAGTGCATTGCAGGCACATTTTGCCCCCCGTGAAAGTGAAAGAAAGATCAAGCTAGTCAAATTCCCAAGTCCATGGTTCTGGAAAGTGTCTGTGGGATCTACATGTACCGTTACTTCTACAGTTACTGGAAACATGGCTATGTACAGATTTAAATTATCATCTCGAACTTTACTGTTTGTTCTGGCTTGACCGATAATCACAAAGGGGAGGAGGGTTGTTAGGGAAAATTTCTTCAATGTTTTGTCAAAAGGCATGTATTTCTTTCCATTATGTGGACAATCAATGTGGAACCCTTGCGGTTGATCTCAGTATCCAAGGTAAACAGCCCTTTACGGTAGCTAATGCGTATTTTCCATAAGGTGTGTGTGACACTAGGCCTCTTGTAGCTGTCCTCATGTTTTATTAGTAGCAGACTTCAATTCGCACCATGTGACGTGGAGTTGAAAACGAATAGCTTCGGCTCTAGATTATTTGATTGGGTAACAATAAAATTGTCTGCAAGAATTCCGGATTCATTATATTTGTACGTGGTCAATGCCGCTTTGCCTTGGAGTTGACTTTTTCCTCCCCAGAAATCTCTGTTATGTCTTGGACTCCTGTTGACTGTGCAGCAAACAGCGATAATTTACCGATTAGTTTCAAGCTTGCGGGTAACTTCTCTTGCAGAACGCAACAGCACTCGGCATGAAGTACTGCCGCTTTAAGCACACGAAAAAATCAGCTCTCTCAATCCCTTCCGACTCATGCGCTGAGACAAGAGCCGAATGCAAGGCTACACATATATGCAGAGCTTTGGAAAGTTCAAGGCAAAAGCTTGAATTTTTCGTCAACGAAACCAAGGGTGCAATCTCTAATAATTGGTGTAATGCTGATTTTACGCCCTCATATAGACGACAGAAATAAGCCTGGAAGAAACTTCTCATAAGTCAATACCCAAAAAATTGGCAGTCTTGTAAGTACATCATAGCATCATTTATGCGCACTGTCTCCCGCGAAAGGGGGAGTATATCATTAGTCATTATGATTTTCTGGATCCGAAAAGTATTTCCGCTGGCTGTCAACATTGAGTCCCTCGTTCAGTCCCCTGCTGACAACGCCAGGGCCTTAGAGGGCATTGCGTGTGGCCTAGAGCTGCGCTTTACATCTGCTCTACCTTATTCAGATATACTCATATGCACCTCAAGTTAATTAATTGAGGTCACTATGCCTCAGCTATCGCAGATTGTACTGTGCCTATCCCCAGCGGCTCCTGGCCCCGATAAGGTCACTTCATCTAAGATCAACATTTTTTTGAACGAATCTCCTGAATACCTATTGGCTCTAGTTAACCATTCTGTTAAAGGCCCCTGGATACCCTATGAGTTGCGTCTTCCTGAAACAGTTCCATTGCTTGAAAATGAAGGAGAGGGTTTTAGTTCAGACAACATGCGCCCTATTTCGCTAAAATCGAACCTAGTGAAATTTGTGGAAAGGTCCTGTTCAGCCGTGTCATGCCTTTCATTTCTGCGAATGCTCCCTTCAATCTGTGTCAAATTGGTTTCAGGGCATGCTGTTTGATTTGTTATGCTAATACGGACCTCGAGAGTTTTGTTAAATTAGCTCGCAACAGTAAACAGGTTCCCGCGCTTGTCCCTCTGGATGTCAGTAAAGCCTGCGGCAGCGTTGAGCACTGGAAGCTTTTAAACAGGTTACAAGAACTTAATTTCCTAAACTTTTTTGTAGCCTTGATCTCAGCTTTCTTAAAAAACGGATAATTTCATTGCTGCCAAAATGGTGTTTCCTCTAGGAGGTTTCCTCATACAGAGGCCTCCCTCAAGGGTCAGTTCTCTCGCATGTTCTTTTTATCATATTTCTATGCTCAATTCCTTCCATTCATGTATGGAAAACTTATGTGTGCTCGATGATATCGCATTTTTTTGCCTCAACAAATGATATTCACACTCTTTATCAAACCTTCAGAATTACCTCAATGTACTTCACAGCTTGTTAGGAAGCATTCATCTGTTCATCACTGTGAAGAAATGCGCATTCTTATTCTTCTCTGTTTCTCATCTTGTAGATATAAGCGTGGTCTATAGAAATCCCATAATTCCTCAAGTTTAGACGGCGAAGAATCTCGAAGTAATATACTACACTACTCTATCCTGGCGGGCACACATTGAGTATGTTTCTTCAAAAGGAGTTCGAGCCACTGGCATCTTGCGTAGGATCTGCAGCCCTAGGTCAGGCGTGTGAAGAGACACCCTTCTGCAGATTTATAAACCAGACGTCCGCCGAATTTTAAGGTTACTCTATGTTTTATTCGCAAGAGTGCTCCTCCCTATGAACTTCGCCGTCTTGTGTTCTTGGAACATGAGGTATTGCTCCTGTTACTGGGGCTTCCGAAATGGGTTTCTAGTGCTGTTCTGCACCTTGAGGCGCGAATCCCATCTTTATCAGCTGAGTTTCGGCTTTTCACATTTCAAAAATTCTTTGAATTTTGCGACTCACCTCTAGACACCTACAGTAAAATATTTCTTAGTCAAATTACAGTTTCTTAAAGCCGCGTGGCCTCGGTTGCATACTCTGCAGATATATTTCGTGCAGTCTCCTCTTGATCCCTTAAAAATACATTTCACAGATGTCCGCCAAATGTATAACAACTCTCCTTTTGTACAGATTGCATTTGATGACATTCGCCATCGAACGCAAAGCTGCAGTATTTTCTTCGCCTTCATGGTTTCTGCAGGGCCACCTAAGGTCATTTCCCTCTCATATTCTTATTGCTACCGATGCTACTAGTATCGCGAAAAAGACAGTATGGGCATTTCTTCACCTTTCACTGGGTTGGTCCTTTTCTCTTCGACTTCCTGACTTCATTTTATCTGGCCGAACTATTAGAGCTAGGCTTAGCTTTACGTAAATTAGGAACTTCAGTTTCCCAAGTCATGGTAATGACAAACTCCATGTCATTTTCTCTTCAATATCCTCACCCAGTGTGTCCCAGGCATTACGTCACTTAAAGAACATGATCCTGCTCCATCTAAATTGGTAAGGTTGCTTTGGATACCGGGGAACATGGACTTTCGCTTAAATGAGGTTGCACATTCCTTAGCAAAGGCTCTCTTTGCGGCCCAATTATTGCTGCCCTCCAACCTGGACATATACTGCTGCGGTGACGCTTCGCAGCTACATAATTCAGGAGGTCACTGCCTCAGCTCTTACACCATCTCACGAATATCAGCATTTTTTGCATCCTTGGAGTAGCAAAGATTGGCACTTGCGAAAACTAGAAGTCCCTCTCAGCGTATGCATCGCCAGGTTGATATTCTAAATTTGTACTTTCACAGGCCTGGCCTGGCGGTTTCCCCACAGTGCCCTTTTTGTGCCGAAACTGAGACAGTAGATCCCTTCACTCTGTCCTGCCGCCACTTCTTTTCTTTGAAGAAGCGCCTATTACAAATACCGTTTCACGAGTTGGGTCTGCCTGTGTCCTTTTCGTTTGTTCTTTCGATTGGCGCTTCTTGGAAAAAGCAACAAGAGTCTGCGCTCTGCTGTGCTAAATCTCCGTCAATAATTGCAGCGACTCTTATTCTGAGTTTTTTCTCTCTCTCTCTATAGACCCGCTCTCACTCAGTGCGAAATTGAAACATTACATGCGTTCTATACGGTTGTCACAAAATTCGGCGCATCTTCCTAAAAACCGGCGCTGCGCGTAAGCAGTCGCGCCCGCGCGCGGTAAAATAAAACAAAAACAGAGGGGAAGGAAGCCCGGAGAGTGCGTAGCTTTGCGCGTGCTGCTGCCCTTTCTACTCAGCCCACCGACGAGGCGCAAAAGGAGGCTTGGCCGCGCGCGGCGTCAATTTATCTAGAATGTCTGAGTAGATTCTACTCATTGTCGACGGACAGGGTATCACCTTTACTGCGCTAAAGTGATACCCTTTCCCGTTCGCTCTCCCGCAGGCGTCTTCGGATGCGTGAAGGAACCAGAAATTTCTCGAAGGTGGTCTCCGCGCTCGACCAATGGGGTCACGCGCACGGCACAAGAAGGAGAAGGAGTTTTTGCAGTTGAATGGGCGCGCCTGTGTATGTATGTATATGTATGTATATGTATGTGTATGTGTATGTATATGTATGTATATGTATGCCTCCGTGTATGTGCGCGCCTGCCTTGGAGCGAAGAACAGACGCGGACTGCGCCTATAAATGAGGGGCTTCAACCCCTGTCTGTTAGCCCGAGCCGCCGTTTAAGCTTCCAAGAAGCGCGCCCGCTCGACTCCCGGGAGAACACCGCTCGCCCAGCCACGGACCAGCGAGGCAACGTGCGCCAGTCTGCGGATCGGCCCAGTGGTGCTCCTCAGGTCGTCGGACTGTCGCAGTGCCCGGTGAACAAATTGTGTTTTCATTATTTGTCTCTCGCTGCGTTAGTGCACAATAGGTGCAAATGTTTTGCTGAATTGTAATCTCTCTCGATTATTACTTTGCATGAGTAGCATCGAATTCGTAAATCACTTTGTATGTGCTCGTACGAGTGATTGTGAAATCCTCTGTATCATCTCTTTGCTGTATAAACTTTGTTTTTTTGTGAACCGTTGGCTCCGACCCATTCGCTGGCTTGGGACCGGCGAAAGCTGGGCACCAAACGACAGAGCTCTTGTCACTTGGTAGCTGGTCTCCAGCTGAGCTTGCCACGCTGAGTCGAGGGCATCTCTTTTTTGACCGAGACCGCTACCCCAACACGCTCTAAGGGTGTCTGGGAGCGCAAGCAAAAGTGCGCAAAGTGGTGACATATTCTGGCGTCCACGACAGGACGTTTGGTGCTTTTTAAGCGCAGAGAACGAAGAAAGAGTCGGAAGGAGTTTACGAAGAGGTTGTAAACGAGTGTTTAGCAGCAGAGCGATATTGTGAGGTGCCGCGAAGAGGCGTTTGGATACGGTTCCCCGAGTTGAGGTATGCTTCAGGCTTGAACAGCTGGAATTCCAAAATGGCTCTAAGAGATATTGTTAAATTGGGTCGTCAGCTCGGCCTGGAGGAATCGGAGATTGCGGATTGGGTGAGCCAGGAAATAGAAGAGAGAGATAGAGAACGAAAAGCAAAAGAGAGACAGGGAGAGGTGGCTAGAGAAGCCGCCGAGAGAGAAAGAAATGTCTCCTGTAGCTAAGAAAGCGCAAGAAGAAGCGCACAGAGAAAGGAAGAGAGCTCGTTTTGGTGCTGAAGAAAGGGAAATTGCCCAAAGAAAGGCAGTGAAATTCGAAGTGAAGCCACGAAGAGAATTTCAACGAGGTAATGAGATTCCCGTTATGAGGGTTATTGAAGAAAGAGGTAAAAGCGAGCTTCCACTCACAGCTCAAGGCAAAAGAAGGGGCAGGAGCGGAAGAGTGCCAGAGCCGTCAGTGAAATGCTACCGGTGCAAGAAGGTAGGCCACTACGCCTCGGATTGCCGTAGCAACGTAGCCAGCAAAAGAATGGCTCTTTGTTTCAAGTGTGGAGATAAAGGACACAAAGCTGCTTCGTGTCCAAGTCTAGGGATTCCGCTCCAAAAGGTAACGCTTGCCCGCGCCTCTTCGTACGACAGAGAGGAGGAAAACGTTAATGCCGACAGCGTAGAACAGGCGTACTGAGAGAAACCTCCAGTGTTATGCACGTTTACATGCGTCAGATCAGGGTCTGTAACTGAGGGAATGCCGGTTCTCACCTGAAACGTTTTGGGGAAAGGCGGTTTCTGTTCTGAGAAGCACAGGAAGCACATGCGTTTTATCAAAAGATGATTGGTTACCAATGAAGAACTTAGTGGAGAGATGAGCCCTGATGAGAGATGAGCCCTGATGAGATGAGAGATGAGAGATGGATGGTTCCGCGCAGCTGTTGCCTGAAGCTAGAGTAAACGTGAACACTCCGTTTTTTACCGGAGAAGTGACAGTACTATGCATGGAGCGCCCGCTGTATGACCTCATCCTGGGTAACATCAAGGGCGCGAGATCACCCAGTGACCCAGAGATATTGGCCACCGATGCGGTTGACGAGACCGTCACTCCCAATACTAAAGAAAGGTCGGTAGGCGAGAGGTCTTCAGGAAAGCCGGCGGCACAAGCACAAGCGAAGGCTGAGAAGATGGAGCCTGATTTTTCAGCTTCTGTGGAGAAAATGTGCAGGAATAGCAAGCCTGATTCTTTGGCAACCACGGAAGAGGCTGCAAGTAGCTCCACTAGTGAGAGGGTGGTTTTGTAACAGCCGGTTCTTACAACTGAGATTGAAGAGAGTGAGGACCATACCAGAGTGCCGCTTCTTCAGGAAAGTGAGAGGGTAACTACTACCGAGGTGGTAGGCAGTGAGGAGCAGGCCAACCTGACACTTGAGTCAGAGGGGACCTTAAGGAAGGCGCCTGAATTTGAGAAAGAAAGCAGGAGCTTCATCGAGAAGTAAGAGTGCTGCACACCTGATATTTGCAGTAGTGACCATGAGGCAGAGTGGTCGAAAGTCAAAGAGGGGAAAGCTCAGGCGCACTTGCCGCTGAGGAGAGCACCCTCATTGAAGAACCGGAATCTGTTCCGAGTTTACTCTCGAGCAGCGAGGAGGCCTTTCCCGATAAGGAAAATCATGATTATTTTGCCTGTGAGAAATGCGAAAGGGCAGTGCAAGGAATGAAGCACAAGTGACCTGAAAGTGACGAGTCAAGAGAGGAGCTCAGGAAGAAAGTTCAGAGCTCGAAGAACTGAAAGGAGCTGTAGCAGGGGCTCCATCGCGAGAACCCATCTCGGATGATGCAAGTGAAAGTGAACCGCGCGTGCCCCGTAGAACATCTTGGAAGAAAGTCAGAAGAAAGAGAAACGAATCGTGCACAGCCGACACACATGCAGTCGAACAGAGTAAACCTCGGAGAAAGGTAAGGAAGAAACTAGGACGAAGCAGAATCAAGCTGAGAACAGCTGAGTGGGGTGCAACCAAGCAGCATGAACATTGCAGCAAAGTGAAAAATAAGTTAAGGCCAACCAGCCCATCTTTCAGAACGGAATGTGTGGAAGCGTAACCGCGAACAGAGGAGCGCAAGCCGAGAAACAAACACGAGAAGTGGAGCCGTCATGAGCGAACTGGCGTAAAATCTGTACCCAACAGACGCGCTAGCCGCAGGAAAAGAGGAAGGGCTCGAGGTACGAACAGAAACACAAAAGGAAGTATGAGTGGGGAGCAGAGCCAAAATCAGGTAAGGAAGAGAAGCCTCAATAGAAGGCGGAAAAACAGTAGAGCTCGCGACACGAATAAAAGCCAGAGGCGCGTGCGAAATAGAAACAAAAATACGACGGAAAGCTTGACGGAAACAATACTGTTACGAGCCCATGTCAGCCGAATGTGTAAGTATAGGCGCCAGCATGCCTCGAACTTGTATGCTCCCTGTTTGTGTCGCGTTAATGTTGTGCCGAGTTGCGGGATGTATTTAAGTGTATTTTGACATTGTCAAGTGTTGTGTACGTGGAGACATCATTGTAGGAATGTGTGTATTTTGGCACTCGCTATTGACTTTTTGAGCGCAAGCATGTGCGCACGAATTCTGTGCTTTTTGAATATTGTTGCACAATATTCCTAAACGAAGGGGCAATGTCACAAAAATCGGCTCATCTTCGAAAAAACCGGCACTGCGCGTAAGCAATCGCGCCCGCGCGGTAAAATTAAACAAAAACAGCGGCGAAGGACCCCCGAAGAGGGCATAGCTTTGCGCGTGCTGCTGCACTTTCCACTCAGCTCGCCAGCGAGGCGCTGAGGGAGGCATGGACGCGCGCCGCGTCGATTTCTATAGAATATCTGAGCAGTTTCTACTCATCGTTGACGGAGAGGGCATGACCTTAACCGCGCTAAAGTGAAAACTTCTCCCCTTCGCTCTCGCGCCGGAGTCTTCGCATGCGAGAAGGAACCAAAAATTTCTCGAAGGTTGTCTCCGCGCTCGACCAATAGGGTCGCGCGCCCGGCGAGACAACGAGAAGGAGATTGTGCTTTTGAAGCTGTGTGTATGTATGCGCCAGCCTTGGCGCGAAGAATAAACAGACGCGGACTGCGCCTATAAATGAGGGGCTTCGACCCCTGTCTGTTAGCCCGAGCCGCCGTTTAAGCTTCCGAGAAGCGCGCCCGCTCGACTCACGAGAGAACACCACTCGCCCAGCCACGGACCAACGAGGCAACGTGCGCCAGTCTGCTGATGCGCCCGTCGTGCTCCTCAGGTCGTCGACTGCCACAGTGCCCGGTGAACAAATTGTGTTTTCATTATTTGTCTCTCGCTGCGTTAGTGCACTTTAGCTGCGAAGGTTTTGTTGAATTGCTATCTCTCTCGACTATTACTTTGCATGAGTTGCATTGTATATGGAAATGACTTCGTATTTGCTAGTACGAGTGATTGCGAAATCCTCTGTATCGTCTCTTTGCTGTATAAACATTGTTTTGTTTTGTGATCTTTTGGCTCTTACCCATTCTCTGGATTGCGACCGGCGAAAGCCGGGCGCCAAACAACCAACCCTCTTATCACTTGGTAGCTGGTCTCCGGCTGAGCTTGCCACGCTGAGCCAAGGGCATCTCTTTTTTCACCAAGACCGCTACCCCTACACGCTCTAAGGGTGTCTGGGAGGCATTCAAAAGTGCGCGAAGTGGTGACAACGATTATGCACACAAAGTCATTGTCCCGTCTTCGTTCTCTCATTGAACAAGACCGCTGTCGTTGCGGCGCCCAATCTGTCAGCCTATATCCTACTAATACTCATTTTCCCCTACTTAGCGCTCCTGTGGCAAGCAATTCACAGCCTAAATCTTGGCCACTCCCCTGAGTGGCTATGTGCCATCTTTATTTGAGGCCAGTCAGCCAACACGGCAGCGCAGTCTTTGTCTCGCCACATTTTTTTCGTCTTCGTCTTCCGGGCTGTACAATTATGGAATGCCAAACCAGTCGATGTCCATAATTCTGGAGGATCGCGCATGGCCCCGCCGCCGCTGCTGGCATGTTGCATTACTAGGAGCCAACAGCCGGCGACACAGATGCTCCCCACGTGACTGAGCCGGGCACCTCTCATTGGTTTCCCAGTTCCGCGGCACGCGGCAGCAGCCGCAAATGGCTCCTTGACCCATTCGTTGCGCGGCAGATCAACCCGCCTCCGCTGGCGCGCCGCGCCCGGTTTTCAGCCAGAGTGTCCGTACCTTAACGGTGGCAACTTCATGATAATGATCACCAGATCCGCTACGAGGGCGTTACTGAGCGTAGGGCGGGAACCCAAGACCGCTGGAGAGATCGCTGATTGAACACTTGTCCAAAGCCGGGAATCCTCAGTTGGAATCGCAGATTTCCAAGTTGGGAAATAGTACTGCATAAAACCGGCGGCATGGCAA
This sequence comes from Amblyomma americanum, assembly GCF_052857255.1. Classification (NCBI taxonomy): domain Eukaryota; kingdom Metazoa; phylum Arthropoda; class Arachnida; order Ixodida; family Ixodidae; genus Amblyomma; species Amblyomma americanum. The sequence goes on along the minus strand of NC_135505.1, from coordinate 57,794,099 downwards.
TGCGATTGATGATTCTTTGAATTGATGCTTCTTCGTGATCTGTAAATATGTAAAATAAACTTGTACAGTTTCTCCTCTTCAGCACTCTCCAGCTCTCTCTAGTCCGTCATCGGCCGCCTGGTTCCTGACCGGCATTGTCCACACAACATAGGGAACGATTTACAACCTGGGTCACAACACTGCTGGACACGCTGTGTGCAGCTGTTGGGACTTGAAGGCTCTTACAAGTGGAACATTTAAGGTTCGAAGCACTGAAAGAACCTCTACATTGTGTTTTTAAAGGCTGTAGAAAAAATGGCACTTAAAAATGTTTCATTCTTTCTGAAAAAACTCGATACATTGGTCTTGCATGTTTGCCTCGAAGGAAAAAAGTGGAGAAATTGTTTTCATGCATCGAATACTCGTACTCTTTAATAACATCCTTGAAAGCTCAGAGAGGCACATTGTGGCGCAAAGTGCCAAAATTGATGCATGGCACCACTTGAAAAGAAAACTGACCCCTCTGGATTGAATTGCTTAATACGTGCTAAAGTTCTTAAAAGATGGGCATGTTGCTAAAAGTATACATTTCTCTTGCACCTGCCACATTTTAAATTTAAAGCCACCGCAAGTACAATATTTTTAGCCGATTATAACTACATTTACTCCATCTGACATTTTACTGATTACAGTTGTAAATTAAAACCCCAGAAAAGCAACAGAAACATTACAGAAAACTAGTCAATTACTAAAATCGATGTTATCGCAGAAATGCAGCAAAGGAAGGAAAGAACTTGACAGGACAGAGCGCTATCCTATGCTGTTTTCGGTGCTAAAACCTAAGTGATTAATACACCAACTAGCCTGCAAAAATGTTCTCGTAATCGATTACTATTGCGTTATTTTATTTCCAACTTTTATGGATTTAATATTAATTTACTACCGCCAGAATGAACTACTGCGGCTTGCTTGATAATTGTTACAGTTCTCAGAAAGGCCGATATTATAACCTATGAACACTTGGCGCATCAGCTAGGAGTTGCGCGCACATGCAAGCCGGTGGCAATTCTGTCCCCGGTAGCTTGTACCACAACAGAGAGTGAACTGCTCAGGAGGTACTGCTCTAGCCGTGCCGTTTTTTATTTCTTTCATTTGCTTATCTGCCTCTGCCGCCACTGATGCTGCACGGTATTCCCGCCACTGTGATCATGCCTGTTAACTTCCCGTTGCGATCGTGTATTTGCGTCACAGGTGACATCAACATAGATACGCTACGCCCGACAGTAGGAATAGTTGCTCATTATCTAGCTACGCTATCAAAATAGGGACTCGAAACTACTATTCATGCGGCAACTCGTGAAGAATTCATGTCTCATCGCCATGTAGCATCCTGCATTGATCATGTAAATGTTCGCGCCTATAACCTGAAAGTCAAATCTGGCATTGCACAGATCAATGTATATGACCATTACTTCGTCTGCTGTTCACCAGAACAGACGGTGAATGTCCTTTTAGCTAAGCCTTTTAACCCTATTACACAAGTTAGTACAACCGATCCAAGGCTTTTTGACAAACTAGTCAAAGAAACCGATTGAATAGTTTTCTATTCACGGTGTCACCGGAAAATGTGTACTGCGAATGCCTAGCGCTCCTTGCTTCCTTTAGGCACGCGGCAGCACGTGTTGTCAAAATCAGGCAATGCCATCTCAGCCAGAAGTGGATGACCAATGAAATCATAGCTGCTATAAAGGAAAAATATTTGCTGTGGACTAAGGCCCAGCGCTCGCCGTACAGCAATGACTTAGCCTAAAATATAAATGCGCCAGAAACAAGGTAAATGCAGTGATTATGCTGGCCAAACGCATTCATTTTAGAAAAAGTCTCAATAAGCACGGCATGACATTAAGAAAACTTGGTATTTTATCTACAGTCTTGAAAGGTACAATGTTTCTGCTCCTAAACAAAGCCTTTCCTCGTCTTTTTCTGCAGATGACATCACTGTGGAAACCCTATTTAATCAGTTTTTTTCAAGCATTTCCGGATCAACACCGCAGTGACCATCTGCGTATACTTTACCTAAGAGTGGGCTAGATTCAGCATATCTTCCTTAACTCTGACTTGACAAACTCATGTCTATTGTGTATAACCTTAAGAACAAATCGCCTGGCCTTGACAAGATATCAGTCAATGAGCTCTAAAGAAATTTTGACTCTAATAAATATGTGCTAAACTCTGTTGTGAACTGTATTCTGGATACAGTATAGAAAATTACAGGCCTATCTTGTTAATCCCTTGTATAGCTCAAACACGAGAAAAAAACGTGGTTCACACAATAACAGACTTTCTAGATAAGCATAATGTAATATCGTAAAATCAGTACGAATTTATACAGGACAGAGGTATCCGAACACTGTTAGCTTTCTCTGATCTGCAGAATTCAACCGTAAATCGCAATCTGGTAGCATGTGCTCTCTTTTTGGATGCCTCTAAGGCATTTGACACTGTCCGTCACGACATTCTACTGAAAAAAACTGTCTTTGCTCGGCGTTCGTGGATCATTTTTGAAATATCTAACTTTCTGCAGGATAGACGACAGTGTGTAGAAGTGGGAACAATTTCAGTGATTTTGCTTGTATTCATTCTGGAGTCCCCCAGGGCTGTATATTAAGTCCCCTGCTCTTTAAAATTTTTGTGAACGACCTGTCTAATGTAGTAGGTGATCAAGTGTATCAATACGCCGATCACACGGTACCAGTATATTGTCCAACTAATTACTATGATGGACTTAGCTCATTACAGAATAATTTAACCAGAGCCATGGACTGGTTTGCGAATAATCTAGTCAGAATCAACCCTACTAAAACACGACTTGTGTGCTTCCATAGTCTGATAAAAATGTTCTGCCAATGAAACCATTATTCTTACACACATCTGACTGTAATACATGCACTATTCCACCTATTCAATATGCATCTTCTGTTAAATATATTGGGTTGTTTTTTTACAGTGATCTTTTATGGAATTCACATTTGTCCCACTATTGTAAAAAAATGCGCGCGGTTTCTTGTATGTTGTACAATATCCGATGCCTTATGCAAATTTCTGTACGAAAAAAAACAATTGTTCAAGCCTTATTTTACAGCATAATACGTTATGGTTTTACTGTGTATGGTCACTGCACGCTCAGAAGGAGCTCAAGCGTTAATTCAATTTTATGTTCCTTGCTGTTGTCAATGGTATATGATTTATGCCCTAAGAAAGACAAAGATGTGTTAAGCTTTTGAATATGACCTCCTGCACGTCTCTTGTGATAGAAACTGTTACAATTAAATACTTTTGAAACTACGATTTTAAAACGCTATACACATCAACCCGTTGCCTAAGACAAAAGGATCCTTTCATAATCCACCAAGGCTTTAACAAAATATGAAAAACGAACGGGATGATATTACGTCCCCGCAATTTTTAACAAATTTCCAGCGCCTATTTTAAAAGCGAACACAAAACAAGATATAAAAAGACTGTTAAGAAGTGCTTAATTTATTTCCAATCATCTTTATACATTTCTCTTTCATACTGCTATCTTCAATAACATTTTTCTGCATTTTCTTGTTTTCTGACTACCAGGCACTGCCAGTCAAGCCCGCTGAGGCTTTGGCAGGCCTGTTACGTGCATTGTGTTTTTGATTGTGCAGAATAAATATTGCATTGTATTGTATTGTACCGTATTATATTGTTTCCTGGGTTTGGCTGACAGCGGCATGTTGTGAGCGCGTGTTCCATGAGTTTTGATCATGTGGGCCTGCGGCCATCGTGCTCTAAACTGGTAAAGAAGATTTAAATAGTATTAAAAGTGTGGATGGAGCGCAATGCTTCCAGCTGAGTTCCGCTGCATAAGTCTAACGCCCGTACAGCTAAAGGGACCCGGAAAAGGGGTCTCAATAAAGGTGTGATATGTCTGGGATATTAAGAGACGACGGTTCATAATTATCCCCCAGCAAGAATTATTCTAATGCGTTTCGTAGAAGCTGAGTTGTATGGAGACAAAATTTGAACTTCCACGTCTTCTCGCCTTTTCCTCTCTCGCACTCCAAAACGGCGGCGCTCCTCCGCACGCCCAACTCACTCGGCCCCTTCCCTACCTGCGCCGGCTGCGGCGCGCGTGGAGTGTCCGCGGCCGCGGAAGCGCGTGACGTCTGAAAGAATTTGGCGCTGTGAACCAATGATTACGCCCGGCTGCTGACGTCATCTGCTCGACGTGGCGTCGTATGCCAGGATTTCGCGCGAAAGCCCGGCACCGCGCGTCGCTGCGAGGAGCGAAATCGGGAATTTTTAAAAATGTTTTGTAAATTTTCCGCTCACTTTTGAGATCTCGTACGCGGCGTGGACGCTCGGTAGCCTGTACTCTACATAACGCAAGCATTTTAAAGCAAAGTTCAAACACCCCTTTTTGTGGCCCTTTAAGCAAACATTTATTAAACAATGATTGTTTCGCTGCCGTGCGCAAATGGCGGCTTAATTGGTTATCTTGAGAAGCAGACGGCTAGCCAGTAGCATAAACACCAAGAGGCGCGAGGCTGGCAGAAGGTTTGCCTGTATAGGAGGATTTTAAAACACAGATTGCTTTCGCAAGCCATGCCCGCAGAAATGCTGAGCATTAATCCGGTACATTGATTATGCCTGTTTGATCATGGCTCGGACGTTGTAATTCCGAAGCGGTGGCCTAATAGCCAGACCATCCGCTTCTCATTCGGAAGTTGCTAGGTTCATTCACCGGAGCCCTAGAACTCACCGGTTTTCTAGTGGGTGGAAGATATCCACCGGCGTGGTGCTCAGCTGTTATGGGAACAAATGTTACCTCTCTTGAGAGAATAGAGGCATGGTCGCGAGTACCTCGTGCCAATTAGATTTAAAAGGTAAACTCGAATAAGCACCATTGACGTTCGATTCGCGTATACACGGGTACTAGCGATAAAAAAAGTAGGTGCCCGTGACAGCATGTTTCCTTGCAACTGTATATCGCAGGCAAGCGCATCCTGTCGGTAGGTATATGCTTGTTTTTTCGCCGCGTCCATTTAGTGCTAGTTGTTTCTGCAAACGTCTCTCATAGGAACCGAGAGTGGAACATCAATTTAGGGTTTTTGCCATTACGGGAGGAAATTAATTTAGAAGAAAGGCGAGAACGAAAGAACACATAAACAGCCCTGTCTCTCTGTTTCTTCGCCCTCGTCTTTGCTGCGCTTTTACTTTTTCCGAGTGAGAAGCCCACTGGTTCAAATAATTTCTTTTGTGACACTATAAAACACTAAAGCAATCTGTGTTGGTTTCAACAGAATCTGTTTGAACCGCCATTTAGAGCTATATACCTGACTCTGTGCTCTGTGTGAAAGCTCCAGAGTTTGGTGTGCTGGGAAGTAAGTAGTGGTGTAGTTCCTAGAGAATGGTCTTATAATAATAACTTGAGACTAGAACTGCCGTAGAAGTCTGTAGTGACACGGTTGTGGTCCGGACATGATTTCGCGCAATGCTTCTCGACAACCGGTCAGTTCCTCTTCTGTCACGAAGGGACTCAAGCAAAGATCGCTGAACTGGCAAAAGGCGCTGCCAGCGTGAGCGCCACAGTGTGAAAATAAAGTTAATGATGCTGATGAAGATGACGGAGGGAAGCAAACCGCCATCAGAAGATAAAAAGTGTCTAAAGCAGGGCAGTGAACGCCACAGTGTCAAAATAAACTTACTGATGATGTTGATGACGAAGAGAAGCAAACCGCTAGCAAAAGAGGTAAAAGAGTTCGATGGACCCAATTTCGCCCCAAGGCTTAGAATTGTTTATCACAGATAACCGCGATCAACGCAAATAAAGCTTTACTTGCGGTATTCAGCAAGCCAATAGGGTGATGGATAACTTACATTGCCTTACTTTGCAGGACTTACATTGCAGGAAATGCCTGGTGTTGAAAATCCGCTACAGTGAGGAGAGGTTCATAGCTCACGTAGTGGAGACGCTGGAATCGTTTAAAACGTCCTGCAGTCCTGAAGGCAGCTTTTGGGACGAACGGGACAATACGTCCACCACGGCTGGACATTGCTAAAATTCAGCCTGTCGTTAGAAGCAATACCGCAACGGCTAGAGATACCGTGAATTCGTACTTCTCTAATACGTGGTGGAATAAAAAATTGAAGGGGATGGCTCATAAGAATACTCCTCAATATTTGCCGTACACAATCCTTATTAAGGCCAACTCATCACCCGGAAACTCACTGACAAAAATAGGGGTATAGTCAGGGGCCTGAAATTAATCACTCCAATCAAGAGCCCTTGAATGAATACCGATAGCTGCCTTTCATTTTGTTTGAAGGCGTATGTAAAAATGGCAGTCTGCTTTGGAAAATTATCTAGATGCTCCTCTATAGGACCCTTTAATACAATGGGAAGCAAATTCTCATCATTGCTTGAGAGAGTGTAGTCAAGGAGACTGCACTATCAGAACACCGGTAATTAACTTGTGCTGAAAAGTTTTTTGATACAGAACTTTTTGACAGCAGAGAATTAATAGAAAAAACCCCAGGAAGCTTGTATCTAGGCCAAATAGTACTAAACAATAGAGATGGGCTCGTTGTCAATATGAGTTTAGTCAATTCAGGAAGAGGCTCGAAAGACCTTAGAAGCGTCCGCACAGTGAAAAGCTAAAACCGCGAATTTAGATAAGGTTTCCGCGCCTCCAAGTACGGCACAGCATTAGCCATTGTTTTAGGCACACATAAGCACACAGAAAAGTGAACGGAGCTGAATTCAAGTATTGGCTGAACCTAGTTCTTGTAAAGGAATATCAGGCTCTCCCAAAGCATACCGAATTTTTTATTGATAATCATCACCAAAGGGCCAAGGGCACACTCGCCTTTAAGCACAATGCTTCTAATTTGGGTCTACTACTTTGACGAGCCGTCATATATTGTGCCCTCCTATTTAATAGAATCAACTTGCGTGGTTAGGATCGAGTGATACGACAACGAAATCTAAAGAGGTGATGGTGGTGGAAAAACGAGGATGCCACACTTGTTCACATTAAAAGTTAACTTTACGCTGTCCATGCCAAAATTCCAGAGAATTTAAATGCTCTTGCTACAACTGATGTAGGATATGAATATCTTTAGCACAAGTGAAAAAAGCAATATTATCCGCCTACACCTAAACTTTGACGTCTAGGTGAATAGGGGTATTCATCCTTAGTATTAGATATCCTTCTTCAAAAAAGTCTTCAAAGAATTTGTAATTTACCCTGTTCTTTGCGCAAGGCTCTTCTATGCAGCTTTCCTCATTTCCTTCTCTCCCAACCCGATAGGATTCTTAGCGCTCTTCATTCCACCAGCTCGAAGGAGCCTTATTTTTAACGGCTGTAAAGACTGATTGCCGAGCGGCGCCTTACACGGAAGTCAATAATTGATGACACCGGTTATATTTATCCGACAGGGCAGCAGACGAGATGGGCTAACCTAGAATTTACTTTAACGCTGTAATACTGGCTAATTTTTGTGCTGAACTGGTAGCCAAAAGCGGACAGCATACAATGGTTAAAGTGAGGGATAGTGGTCACTTGACGGACCTTAGTCAAATGTGGACTACGAAGATACTACTATACTAATAACAGCTTACGTTAAATCAATACCTGAAAGAGAACTTGGGCTCATGTAAGCTATGCCACAACTTTTTTAATAGCGCACTCATTTACTGACATTCAATACCAAAGTAAGTGCCGCTATAGGTTGCTCTTAAGCCCCATATAACATGATGGCGATTTGATACCTCTAGCCAGGCCTACATTTTTGTAATTGCGCCGTACAGCATACAGCCCATCCGATCTACGGACACCTACGTGGAGGTAGATATATTCCACTGTAAAAAGGGCACAATGCGAAACAACGATTTCAACTGCAAGTAGCTCACACTCAGGCCGCATAAATTTATCAGACACTTTCGCGCAGTGAACCAGTTCTAAAGAAATTATTGTTAACCAGTCCCCTCCTCTGCCGGTCGGATGATCAGTTATAAAATCACACAAATTTTTAACTGTGAAAGGACCATGATTCCTTTAGTGAAATAATGTCTGGAGTAAGTTCAAGAATAAACTGCGGTATGTCGTGGAAAGATGATATAGAGCGACAATTGCAGCTGAGTGCACATTTTCCAGCCATTATTATGGCTTTAAAAATAAAGCTGAAGCAGCCTCTTGCAGCGCAGCTGATTCCATTGCAATTTCTGACGAACCTTTATAAGGTCTTAACATGCGGATGGACAGAATTCGAAGGCGAAGAGGAAGCACGGTGCTTCTGAGGAGGGTGTGTCATTTCAATATCGACACGGTGCATTCCTCTATCATGCGCCGCCTCAAGAAGAAGAAGAAGATGCGATCTGGAGCTGTAGTCAAGACGTTCGTCGAAGCCCGCTGCTGTCTCTTGTGATCTGTGATCACCCGCATTCACGCGTGACATCATGGTGGAGGTTTGCTAGGCAGCGCACCCCATGCCCAGGACCCCTCCAGGAAGCCGGGACTCCAGCCCGCCTGAATCCTTGAAAGTCGAAGTTACGCCCACCGACCAAGGTAGCCGGTGGCTGCAAGGAATACAACCAGAGTAGGGGCCTCTGCAGTCTCGTCCGACGTTGAGAAAATTGACCTCCGATTCAGCGCTACCATCAGTGTCCACACAAACCCCCGTCGGCATGCCGGATGCCGTCCCTTCGCCGTCCGTCGTGCTGCAATAGCCACGTGGGCCACCCCCATTTCAAGGTTTTCCAGGCGAAGACCCGGGGGACTGGCTCGAGAAGTTCGAGCGCGTAGCCCAATACAACAAGTGGGCTGAGGATTCGAAGCTACAGCACGTGTTTTTTTCGCTTGAGGGTGCAGCTCGTACTTGGTTTGAGAACCGAGAGGCCACAATAACAACTTGGGGTTCCTTTAAGAGTCATTTTTTGCAGGCTTTTACCACCGTCCTCCGGAAAGAATGTACCGAGCTGCTCCTTCAGACACGCGTCCAACTACCAAACGAGAGCGTCCTCGTTAACTCCGAGAACATGGCGAAGCTCTTCCGTCGGGCTGATCCCAACATATGCGAAGAGAGCAAGCTGCGTTTTCTTATCATGGGCATCAACGACCACATCTTTGCTGGGTTAGTTCGAAGCCCGCTCAGAACAGTCGCCAAATTTGTTTCCGAAGCCACTACGATGGAGAGGGTGCTCGACATGCGATCCAAACAGTACGAGCGTCGGCCGTCGCTGATGGCTACCAGCGCTGTTGATGCTTCTAGCCACGCCGTCCTTCGGGAGACCATCCGGACCGTCGTACGCGAAGAGCTTCAAAAGCTCTTTCCAGCCCCGCAGTCGCCACAGGTTTCTTCCATTTCGGACATTATTCGTGAAGAGGTCCAACAGGCGCTCATGGCGCCAGATCCTCTTTAACCGAACACAACACCCCATATGATGACATGCGCCGCAGTTGTTCGCCGTCCACTGCCGCCTCCAAGTCGCCCCGATACACCTGCCCACATTCGCCGCCAACCACTTAACCACTCCTTTTTCACCCTTCTCAGGTCCCCCCTCGGAAGAGCGAGGTCTGGCGTACTGCCGATCAGCGCCCTCAGTGCTATCACTGCGGTACGCCTGGTCACGTCTACCGCAACTGTCTTTACCGACGTATGGGTCTGCAGGGACATAGTGCCGATGCGCCCCGACCGCAGCGTGGTGAATGGCCTCGAGAAATAAGCGATTACTTGGCCGCGGCACCCGAAGCACCACGCTACTATGCTCGGTCGCCGTCTCCACGTCGTTTCTAGTCTCCGTGACGTTCTTCCGCCGATATTTCGCGCGGAAGGTCTCCTAGTCCCCTCCGGGAAAACTAGAAGCGGCAACCTTTGGGGGGAAGGTTGCTCACCAGCGACACGTTCAAGATCCTCCACCACCGCACAGACATGACCGACCGGTTCTACGACGCACCGCCGATCACCAGTCTGATAACACGCCTCGCCGCATCAATTCGACGCAACGAAACCGCCTGGCACCACACCGCAGCAGTGAACGTACTCCGCGACGTTCCCGTACACCTACGGCTACATCTGCTGATCTCAACATTTCAATCGACGGTACCGACGTCGCCGCACTTGTGGACACCGGCGCCGACTACTCGGTAATCATTGAACCTTTTGCCGCGACTCTGAAAAAGGTGACCACACCTTGGACGGGCCCACAGCTTCGTACTGCCGGAGGCCATTTGATTACACCACTGGCAAGTGTACGTCCCGAGTGACCTTCGAAGAGGACACGTACCTCGCTGTCTTTGTAGTACTTGACCAGTGTTCCTGGGACATAATCCTCAGAATGAACTTTTTGACACAAAATGGCGCAGTCATTGACTGTAAATCAAAGTCAGTGACGTTCTCCACCGAGAACGCAATCCACAACGCTTCCGAACGCCCCGCGGCTCTTTACATCCTTGATGACACCATTCCACCCCGTGCGAGTGCTGTCTCTGTCGGCACGTAGACGCTACGGAAGTTTGAAGGTGTCGTCGAAAGCAAACAAACTGTGCTTTTCGACCGCTATCTTGCTGTCGCCAGAGCAGTCGTTTGCCTCGAAAACAGAGAAACCGAAGTTCTGCTTACGAATTTTGGATGTGAGCACCAACATCTCAGCCTTGGGTCTACTGGGGCCCACATTCATTATATCGCCGACATTCGACGTGCGCCCAGCCTTGTCATGGTGTCGTCAACAAAAGTTCACACCGCTGTTCCCGACTTCCAGTACATTAACCCAGCGCTCCTCCATCGCTACGGCGATACCTTCTCCTCCATCGTTACGGCGATACCTTCTCGACTTCTTCCCGCGTCGGAAGAACACACTTGGCCAAGCATCGGATAATTACGGATGGCGCCGTGCACCCTCTCTGACAGTCACCTTACCGTGTGTCTTTCACTGAACGCGCCGCAATGAGCCGTCAAATTAAGGGGATGCTTCGAGACGTCATTCAGCCCTCCCGTAGTCCTTGGGCGGCACCTGTCGTCATCGTGAAGAAAAAAGATGGTACACTGCGGTTTTGTGTTGTCTACCGTCGCCTAAACAAAGTCACTAAAATGATGTTTACCCCATCCACTAATCGACGCTGCTCTCGATCGCCTCTGCTATGCAAAATATTTCTCATCCATGGACCTCAAATCAGGATATTCGCAAATCGAGGTAGATTAATGGGATCGAGAAAAAACCGCATTTATTACTCCGGACGGGCTCTATGAGTTTAAGGCAATGCCATTTGGATCGTGCCCTGCACCCGCAACGTTCCAACGGCTGATGGACACAATTCTGGCAGACCTGAAGTGACAGACATGCCTCGTCAACCTTGATGACGTTGTTGTGTTCGGCCCAACGTTCGAAGAGCACCTTCGGCGCCTCGAAGTTGTGCTGCAAGCCATAAAGACTTTGGACTAACGTTATAAAATTATAAATGCCACTATGCTTAATCAGAGCTAAAGTTCTTCGGTCACGTCGTCAGTTACGAGGGGGTTCGGCCGGACACAGACAAAAACCAAAGCTCCGTCCACCGCAGGACCAAAAAGCGGTCCGCCTCTTTCTAGGAATATGTGCCTACTATAGTCCCTTTCTGAACGATTTTGCTCGAACCGATGAGCCCCTGACGCGTTTGACGAGGAGAGACACGCCTTTCATGTGGGACGCCCCTCAAGCACAAGCATTTGAAACTCAGCAACGCCACCTGCAAGAACCTCCAGTTCTGGCTCACTACGACGAAAACGCAGATACGGACCTACATACTAACGCAAGCAACGTCGGTCTGGGTGCTGTTCTGGTTCAGATCCACAGCAGTCGAGAACGAGTCATCGCATACGACAGCCGCTCTTTGTCTCGCGCTGAAGCAAACTACTCAGCAACTGAGAAAGAGTGTCTAGCGATAGTGTGGGCGTCGTCGAAATTTCGACCCTACCTTTATGGAAAACGTTTTACTGTAGTTACGGACCATCATGCCTTGTGTTGGCTTGCGACGCTCAAAGATCCGTGAGCCCGCCTTGTCAGATGGAGTCTGCGCCTCCAAGAATACGACATGACAGTGGTGTAGAAGTCCGGCCGGAAGCACTTGGCAACCGATTGCCTCTCGCGCGCCCTGGTCGAATCCCCAATGGAGGACGGCAACTACGACGACGACATCACCTTAAATGCGATCCGTGCAAGCAGCCTCGCTGAAAAACAATACGCCGACCCGGAACATAGGCACCTCGTAGAGTTTCATAACGGTACCCACCCGACTGTCCCGAAGGCTATCAAGCGGTCGGTAACGTCACTCTGTTCGCCCTGTTTTCCTCGTGAAGAAAAATTTCGCCGCAAACAATCAGCAATACCTTAATATCATAGCGACGAGCCTACGTGACGAAATCCTTCAAGCTTCACACGACGAACCGACTTGCCCGCACGCTTGCAAGGATCAAAGAGAGGAATTACTGGCCCCGCCTTCGGTCGGACGTTGCACACTACGTCAGAACGTACCGAGGCTGTGAGTGTCCCAAGTGCCCTCAACAAAGCCAGTTGGATTCTTGAAGCCTATAGCACCACCATCGCGGCCTTTCCAGCAGATCAGGATGGGCATGCTGGGCCCATTCTCTCTTTCTCATTCGGGAAACAAGTGGATCATCGTTGCAACTGACTACAATACACGATACGCGGAAACATCAGCTGTGCCAAGCGCCACAGCCCTTCACGTGGCAAAATTTTTCATCCATCAGATCATTTCGCGTCACGGTCCGCAGGAGATCTCAATCACCGACAGGAGTACAGCATTCAATGCTGACCTCCTGCGGCACATTTTACGCCACAGTCATACCGACCATGGGAACACGACATCCTACGACCCTCGGACGAATGGTTTAACGGAACGATTAAGCAAAACGTTTGGTGACATGCTCTGAATACATGTCGACGTTCAGCACAGAACTTAGGACGAAGTGCTCCCATACGTCACCTTCGTATACAATACGGCCGTACAGGAAACAATAAACATTCCACCGTTCCGTCTCGTTTACGGCCGCGACGTGACCACAGTGCTGGACGCCATGTTACCGCATGTGGACAACATCGGCCCGAATGCGGATCTTAACACTTTCCTGCAACTCGCTGGAGAGGCTCGTCTGCTGGCCAGAGTGCGGATTCTCGACCAGCAATGCCGAGATGCCCAACACTATAACATCCGACGCCGTGATGCTCGGTACACATAAGGAGACCGTGTGTGGGTGTGGATTCCCATTCGCCGACGTGGACTTGGCGAAAAGCTCCTCTGCTGGTATTTTGGACCCTACAAAGTGATCAGGAAAACTGAAGACCTCAACTCTGAGGTCGTTCCTGACGGCTTTCACAAGTGTCGGCGATCTCTGCACCCTGAGGTGATACACGTCCGTCTCATGCCTTACTACGGGCGATAGCGGTAGAGCTGGACTTTCGCACGCACATCATGCTTTCCCCAGTGAACTTTTTCAAAACACGCAGGCTACGCATCGGGACGATGCTCTTTCTTTCCGGGGGGCCAGTGACACGGTGCATACCGCTAGCACGCGCTGCTTCAAGAAGAAGAAGAAGCGCTCTGAGCTGCTGGTGTTCTGAACGGTTCTAAACGGCTGTTTTCTGTGTTCCCTGTGCTTTCCTGGTGGTGTCTACGTGCTCATCTCTGGTGAGGCCGTTCTGCGGGGGGAGGGGGGTTTGGCCAGGTCTAAGGTTAAGTCTTAAGGCGTGGTTAATGTGCACTTGAAGAAGCGTTTGGCTCACGTATGTCGCTGACCTCCCCGGGCGGAGTGTCGGCAGCCTGGTTTGCCAGCTTGCCCACCCAAAGCTTTCTGCTGGACATTTTAAGCAAAAATGAAATTGACGGCATCCCTGTGGCGCTCGTACCGGTCGGTGAAGGAAGGATCGAGATGAAAACCTCTAAGGCCACACTCTCCCATATCCTTTTCGGCTGCCCTGCTGACCCTCCCCCGCGGGGACAGCACGCCATCTCGAGCTGGGAGGACTGGGAGGTCCTGCTCATGTCTGCAGACCCGACATCACAGATTGCTGAGGTGACTCACGCTGCCGACGTCATGTCCCGGCATTACCTACTTGGAGCAGTGCGGGACCGCGCAGTGGCCCAGGGACCCAGCTGCGTCTAAAACTCACTTGCTCAATAAAGTTTTTCTGTCTGTCTGTCTAAGGTTCTTCAGCAGGAGCTAAGGTCCCTCACTACCCACTACCTCCAGATCTCTGAGGTGCGACCATTCGGCCATAGCGGCAATGTCCTCTGACATTGATTGCGTCACAGACCTGCTCCAGGGCAAAATTTTTCATTCAATAGCGGTGAAAGCATTCATCCCTAAACAGCTCGCATGCTCCAAAGGTATTGTTCGTGGAGTGCACCGAGCATCTTGCCCACAGGAAATACTAGAAGAGTTTCAGGATGCAGGTGTGGGGGTTCTTTCTGTCTACCGGTGCAGTAGATAAGTAAATGGTGTGCGTGTAGCGACAGAATCAGTTATAACTACTTTTACTGGCTCCTCCTGTCCTTCTGAGCTCAAGGTATTGTCAGGACTCGGTAGAACCCCGAGGAGAGCTGAAGGTAAAACGGTTTACTGGTTAACCAGAAAAAGTCCCTGCGCACTTCAGCTTCTTCTTCTTCTTGCCTCCCGCTCGTAGACCAAGTCTTCATCTTTGGCGTCTTCTTGCAATCGGCATTTGCCCCCCTCCTCAGGAAGCATCGTCTCGATGGTAACAAAAGGAAGTTGGAGGTCAAGATCGGTCCGAGTAGTACGGCTTCATACGTACAACATGGACGACGTCGACTTGTTGCTGGCGTCGCTTGGATGTCGATAACCCGTCCGGGCACCACCTCATACGGGACGTCGGTTAAACGTCGCAGCACAACATAGGGCCCGAAGTACCGCCGTAATAATTTTTCGAAGAGTCCACGACGGCGAATAGGCGTCCAGACCCACACTTTGTCGCAAGGTTCATACATGAAATGTCTGTGGCGAAGATTGTAGCGTCGTGCGTCAGCCTCCTGCTGAGTTCTGTTGCAAACACGCGCTAGTTGGCGAGCTTCCTCTGCGCGCTGTGCGGGTTCCTCGGCGTCCTGATCGACATCGTCGCCGTCGGCATTCGGGAGCAGCATAGCATCTAGCATAGTTGTCACTGGTCGGCCATGAAGAAGGCTGAAAGGCGTCATGCGAGTGGTGTCTTGTTGTGCCGCATTGCAGGCGAACGTTACGTAGGGAAGAATTTCGTCCCAATACTTGTGCTCTACGTCCACGTATATATAGAGCATGTCTGCGATTGTAATATTCAGGCGTTCCGTCAATCCATTGGTTTGTGGGTGAAAGGCCGTCCCTTTACGATGACGTACCGCTGAGGCGGAGAACGGTTTCCAAAAGCTCGGCCGTTAGTTATAATGAGTGCCGGAGCGCCATGCCCGAGGACAATGTTCTCAACAAAGAACCAAGCTGCTTCGGCGACGGTACCCCTGGGCAGAGCCTTTGTCTCCGCGTAGCGAGTTAGATAATCGGTGGCGACAATTATCCATTTATTCCCGGCAGTAGACGTCGGAAATGGTCCCAGGAGGTCCATGCCAATTTGCTTGAAAGGTGTCTTTGGCACTTAAAGAGGGTGGAGTAAATGCCGCATGCAAGAAGACGCCAAAGATGAAGACTTGGTCTACGCGCGCGGGAGGCAAGAAGAAGAAGAAGCCGAAGTGCGCAGAAAGTCCATGCCCAAGATGAGGTCTTTGCAGCAGTCTGAGAGGATAACGAAGCTGCCAACGAACACTGAGTTTCCAATTCCTATGCGGGCAGTGCAGCACCCCCAGCACTTCTTATTACTGGCCCAGTACATTCGGTTTTTACTTTGCGCAGCTTGTCAGCCAGTTTTTGACTAATGTTTGAAAAATACGCTCCGGTATCCACCAGAGCGTGTACCTCATGCCCATCAATGCAAACGGCGAGGTCAGCGCTAACAACGTCGTCTGGGTTGCTCGTCTCTCTCGGCATTTGCGGCGGATGCGCGGTAAGGTAGGCGCTGTTATTTTCGTCGTCGGGGCTGCTGATCTGGTTTGGCATGTTCGGCGCTAATGTAGCCGGCATTTTCGGTGGTAGTGCGGCAGCGTCAATGTGAACAGAGGCGTCTCAGTCATGGGTTGCGGTCGGCAGTTGCGGCGGTAGTAAGGGCTTTGAAACTTTTCGACTGGTTGCTACCTCCCCTCGCGAGGTTGCGGCGGTTAGTTGCCCCGGCGAGGGCTCGGGGCCCGCCGTCCGCTAACGTCAGTATTGCTACGACGCGTCGGTGAAGAATAACGCCGTGGAGATGGGGAGCGGCGACGGAAGCCCGGTGAGTCGGCTTCCCTGCTGAGCGGCGGGTCCTCGAGTTGGACACGGCCAGCGTCGAAATGGCGTCGAGCAGAACCAGGCGGAAAGGCCTGCCCCTCTTGGCGGTAGCGGCAGTACCGATACACATGGCCAGGTTGTCCGGAGAAGAAGCAGAGTGGTCGGCTTTCATAAGAGCGCCACAGGTCAGTTCGGCGCGGCTGAGGGCGGCCGGGACGTGCCCACTGAGGCTCCTGGAAGAACCGCGTCTGCTGATGGCTCGCTGAGCTCGGTGGGGCGTGGTCTGGCGGCGGACGACGAAGGACTTCCTCATAGCTCGCGGGTTGCGGCTCCGGCTCATAGTAAGGCGCCGTGTTGCTGTTGGGTTGGGGCACGTGGTATAGTTCGCAAACGGCTGCCGTGCTGTCAACTGGATGAGACTCGTGGTATGGTGCAGACGGTGACAGAGCATGCCGGAGCTCTTTCCTAATAGCTGCCGCGACGGCCTCTGGTGACTGAACGCTCGTAGCAGTAATTCGCTGCAGCTCCTCAAGGACAATTTCTCGAATGAGGTCTCGAAGAGTGTTCCCATCGGTTGCAGTGAGTGCCGCCGCAGTCGGTGGAACACCGGTGAAGGGTCGGTCGTACTGGCGGCACCATTCTTGGAGGGCTCGCTCTATAGCTGTAGCGCCCTTGACGAACTCACTGACGGTTTGAGGTGGGTTGCGCACCAAGCCGGCAAACACCTGCTCCTTGACGCTATGCATGGGATGTCGTAGCTTCCTTTGCTCAGTCATATCGGTGTCGGCACGACAAAAAAGTCGAGCCATGTCTTCCGCAAACATAGCTACGCTTTCATTTGGCTTCTGAACGCGCACTTCAAGCAGGCGCAGCGCATTCTCTCGTCAAGCAGTAGTGGCAAAAGTGTCTACCAGCTGGCGGCAGAGGTCATTCCATGTGGACAAGCTGGCCTCGTGGTTTTCATACCAAGTTCTAGCAGTATCCTGAAGTGCAAAATAAACATTGCAAAGCTTCTGGTCCGCGCTCCACTGGTTGAACTTGGCCACTCGTTCAAACTGGTCGAGCCAGTCTTCCACATCTTCAAACGCGTTCCCGCGGAAGCACTCCGGTACCTTGGTGTTGTGAAGAGTCACCGACGTAGGGGTGGGAGGTGCCATGGCTTGGAAGACCCGGCGAACTTTGACGTTTGAAGAGTCGCCCGGTAGATGGTTGTACTCCGGGGAAAGGCCTAGACGTCGGCGGCTAGCGCGATGGACAGGCGTGTCGATGTCCTGGACTCGCTGTGGACTGCCGGAAGGAGTCCTGTGCATACCCCGCACCTCCACCAGTGTCAGGACTCGGTAGAACCCCGAGGAGAGCTGAAGGTAAAACGGTTTACTGGTTAACCAGAAAAAGCCCCTGCGCACTTCAGCTTCTTCTTCTTGCCTCCCGCTCGTAGACCAAGTCTTCATCTTTGGCACCTTCTTGCATGCGGCAGTATTGCCAATAATGTATCGTGTGGATGATCTGCAACCCCGTACACTTCAATTCACCAACAGTTGGCGGTTCGGTCACAGTTGTAAAGCATGTAAATCGTCAACCCGCTGCCGCTTTTACTGGCTCATCCTGTCCTTCTGAGCTCAAGGTATTGCCAATAGTGTATCGTGTGGATCCTCTGCAACCCCGTACACTTCAATGCACTAACTGTTAGTGGTTTGGTCACCGTTGTAACCCGCTGTCGTGTTTTTGGGAAAGGGCATTTGGATGACAGCTGCTCCGCTGATCAGCCCCAGTGTTGCCTCTGCAAGTGTAACAACTCAGTTGATGATGCCAACTGCTTGAAGCGAGCTGAGGAGCAAAGTCTGCTAGATATAATTCAAGCGAAGCGATGCTCGAGAGCAGATGCATATGCACTTCTGGATCGGAAGAATAGTACATATGTATGCCAGCCGTGCGCGAAGCTCGGTTGAAGATATAGAGTCAAGTTTGACTACTTCGATAGTGTCCTCAGTAGAACAGGCTTTTCTGTGGTGGCCGAGCGAATGCTGTGCAACTTCACCGAGGCTTTATCTCAACTTGTTGCAGGCCTGTCTCTGCCTTCTCAATCTGTTTCGGCGGCGACGCCTACATCGCGACTAAATTGGGCTGCCAGTAAGAGTGACTCCATGTCGCCTCCTGACACATCCCAAGTCCCGCCTGCCAACAGCGCTCCTGGCAGTGTCTCTCACGTAAATATCTGTAACACAGATGTTGATACGCTCTCTCCTTCCCAGAAGCATCGAACTTCTTCCTCACCTTCGAAGTCAGCTGTTCGGCAGATCAACGCAAAGAAAGGACCCCCAAAATTAATCCCCCAGACTGATGTGCTGAAGGAGGCTGCGGCTGCCTCTTTCATCAGTCTATAGCCATGGCGGGTCTAAATGTTCTGCAATGGAATTCTCGTTCCGCACTTTGTTCTCTCACGGATCTTGAAACAATTC
Organism: Amblyomma americanum; assembly: GCF_052857255.1. NCBI lineage: Eukaryota > Metazoa > Arthropoda > Arachnida > Ixodida > Ixodidae > Amblyomma > Amblyomma americanum. The sequence continues at coordinate 57,775,272 of NC_135505.1, read as the reverse complement.
TTCATAAACATAATCCAGATATTGTGCTTTTGCAAGAAACGTTGCTCTCGCCACTTAAATCATTTTCAATGAAACATTTTCCTGTTTTCAGGGTAGACCGCATTATTGACAGTTGTGGTGGGTTAATAACTATGATCTCTACAAAAATATGTCACCGGGCATCAATCTCGCAGAAAGTTATGCTCTCTGACTGTGAGTTGTTGGCGGTTGAAATCTCCCTTCCACAGTGCGCCAAAGAAACTATTGCTAACGTCTACTTTCCTGTACGTGTTCAAAGGACAGACAGTTTGGATACCTTATTGAGTGGAGCAAACAACACAGTAATCGCAGGGGATTTTAATTCGCACCACAGTGTCTGGGGTAGTGGCTCTGACTCCTGCGGCCAGCTTCTATGGTCATGGCAGTGCGCTGCTGCAGTGGCAACGCAGTGCGCTGCTCCAGTTCCGGAGCAGTAATCTTTATGCGTGGAGTTTCTCGTTAAGTGATAGATTTAACATTAGCATCCCGTGGGGTTGGAGTATCTACATGGTCAACAGTAGACTCAGGTACATCTAGTGCCCACTTTCCAATAACCTTTACTCTTATGTCCTCTCCTAACAGAAAACGCGGTGCAACCATGAATTTTGTAAATCACATTACGTATAAAAAATTGATATCTGCCTCGCTTCTCTCCATAGTTAGTTCAGGTAGCGCAGAAAGAGCTCAGCAGGCAATTTCCTTTCTCCAAGATGCTGCTGAGAGCTCTGTAGTCTCTGTGTGCGCTACTGCCTCTGCCAGACAGCCGTCTCCTTGGTGGACGGAGGAGTGTGAGAAAGCTTAACGCCTTAGAAAAGCAGCATGGAAAAGCCTTTCCTCTAATCAGAGCCAAATTAATTGGATAAATTACACGTTCTACTCTGCATCTTTCAAAAGAACTGTTAAAAAGCAAAGGAGGATTATAATCAAAATTTGTAATCAAACCTCAGAATAAGAAGGCTTTATATAGATTCATGGCGCAGAATAACAACTCTCCGGCCTCTCAACCGCATAAAGTGAATGGTGTCTCCGCAGGAAGCTAAGCAACACCTTGAACTTATCAGTCAGGGACTGGCTTTACATTTCCAAGTGCAGAAAATGAAACCTTTGCACACTCTCACCTCCAGATCGGACTATCCCGAGGTGGACGTGTTGGAACTCCTCTCAATTGTTTCCTCGATGCAGTCTGCTGCCCCGGGATCTGATGGGGTTGCTCTGGGCATGTTAAAGATTTTAGCGCAAAACTTTCCAACTCACCTTCTGGATATTGTAAATGTGTCATTGGAAAACTGTTGGATTGCTTACAGTTAGAAAATTGCGAGAATAATTTTACTTTTGAAAAATGCAGAGAATGGATTTCATTTAGACAAGATTCGGCCGATTGCTTTAAGCTCAAATTTACTAAAACTAATAGAGAGAGTAGTACACAGGCGCCTCACAGAGCATGTTCACCACGTTAACGGCCTCAGCTACGCACAGATTTGCTTTCGTCACGGTTTTTTCATATGGTCCGCGCATGTGGATCTCGAGAGCCGAATATGACTCTCAATGCGCAAGAGAGAAGTTGCGGCCTTGGTGACACTTGATGCTGCTAAAGCGTATGACAGCATTGAACACACGGTGCTTATTAACAATCTTGCTCAGCTACATCCACAGCACTACATCTATGCTTGGGTTTATGAAATATTTAAAGATAGATTTTTCTTCTGCACAGACGGATCTTTCGGTTCTAATACCTATGTTCAATCAAGGGGTCTGCCGCAAGGATCTGTTTTGTCTTCAGTGCTTTTCAACATATTGGTTAACATACCCATTCATCCAAATATTGTAGTGCATGTATACGCAGATGATATAGCTTTTTTCGCATTAGCAAAGATATTCATGCACTATACGAGTGTTTACAGGCATACCTAAATGCTATTGGAGTCTGGTTGAACGAAATTAATTTATCACTTAATGTCAGCAAATGTGGCGTGGTGGTATTTCCGCCCGACACTCCTTTGTACATCTCGCTAGTATACCGCTCCACTCCAATTACGCAAGTGGAGTCGGTTTAATACCTATGCGTTACTTATAATCAAAGTTTGTACTGGCGACACCATATTAAGAATAATGTTATTAAAGGGGACGTGTTCTGGGCCCGGTGACATGAGTTGGAAATAAAAAGTTTGGCATGCGTCGCGACACGTTACTGTTGCTCTATAAGGCTTATATGAGACGGATTCTTGAATTTGGTTGTGTCTTGTTCTCTGGTAGCGCAAACTACAAGCTGCAGCCATTACCTTTACTGGAAACGCGTGCCCTACGGCTATGCCTCGGGCTCCCAAAATGAGCTTCAACCACTGTCCTTTATCTGGAAGCAGGTATACACGAACTCTTTTCCCGCTTCCAACTTCAAACAGTGCGTACTGTCCTCAGGTCCTTTGACATGGCCCCCGGCGTTCGTAGTCCCATTTTTCTATCCCAGCCATACCTGTTTTTCACTAATATCAGCTTCCGCAAGTTAGGTTCACACAGAATCTGTTAGCCCCGCTTCAGGTTGATCTGACCTCCTTGCATTTAGTTGCAGATACGCAGGCTGACCCCGTCTTCTATTATGACCATACTTTCCCGTCCCATGCGAAACATATGCCCGCAAGTATCCTAAATGGTCTCACTTCTGAACACCTACAGAATTTTCCTCTTCATACTGTTATCTCCACTGATGCCTCCGGCAGCTGTAAGAAGGCGGCGGTTGGGACATATTCGCAGGAGCTTTCATGGAGCTATTCCGTTCGTATACCAGATTATACTCCTATATTCTCCGCAGAGCTTCTGGCCATTGGGTTGGCTCTTCTCAAACTTCCTAGGCATGTAGCGCGGTTCTTATTCTTGCAGACTGCCTTTCAGTTCGTCTCTCTCCAAAATTCGGGAAAATCTCTATTGAATAGTTCGCTTAGGTTTTTGTTCCGTGCACAGTGCGTGAGATCCGCTTTGTCTGGGTACCTGGGCATTCGAGCGTCTATTTTAATGAGGTGGCTGATTAATTGGCAAGGTCAGCTCTCAGCGCTCCTGTAATCTATCCCATCCCTCACCTCATTCTGTTAGAAACTTCACGTTTCCAGCGCTTCCAACATATTTCAGCCAACCTGAGTGGTCCATTGCTAAATAACGTGAATTTTAACCACTTAAAGTTCCCATGGAATATCCGGTGGTGTAAATGAAGGGTTTGCGAAGTGTCAATGACGCTTCTGCAATGCAGAATCCTTCACTTAAATTTGTGCTTATGCAGATGTGGGTTCGCGGCGACAGACCTTTGTGTATCATGTGGGCAAGTTGAAGCAATAGATCATTTTCTCCTCTCTCGCTGGCGGTTCTCAGTTAAGAGAAAACAGTATTTGGAGGTCCCTCTTTTGAGGCTAGGACTCCCACTGTCTCTTCCAGTTATTATTTCGTTCGGTGCGAGCGCAAAGAGATTCCGGCTAAGCAGTGTCTGCGGCTACCTTCATGATTACATAAGGGCAACTGATCGATTATCTTGTTAGCTGTATACAAACATTTAGCGCATGTCCAAAACTGCTTGATTTTACTCCTAGTAATTTATATTTCTTAAATTCTTTTGACTTTTCTAATTTTTATGATAATTAATCTTTTCACATCTATTTTTCCCCGCGCAAATATCTCATTGGGATTATCTACTGAACCTTGGCCAAACACTCTGCGTGGGTATGTGCCATGTGTACTAAGAAGACGAAGACGAAGAGCTGTGGTCAAGACCGGTCACCATTGTTCGACTCAACATCTTGGGAGGAACGCCGTGCCGGTGAACCCTTGCGCCGTCCTGTTCATCGCTGCCCCGACGGCTCTGCTCTGCTGGGAACGATCGGCTAAGTTTCGGGTGGCTGATTGTTGCATTTTCTCTCTGCGTCTTTGCGCGGTAAGGCAGTAAGCCCGGACTATGTCCACCCAGTCTCCCGGCCAGGGGAGTTCCCTCTGGTCGGCTTCTCTGTCATCTGATCTCCTACCGTTGGAAGCTTTTTTGCGCAGTGGTGTCGGCAGTATCCCTGTCACGCTGGTGCCTAGGGATGGTGGTGCTATCAGGATGAACAACCCTGGTGCTGTTCGGGCTGCTCTCCAGTCGACGACTTCTCATTATGAGTCAATCTCAGAGGTTCGCCAGTTTGGACGCGGTGGGATTCTGTGCAGATCGCCAGACCTCGCCTGTGTAAGAGATTTACTAAACTCCTCATCCTTTGCCTCCCTTCGGATAAGTTCTTTCATCCCTTCTCATCTCGCGTGCACGAAAGGTATTGTACGAGGTGTAGACTCTTCCCTGTCTCCGGCAGAGACTCTTGAGCTTCTGTCGGCTGCAGGTGTTGTTGCTGTGCACCGCTGTAGCCGGGATGTAAACAACGTGCGGATGCCCACTGAATCAGTGATTGCTACCTTTTCCGGCACTTCCTGCCCCTCTGAAATCAAGGCATGGCCTTTAATTTTTCGGGTAGACCCATTATCATCTAGTCCTCTGCAGTGTAACAACTGCTGGCGTTATGGACATAGCGCTGGCGGTTGCAAATCCAACTGAGGTGTTGCAACTGTGGGGAGGGTCATGCAACAAGCACCTGCACTGAGAAGAATGAGAAGTGTTGCCTTTGCGGTGGTGCGCACTCTGCAAACTACTCAAATTGTCCCTCTCGAGCTCAGGAAATTCAAATTCTTGCAAGTTCTGCAGTGGAACTGTCGCTCTATTCTTTCCGCTTCTACAGATTTACACTGCCTTTCTACTCAGCTTAATCCAGATGTCATAATTCTGCAAGAAACGTGGCTTTCAACAGACAAACATTTTCATATCAAAAATTACCGGTCATTTCGCCTAGACCGCCAGTCAAGATGCGGGGGTTTACTAACTTTAGTCTCTTCAAAATTTTGCCACAGGGCTGTGGTATCTTTTTAACAAATGTCTCCTGACTGTGAGATTTTGGCAATAGACTTTGTACTTCCTGGGTGCTCTCCATTTTCAATAGCAAATTGTTATTTCCCCAATGGAGTCCAGGATGTTAGACCTCTGGATTTTATACTCGTAAACTGTAAAAACCCAGTTCTCGTGGCTGGGGACTTCAATTCTCACCATGTGTCTTGGGGTTTTAGGACTAATTCGTGCGGCAAGCGGCTTTGGGACTGGGTTTCTGATCACAACCTGATGTGCCTAAATTCAGGATCGGCCACTTATCTTCGCTCACACGCTCAATCTGTTTTAGATCTCACGTTCATTAGTCCTGGAATTGGCGTAACGAATTGGTCGACAGTTGATAGCGGCACTTCAAGTGATCATATACCTATTCATTTTGATATCATTTGTCGTGTTACTCCGGCGTCTTCTCAGTTGCGGTCACATGTAAATTATGACAGATTTCAGACGGCGTTGCGCTCTGCCCTTGCTCCAGTGTCTAACATCGCCGAGGTCCACCAGTCAGCAAGCATATGTCTGGCTATTGAGGAAAGCCGTAAAAAGTCGGAGTTCCTGGTGAGGCCAATAAAAGGGAATTCTTCTAACTGGTGGAATGCGGACTGTACAAGAGATTACAGGCGGAGGAAGGCAGCATGGAAAAAGCTTCTTCATAACCAATGTCCGAATAACTGGAGTGATTATAAATTTATTGCAGCCACCTTTAAACGCACAGTTTGACGCGCAAAGGAAAAATATGACTCAGAATCCTTCGATTATCTTTCAAAGGCGGGCAACCGACGTGCTCTATCCGGTTTTCTACGGTCTAGGAAACAGCTCATGTCCTCTCATAATTTTCAGTCATTAGTTATGTCACCTGTAGAAGCTATCCAGGCGGTTGAATTAATAGCCACAGGCCTGCAAAAGCGGTTCTCGTCTTTACTACCTATGCGACCATTGTTGTTTGCACCAGTCGTACCAAATGATAATGCCTCACAAGTAAATCTATCAGAGCTTTCACAAGTTGTCCAGAGATTGCCAGCTGCTGCTCCTGGCCCTGATGGTGTTACCACAAAGATGCTCAAGATTCTATTTGAAGAGTCTCCCAACTCCTCATTGCACCTAATAAACTACTCTCTCAAACACGCTTGGATACCTTCTGAGTGGAAGCTGTCCAAGGTGATCCCTTTACTTAAAAATCAGGGTGGAGGCTATGAATTGGATAATATTAGGCCAATTTCTTTAACATCAAACGTGGTAAAGTTGATAGAAAGGTTGTTACTAATTCGGGTGTCAGCCATTGTGGACCGCAAAAGTATACTCAGTCCGTGCCAACTCGGTTTCCGGCCACGGTGTTCGATATGGAATGTACATGCTGATCTTGAGAGCAGAATTCTCCTTGCTCGTCGTCAACGCCTGGTCGCGGCTTTGGTTACGTTAGATGTCGCCAAAGCTTACGACAGTGTAGAACACTCCATCCTGATACATAGGCTACAGTCTCTTCAATTTCCAGATTATATAGTTGCATGGATATCTGCATTTCTTTATAACAGGGAATTCTTTTGCGTCCATAATGGTGTTCATTCAGAGAGGTATAGACAAACGCGAGGTGTACCGCAAGGAGCTGTTCTTTCTCCTGTGCTCTTTAATATTCTGTTAAGCTCAATTCCTCTCCACCGCCATGTACGCACTTACGTCTATGCGGATGACATTGCGTTTTTTGCTGCTTCGCCGGATATACATTCTCTGTATGGTCTGTTGCAGTCATATTTGAATACACTTGAGCACTGGTTGAGCGCATTACACCTGAAGTTAAATGTTGGCAAGTGCGCTGCTCTTGTTTTCCCTCTATTCACTCCTGTAGTGGTCTCTCTCACTTGCCAGTTAAAAATAATACCGCAGGTTCAATCCCTAAAATACCTAGGGATCATTTATGACAACAAACTCACCTGGCGACCTCACATTGACCGTGTCGCGGCGAAAGGGGCTCGTGCCGTGGGCATGTTACGGAGATTATGTCATCACCGGTACGGCATGCGCAGAGAAGCGCTATTAATGATCGACATAATGTATGTCAGGCCAATTTTAGAATTTGGATCAGTGTTGTTTTCAGGCTCGGCTACATATAAACTTCGCCCTCTCGTCCTTTTAGAGAGGGAAGCACTTCGCATGTGCCTCGGCCTTCCAAAATGTGTGGCTATCAATGTGCTGTACCTTGAAGCCCGCATTCCGTCTCCCTTATCACGACTTCAATTTTTAACTGTGCAAACTTACCTCAGGATCTGTGAATCCCTTTTCCACCGTTCCCAAAGCATTTTCTGTTCTCAGCCGACCTCCTTTATTGGTGTCCCCTGGTCTCGTTTCAATTCCCCTCAGGTAGTGTTTGTGCAAAGATTACTTCAGCCTTTAGATGTAAACATTTATGATATCCTTCCTGCGCTTCGGAATGGGCCCACTATCCACATTGTTTTCGACGACATATTCCCAAAAAATGCAAAACTTTTGCCACCGAGTATTCTAAATGGCCTTCTAGAAGATCATCTGAGGACCCTACCAACCGATATAGCAATAGCCACTGATGCATCGCAATGCAATGAAAAAGCAGGTGAGGGAATATTTTGCTCCCATTTAGACTGGTCCTTTTCTCTGCGCCTTCCAGATTTCACCCCTATTTTTCAAGCAGAGTTTCTAGCAGTTGTACTTGCTCTACGCAAGCTAGACCCCTCTATTACAGCAGTTGCAGTAATTACTGATTCTTTATCTTTGTGTTCGTCCCTCGCTGCACAGGTTGACGGTCCAAATTTATCAACTTTCTTATCCCTACTTCCTCCGCATTTGAGCCTTGTTCATTTAGTATGGGTTCCCGGCCACAGCAGTGTGACAGTAAATGAGATTGCTGATAATCTCGCAAAGGCTTCCCTCAGCGGCCCCGTGTTGCGAATCATCCCGGCTACAGCCTACATTACAGCATCTAGATTTCGGCGACGTGCGTTTTTAAGCACGCAAGACACATCACTTTTAACATCGGCGGATTATGAGCACCTTAAATATTGTTGGAACAGGAAAATTTGTTGCTCTCGGCAGCTTGAAGTATCACTGACGAGGCTACGCTGCCGCATCCCCCCTCTAAATTTCTATTTACACAAGTCGGGTTTGGCGCTTTCTCCCCTTTGTGCATTTTGCCGTGAGCCAGAATCCATTGAACATTTTTGGCTCTATTGTCGCCGATTCAACTCACTGAGAAAAAGGTTGCTGGAGGAGCCCTTGCAGCATCTTGGCCTTAGTTTGAGCAGCCCGCTCTTGCTATCATTTGGCGCCACCTCATTTGGGTTCAGCCACAGATCTGTTTGCACCGCTGTTCAAAATTTCCTGATAGAATCTCACCGACTGCCTTGCTAAGTGTTTCAACCTTTTCTTTTCTATAAATTATTACATTTTGAATAAATCATTATTATTTAATCACTCTCTTTATTATTATTCTTGAAATTTTAAAATGAGAACACTCATCCCTTTTCTGTTCATGACGAAAAATTCACCGGTGTTATGCTCCCACGTGCTTTTCCTTTTTGTTAACTGAGTTCAGTTGAATAGCCACCCGATTCTTGGCCGATCCCCCAGTTTGGGTATGTGCCATCTTTTGATAGGTTAACAACAACAACAACAACGACCTGGCTCGTGGCCAGGTCTTGGCCAGTGGAACGTGGCGCTGGAAGGGCCTGCTGTGCCTCCCGCGGTCGTTCGTGGACGTGGCTGTCCCTGTTCCCACAGGCGGGCGTGGTCTCACTGGGCGGTGACTGTTCGTATCACTAGCTTCTGATTGCTTGATTGTCTTTCGCTTTTGCAGGGCGCTTGCAGGTCGCTAGGGGCGCATGTCGACATCCTCTCCTGGCCAGGGGCACTCCCCCTGGTCGGCCAGCCTCCCCCCTAACCAACTCCCCCTGGACGCCTTCTTTCGGGGTGGCGTCGGCACTATTCCCGTGGCCTTGGTTCCATCGGATGGTGGCGCCATTCGACTCAATAACCAGGATGCGGTTCAGACTGCGCTACAGGCGATTACGCCTCACTTCTTAAAAATCTGTGATGTCCGGCAGTACGGCAGAGGAGGCGTGGTGTGCAGGTCGGCCGACCAGGCCTGCATCATGGATTTGTTAACGTCCACAGCTTTTGGAAGCCAGTCGGTAAGCGCATTTATACCGCCGCACTTGGCGTGCTCTAAAGGGCTGGTGCGAGGGGTTGACCCACGCCTTAGCCCTAAGGAAACGCTAGAGAAACTCTCCTCCGCAGGGGTGATTTCTGTACATCGGTGCACTCGGGTCGTTGAGGAAACAAAACTTCCAACTGAAACGGTAATTGCCACCTTTGCGAGTCTCTCCTGTCCATCTGAGTTGAAGGTGTGGCCCCTGGTTTTCAGGGTCGATCCGTATTCTTCAAGGCCACTTCAATGCCGCAACTGCTGGAGGTTTGGCCACAGCGCGAACGCCTGCAAGTCGAGCTCAAGGTGCAGTGTGTGTGGTGATAATCATGACCGTGTAGGAAGGTGTTCAAAAGATGAGATGTGTTGCTTGTGCAGCGGTAGTCACTCCGCCACATATTCTAATTGTCCTGCAAGGGCTGAGGAGGTTAAGGTGCTGGAAGTGTTAGAAAAGCACCGGTGCTCAAGGCGCGAGGCTATGGATATTGTTAAGGAAAGGACGTACGGGTACTCAAGTGTGGCAGCACGGCAGACGACTGCGGTCGTGGATTCAAGTCTGTCAGATGCGATTGCTACAGCGGTTGAAAAGGCAATGGCCAAGGTCATGGATCGGCTAGTGAATTCAGTAACAGAGTGCATATCGCACGTCATGGTGGCGTAAATGACCTCTTCAATAATGACCTCCAATGCTGCGTTCAAGTCATCCGTGGATCCTGCAGTACCTACTGAACTCAGTGCGGAGACGCCTTCCCTTGTACCAATGCAGCCGCAAAAAGAGCGCACGCCTCCAACTCATGTACCTGATGTCACGACCGGAGCAATTGATGGGTGTGTTGAGCTGATGGAGCTCGATGCTCGAGCTCAGAAACGTAGCCGGTCTTCTTTGGCCGTTGCTGGTCCGTCTAGCTCCCCTCAATCCAAAACAAAAAAGAGTAATTCAGGAAAAACTGGTCACCACAGCATTTTGGAAAAGGCAGTTGCTGCTGCAGATCTCTCGCCAGAATAGGGTCTCTGAGAGTGCTGCAGTGGAACTGCCGTTCCATTCAATCAGCTTTCACTGATTTAGTAATTCTTTCAAATCGATTTTCTCCTCATGTCATTGCGCTTCAAGAAACCTGGTTGTCGAAAGAGTTTTCATTTCAAATGGAACATTATCGAATTTTTACAATGGACCGCCCATTAAGGGGGGGGGGGGGGGCGGTTTGCTTCTGCTCGTTTCATCCAGATTCTGTCACAAGGCACGATTGGTGTTTCAGCGGGTGGACGCTCATTGCGAAATTCAGGCAGTGGATCATTCTGTTCCTGGTTTCCATCCCATTACTGTCGCAAATGTATATTTTTCATCTGGGGTTCATGACTCACGGCCATTAGATTCCTTACTCTCTGTCAGCAGATCACATGTGTTGCTGGTTGGGGATTTCAATTCGCATCACTTGACTTGGGTTTATCGAACAGACCAGTGCAGTTTGCGTTTATGGGATTGGGCTTGTGTGAATAACCTAACCTGTCATAACTTGGGTTTTCCGACCTTTCTCCGTGGGCACTCCCGATCAGCATTGGATTTAACGTTTTCAACCCCAGGGGTAGCAGTTTCCTCCTGGACTCCGGTTGACTGTGCCACAAACAGTGATCATTTCCCACTCACTTTTGACATTGTGTGTCCGATGACTTTTATCGGCGGATTCAGTTGCACCCTAGTCGATTATAACAAGTTCAAAAGTTCACTCAGTTCAGAACTACACTCTTTGCCGAATTTGTCTCAGGAGAGCAGGGTGTTAGGCTTATGCTCTATTTTAGATCGGGTACAGAGGCAATCAGAGTTTACAGTGTGCGATAGCATAGGCACTTCTCAGAGCCCTTGGTGGAATGCAGAATATTCAAAGGATTATAGGCGGCGCAAGGCAGCCTGGAAGAAACTTATCCATAATCAATGTCCCCGGAATTGGATCTATTATAAGTTTCTTGCAGCTACCTTCAAGCGCACAGTCGCTAGGGCAAAAGAAAAATATGATGGAGAGAATTATGCCCATCTATCAAAATCTAATAACAGACAAGCCTTGTTTCGCTTTCTGAGGTTAAGGAACAGGCTGCCACCGCCTAACAACATTCCCTCTAATGTGCTGACTCCAGTAGAGCTTGCCAGGTCATTAGAAGAAATTGGCAAAGGCTTGGAACACCGTTTTTCGGCTGCGCTCTCTCGCCCACAACTGCTTGGTAATCACTATGATGATTTCCTTATAGTCTCGGTTTCTGAGCTCTCCCAGGTGATAAATTGGTTACCTTCTGCAGCTCCTGGTCCTGACCGTGTCACCTCTGCGATGATTAAAATACTGTTCGACGAATCCCCCAATGCTATATTGGAGCTGGTAAATTACTCTATTAGAACCCCATGGATCCCGGATGTATGGCGTGTTTCCAAAATTATCCCGGTGCTTGAAAAGCCAGGCGAAGGGTTGGTCTTAGACAACATTCGACCAATTTCATTGACATCGAATCTGGTGAAATTGGTTGAACGCGTGCTGTATGGACGAATCATGCCCATTATTACTAAAAAGGGACTACTTAACCCCTGTCAGATTGGTTTCAAGCCTGGGTGCTCTATATGGTGAGCGCATACTGACCTCGAAAGCCGTGTCCGACTAGCGCGCCGGCGTCGACAGTATGCTGCGCTGGTAACTCTTGACATCTCGAAAGCATATGACAGTGTCGAACATGGGCCTCTGATGTACAGACTACGTGCTCTGGGCTTGCCAAGTTATTTTGTGGAATGGGTGTCAGCTTTCCTGGCTGACAGAGAATTTTATTGTTGTCAACGCGGAGTTTCTACAAGGAAATTTAATCAATCTAGAGGTGTGCCTAAAGGTGCAGTTCTCTCCCCTGTTCTATTCAACCTCTTACTCAGTTCGATTCCGACTTCCCCTGACGTGACTACGTACGTGTATGCAGACGATATAGCTTTCTTTGCTGCTGCGAGTGATTTACATTCTGTGTATATGATTTTACAGTCATATTTAAATTCCCTTGACCGATGGTTATCTGAAATACACTTGTCTTAATGTAAACAAGTGCGCTTTGTTACCTTTTCCGGTTACTCAACAGGCACACATTTCATTGTCTTATCGTCATCATGTCATTCCTCATGTATGTTCCCTAAAGTATCTCGGGGTAACTTATGACTCCTCACTCTCTTGGCGGTCACATATAGATCAGGTTGCTGCGAAAGGGATCCGGGCGGTAGGCCTTCTGCGAAGGATGAGTAGCCCTGGCTGCGGTATGCGCAGACATGCTCTTCTGCTGATTTACAAAATGTATATCCGGCCAATCTTGGAATTCGGTTGCGTTTTGTTTTCTGGACCAGCTGCATACAAATTGCGCCCACTTCTGCTCTTAGAGCGAGAAGCTCTGCGCCTGTGTTTGGGTCTCCCTAAATACGTGGCAAACAATGTTTTGTATCTGGAAGCCCGGGTGCCGTACAAACGTTTTTAAAGTTTTGCGACTCGGACCAGCATGCATCCGAGTTGATCTTCATAGGGCAGCGAGCAGAGTTCTTGGGTGTCGGATGGTCTCGCCTTCAAACTCCCCAAATCTGTTTCGTTGAATTTTTGCTGGGCCCACTCAACGTGCGAATACCTGAAATTGTTCCGGTGCGGTCCATCTCTGCAAATGTGTCTATCATCTACGATGATATTTATCCACGTAATGCAAAATTACTGCCTTTCTCATGGGTAAATGGTATGTTGCAGGATTATTTGTCGACCTTCAGCTCACATGTTGCAATTGCGACTGATGGCTCGGTGTGTGCAGAAAAGGCAGGTGTAGGTATTTACTCCCAGTCCCTTGACTGGTCTTTTTCTCTCCGTCTCTAAGATTTCACTCCTATCTATCTGGCTGAGTTTCTAGCAGTGGTTCTCGCTCTGCGCAAGGTACCAATTTCTTTATCAGCAGTAATAATAATTACGGACTCGTTGTCATTATGCACTTCCCTCTCGGCGTCCACTGAATCGCAGCTCTTTCGGATTCTAAAATTCCTGATCCCTCCACACATCACATCAATTCGATTTCTTTGGGTTCCTGGGCACAGGGGTCTTCTATTAAATGAATCAGCTGATGCTTTAGCGAAGGCAGCCCTGAGTGGACCGATTGTTGACCCGCTTCCAACAACTGCTTTCATCACGGCGGCACGCTTTCGACGGTACACTGTAATGAACGAACTGGGCGCATCAGCGCTTACTTCCTTGCACGACTTCCAGCACCTACTGTTCCCATGGAGAAGCTCAGTCTGGCGATCGCGCAATCTTAAAGTTTCCTTCACGAGGCTTCGTTGCCGAGTGCGGCAACTAAATTTTTACCTATACAGGCCTGGTCTGGCGATCTCCCCATTGTGTCCGTATTGTGCGGAGCCGAAAACAATAGAGCGCTTTCTTCTTTTTTGCCGTCCCTACTCATCGATTAAGAGGCGACTATTAGAAGTTACAATACAGAATCTCAGTTTGCGCCTGTCTTCTGTGGTTGTTCTGTCTCTTGGCGCTTCTATGCTTGGCCATACCAATGGGAATGTTTGCTCTGCCGTTCAAATTTATCTACTAGAATCAAAACGTCTACCTTCATGAGCTTTCGTCCTGCCCATCCCATTATCAGCTTCCGTATTTCGGTTTTTACAACCACTTATAGTAATCCCTACCACTTCTTTGCCTAAATTTTAGTTTGTATGACCCCCCTAACCTCCTGCAACCTCCTCGGCTACGAAAACTGTGCGATCCAAATTTTGGTAGGTCATCCCATGCTTGCCACATGCAACTGGTCATTTAAATAGTCACCGCCTGGTTATGGCCAATCCCCCTTGTGGGTATGTGCCATTGTGTGAGGACAACAACAACAACAACAATCGTGGCCAGGTCGTTCTGCAGGCAGGGATCTCGTCGGGGTGCTAGGGCGTGCGGTGGTCGCTGTTCTGTTGACGTGGCTCAGCTACCCAGGCTGCGGGGCAGTGGCTAAGTACCTGGCGGTGTTGATCTAGCTTGCTAAATTTCCGGTTTTATGTCTGTGCCTGTTTGCTCCTGTTCTGAAGTGATTGGGTGGGGGACGAGAGCTTAATGTCAACTTCTTCTCCTGGCCAGGGGTATTCCCCTTGGTCGGCATCTCTTCCTAAAGACGAGCTCCCAATTGATCTCTTTTTCCGCAGTGGTGTTTCAAGCATTCCGTTCGCTTTAGTGCCTTCCGATGGCAGCGCCATCCGACTGAGCAACCCGGAGGCCGTGCAGGCGGCTCTTAGGTCCACATCGCAGCATTTCATGTACATTACCGACGTTCGGCAGTTCGGCAGGGGTGGTATTTTGTGCAGGTCGCCGGATAAAGCCTGTATTGAGGACCTGCTGAGGTGTACGTCATTCGCCAACCACCCGGTGAGCGCATTCATTCCGCCTCATCTAGCATGTTCCAAGGGCTTGGTCCGAGGGGTCGACTCTCGATTGAGCCATGCGGAAACGCTTGAGAACCTCTCGCCTGAGGGAGTGATTGCTGTCCATCGATGCAGCAGGATGGTTGACGGAGAAAAAATTAATACGGAGTCCGTCATTGCCACATTTGCAGGAATATTTTGCCCGTCAGAGATTAAGGTGTGGCCATTGGTTTTTCGAGTAGATGCCTTTAACTCTCGGCCCCTTCAGCGTCAAAACTGCTGGCGATTTGGCCACAGCGGCAAAGCCTGCAAATCGGCCTTACGCTGCTGTGCCTGTAGGGAACGTCATTGCAGAGAGGAATGTCCTGCACAGCAAGAGAAATGTTGTTTGTGTAGCGGTGCTCACCCTGCAGATTCGCCTGACTGTCCTGCACGAGCACAAGAAGTTCAGGTGCTCGAGCTTATAGACAAGCGCAGATGCACGCGGAGAGAGGCTTTTGCCGCAGTCAAGGAGAGAGCCTCAGCTTCTCTAGTGTGGCCGCCAAATGTTCACCCATAATGGATTCTAGTTGGTCCCAGGCTATTACAGTGGCAGTTGAGAAAGCTGTGGCAAATGCAATGGATCGCACTATGGAAACCGTGTCCACGTGCATTTCGCAGGTCATAGCTGCTCAGATGACCAATCTTCTGCAGGCGTCCACCGCTCCGCTCTTGTCTTTGGCTTCGGAAGCTACCCCTCCTTCTGTAGTAATCGATTCCGCTCCACAGGGCCAAAACAATGTGAGCAACAAAAGACCTCTCAGGCCTCTCCTTCGCATAGCGTTATGGACGCATCCTCTAAGGATTGTATGGATATGGAGTCTGATCTCCGCGCCCAGAAACGAAGTGGGTCTCCTCTGAATATTGCAGGTCCATCTTGCCCCCAGTCAAAGACAAAGAAAAGTAACGTAAGTCAAAACGCTGAAACCAGGATTCTAGAAAAGGCAGTCGCGGCTGCGGCACTTCCGCCAAGATAGGGTTCTTAAGTGTACTTCAGTGGAATTTTCGATCTATGTTCTCCGCTTCAACAGATTTATATTGCCTATGCAATCAGCTTCTAACAGATTTAGTTGCTTTACACGAAAAATGGCTAAATTCAAATTTCAATTATCATCTCAAGGATTACCATCCGTTCCGGCTTGACAGGTCATCACGAGGGGGAGGGTTGTTAGTGCTCATATCTACAAAGTTTTGCCACAGGGCATGCATTTCTTTTCAATATGCGGACAATGAATGTGAAATCCTTGCGGTTGACCTCAGTGTCCCAGGTCAACAGCCCTTTACGGTAGCTAATGCATATTTCCCGTCTGGTGTGCGTGACACTCGGCTCCTTTACTCACTCATGTCTAGTAGCCGATCTCAGCGTCTATTGGCGACTTCAATTCCCACCATGTGACTTGGGGGTTTAAAACAGATAGCTTTGGTACTAGACTATTTGATTGGGCTTCTGGCAACAACTTGATCTCCAACAATTCCGTATTGCCTACGTTTGTTCGCAGTCAATGCCGCTCTGCCTTGGATTCAACTTTTTCCTCCCCAGGAGTCTCTGTTATGTCTTGGGCGCCTGTTGACTGTGCAACAAAGTGATCATCTACCGATTAGTTTCAAGTTTGCGTGTAAATTAACTCTTCCTGAGCGACATCAGCGCACGTTAATAAATTACAATTGCTTTAAAGGCACGCTAAAATCAGCCCTCCAAATCACTTCAGACACTCGAGCTCAGAGAAGTGCCGAAAGCAAGGATGCACATCTATGCTCAGTACTGGACCATGCAAGGCAGAAGTCTGCATTTTTGCTGAAGAGAACAAAGGGTGCAATCGCGAACAATTGGTGGAATGCTGAGTGCACGCGTGCATATAGACGACGGAAAGCAGCTTGGAAGAAACTTCTCATCAATCAATGCCCAAAAAATTGGCTGGATTATAAGTATGTTGCAGCAACATTTAAGCGCACTGTCGCCCGTGCAAAGGAGGAGTATAATACCAATCATTGATTTCCTTTCCCAATCAGGAAATAAACGAGCTTTGTTTAATTTCATGAGGCGCAACAAGGTGATTCCTCCGGCTGCCAACATTGAATCCCTTGTTCAGTCCCCTGATGACATCGCAATGGCCTTAGAGGATATTGCGTGTGGCCTAGAGCTTCGCTTTACAGCTGCTTTACCTTCTCCTACTATATTCACATGCACCTCAAGTGATTTCACTGAGGTCTCTATGCCTGAGCTGTCGCAAATATTTCTGTGCTTATCCCCAGCGGCTCCTGGCCCCGATAAGGTCACTTCATCTATGATCAAAATATTGTTCAATGAATCTCCTGCAAACCTGTTGGCTCTAATTAATCATTCTATTAAAGGTCCATGGATACCGCATGAGTGGCGTCTTGCTGAAATAGTTCCATTGCTTAAAAAGCAAGGGGAGGGCTTAACTTTAGACCATATACGCCCTATTTCCTTAACATCGAACCTTGTGAAATTGGTGGAAAGTTTCCTTCTCAGCCGTCTCATGTCATTCATTTAAGAAAATGCTGTATTGAATCCATGCCAAATTGGTTTCAGGCCGGGTTGTTCAATTTGGTGTGCTCATACTGACCTTGAGAGCCGTATTAAATTAGCTCGCAATAGAAAAAGTTAGCTGCGCTTGTCACCTTGGATGTCAGTAGAGCATACGACAGCGTGGAGCACTCGACTCTATTACTAAGATTACAGGAACTCAACTTCCCAAGCTATTTTGTAGCCTGGATTTCTGTTTTTTTGGAAAATAGAGAATTTTACTGCTGCCAAAATGGTGTTTTCTCAAGGAGATTTCCACAGACAAGAGGTGTTCCGCAAGGATCAGTTCTCTCACCTGTTCTTTTTAACATTTTTCTAAGCTCAATTCCATGCATTCAAAATGTGAAAACTTATGTGTACGCCGACGATATTGCATTTTTTGTATCAGCAGGTGACATTCACACTCTATATCAAACCCTGCAAAATTACCTCAATGTTCTTGACAACTGGCTAGGAAGAATTCATCTGTCCCTTAATGTGAAGAAATGCGCATTGTTAGTATTTCCAGTTTCTGTTTCAGTAAATATCTGCCTGGTCTATAGAAATAACGTAATACCCCAAGTTAAGTCGGTGAAGTATCTCGGTGTAATATACGACTCTACTCTCTCTTGGCGGCCACACATTGAGCAAGTTTCTGCAAAAGGAGTTCGTGCCATTGGTATCCTGCGTAGGCTTTGTAGTGCTAGGTCCGGCATGAGAAGGCATACGCTTCTGATGATTTATAAAATGTACGTCCTCCCAATTTTGGAGTTCGGGTGTGTTTTATTCTCAGGAGCTCCAGCCTATAAACTTCGCCCTCTTGTGCTTTTGGAGCGTGAGGCGTTGCGCCTATGTCTGGGGCTTCCAAAATATGTCGCCAATGCTGTTCTGCGCCTTGAGGCGTGAATGCCTTCGTTATCAGCTAGGTTTCGCCTTTTAACAGTTCAAACATTTTTAAAATTGTGCCACTCACCTCTTCACACTTCCAGTATAATATTTCTTAGTCAACCTTCCGCCTTTTTAGTGCTGCCTTATCTCGATTTAATACCCCGCAGATATGTTACGTGCAGTCCCTCCTTGATCGCATAAATATTCATTTCACAGATGTCCGCCAAATATATAACAATTCCTCATCTGTCCAGATTGAATTCGATGACATTTTCCCATCGAATGCAAAGCTGCAGCCCTTCCGGCTTCTTCAGGGTCTATTGCAGGACCACTTAAGGTCCTTTCCCTCTCATGTTATTATTGCTACCGATGCCTCGCAAGATCGCGAAAAAGCAGGTGTGGGAATTTTTTCACCTTCACTGGATTGGTCTTTTTCTCTCCGTCTTCCTGACTTCACTCCAAATTTTCTGGCTGAATTGTTAGCAGTAATCTTAGCCTTACGAAAATTAGAATCTACCGTTTCCCAGATCGTGGTTATGACAGACTCTCTGTCCATTTGCTCTTCCTTATCCTCACCCACTGACTCTCGGCCATTACGCCTCTTTAAGTTCCTGATTCCGCTCCATCTAAATTCGGTAAGGTTGCTTTGGGTACCCGGTCACATGGGCTCTCACTTAAATGAGGTTGCGGATTCCTTTGCAAGAGCCTTTCTCAGCGGCCCCAATTGTTGCTGTCCTGCCATCGTGTGCATATACAGCTGCGGTGAGGTTTCGCAGCTACACAATATTTCAGGAATTTGCTGCCTCGGCTCTTACATCATCTCCCGAATATCAGCATCTTCTGCATCCTTGGAGTAGCGAAGACTGGCGCTCACGCAGACTAGAGGTCTCTTTCACGCGCTTGCGTTGCCGGGTTCCCCTTCTAAATTTCTACCTTCACAGATCTGGCCTGGCAACTTCCCCACTGTGCCCTTTTTGTGCCGAACCTGAAACAATATATCACTTCCTGCTGTTCTGCCGCCGCTTTTCTCATTTGAGGAAGCGTCTTTTGCAAATTCCATTTCATCAGCTGGGCTTGCCTGTGTCTTCTGCGGTTGTTCTTTCCATTGGCGCTTCTTTGCTTGGACGAAGCGACAGGAGTGTGCGCTCTGCTGTGCAAAAGTTTCTTCAAGAAACGCAGCGACAATCTTTCTAATTTCTTTTTCCCGCCCTCAGTCAGTACGACATTGCAACATTACAGGCATTGTGTACTATTAGGCACATTAGGCAATTGCCCGTCTTTGATCTCCAAGTTAACTGGACCCCTTTCCTCCCCTCTTCCAATCTATCAGACTACATACTATTACCACTCCTTTTCCCGTCAAAACTTTCCTGTATCCTGTAATTAACCGCCTGTGTCTTGGCCACTCCCCCGTAGTATGTGCCAGCAACGTCTGAGGCCTTCCTTCCTTCCTTCCTACTTTGGTCGAAGCCCGTTGCTTTCTCTTGTGATCATTGATCTCCCGCGTTCACGCGTTACAATATCTAACTGACAAGCGTTAGGCACCGAAACTGGGTGCGCGTCATTTGCACCCACAGGCGTGCATGCAGAAGAGCGGTGTGGTTGAATATTGTCTGCAGTTGCGTGGGAAGGGCGAAAGGTAGGCGAGGTTAGTGTACCTAAATTGGATGAATTAGCCAGCGTGGAAATGGCTTGTGACAACGCATCGCTGAACGTACTAATCATATGGCCATGTACACCAGCCTTCTCCAGAGCAGGCACAACCGACTTTGTTAGGCTCGCCTCCACATCAGTAGCAGCCATGCGGGAAATGTTATACGTAAGAGTTCTGTCTTAGGGCATAAGCATCCGCGTGCGGGCGCCAATCACGCTGAATAATGTACAAGATACTCTGCTAATCGGGACGCTTCCGGCAGGTAGTATTATCAGCTGTGTGATCAAAGTGGCAAAGGCAGCAGCTAAACGACTCAGAAATTGGAATGTCTGATACATGATCACAACCGCAAATGCGGCAGCGCATTGCCGGCTTGAAAGATATGCAACTGTGACCAAACCTCCAGCAATTCTTACACTGCAATGGTCGGGGCTGCAGTGAGTCAACACGGTATGTTATAGGCCAAACTTTGATCTAACATGGGCAAGAGGACCCTGCAAAAGTTGCGATAACTGATTCAATTGGCATACTGGAGCCTACAGCCTGTCTATTACAGCGGTAAACTGATAGGATGATACACAGGCAAAATAGAATCCTTCAAGAATTTCTCCTAGCATTGAGGAGGGATCCACGTAAGCAGGCAAGTTGTCCAAGAATAAACGCTTTCATTGGGAATGAGGCGAAATAGGCGCAATGCACTACAATCCAAGTAAGCTGATATAAAAAAAATCCCCTTTTGCCTAAAGGGCGCACCTCGGCATTTCAAGATATAAGCTGGCCGCAGCCTCCAGCTGTTCCTGGATCATACAAGAGTTTGTGATTTTAATTACACCATCGCCTTCAGCAACCAGCGTCACATAGATAAGCTTGATACCGTTTTCACAAAATGATTTTAGCGGCAAGTTTTCAACCGCATACTAGGGAACCAGTTTACCGTGGGTATGTCCGGTGAAAACATTGCCATGTTCGTCAGCCTACAGAGACGTGAAACATACATCGAAAGGGACAAAACCAGTCCAAAACCCCCGCTTTCAGAACGGTCTCACCGGGAGTTGACGACAGGCCGGAATACGCAGATGCAGGCATCGGATCAGCAACACGAAGACGTACTTCAGCACCGAGATGAAAATGTCCATCAACCATGATGTGTTTACGCCATCATCCCATTCATCACCACTCAACACACAGATGGACGTGAAAGAGCTTCGCATTTAAAATCATTTCCTGACACAATAATAAATTATTCGCATTTGTTGTTAATAGCGCTGGCATGTTTACGCTGCTCAAGTCGCCTATTTAGCATTACAAACATCCCATAACATAGCAAGGCTTTGTGGGCGGCGACCGAAACTAGCGCAACTTACCGCACCTCTCCGCGAAACATCGCGCAGCGTCTCCCAAGAAGTCTAGAGAGAGAGAGAAAGGGAATTTTAATGAAAGAAAGGCGGAGAGGTCGGCCGGTGGTAACAGGGCCCTGGCCTGCTACTCCACACAGGGGAAAGGGAAGAGGAGGAAAAGGAAAGTGTGAATGAAGGCTGATGATGGCATAATACAATGAGTTTCACGGGTGATGTCTATGCACACGCACACACACACACACACAACACTGGCTGGCGCTCGCATCGCGGTTACTGGACACACAGAAAACTCAAAACTGGTGTCTGCAACACAACACCGACACATGTCATTAACCATGTAGGTTGTGCACAGGCGGTCACAAACGAGTATCCAGGCCTGTTTCACACAAAAAGTTGAGCAGGGCTTTTGTCACACGCCACCAATCAGAACGTGTCGTCCTTGCGCCCAGAAGAGTTTCCTCAGAGAGAGGGCGAGAGTCCAGGTTTTTCACGGTCGCCTCCAATGTTGTTCTTTCAGAAGTATACTTCGGGCACGCGCAAAGAAGGTGTCCAATAGTCTCTGGTGTGTTGCACTGTGCGCAAGTTGGGTTACTTTCGATGCCGATCTTGTGAAGATAGTGTTTGGTGTAGGCAACGCCAAGCCGTAGCCGGTGGAGTAAAGTCCCATGACGTCGCACCACCACAGATGGGAAATGTAATCGTGAGCCAGCGTCAAGCTTACACACGCGGTCCTGTTGATGACTCGGATCATGCCAGTGCGACTGCATTGCCGCCTGCATTAAATGCGCCAACAAGGCTCCAATGTCTGATCTTGAAAAGGCTATCTCAATGAAAGCACCATCACTATGTGCCATCCGAGCCTCGGCGTCAGCACGCTCGTTTCCCGCTATGCCGCAATGGCTCGGTATCCATTGAAACTTTATGATATGGCCGCGGTGGAAAGCCTCGGCTAACAAAAGCACAATCTGTTGAACCAGCTGCTCGCATGCTCTTGGTTTTAGATAAGTTTGTACGACCTGTAATGCCGATCTCGAGTCGCAGAATATAGTCCATTGCTGCGCTGGCTGGTGACCAATATAAAGGACGGCTTCTCGTATGGCTGCCAATTCGGTTGCCGTAGATGACGTTTTGTGCATGAGCCTGAAACGGTGACATGAGGCATTTCCTGGCACTATCACCGCTGCAGCTGAAGAAGTGGTCGTAACGGATCCGTCCACGAAAACATGCTGGGTGTTAGTATACATAGATGTAATGTATGACAGCGCCAGCTGTTTCAGTCCGACTGTTGGAATGTGCGTTTTCTTTGTTATCCCTGGGATTGTTGTCCGTATAGATGGTTTTGGTACTGCCCAAAGTGGCACCTCCGCAATCTGGTGTGGCGCGTAGTTCGAAGGCAGCGCATTGCGCTGCATCCAAAGGGCTCTGGAAAAGGCTGCATCTGGACGCACCGCACTAATGTTAGTCAGGGGGTGATGACGATGCCTGGTCAGATGCCGCAAATGCACACGAAGTGGCTCCTGTTGAAAATAAATTCGTGCTGGGCAGGCGCGGGCCTCATAAAATGTGCCCCATGTAGAAGTTTTACATGGCAAACCCAAGCATACTCTTAAAGCACGAGCCTGCGCGCTTTCAAGCACACGCAGGCCTGATAGTCTGACCCCCGAGAGAACGGGTGCACTGTATCTGAGAAGGCCGACTACCAGCGCCTGGTACACGTGTAGTAAAGATCGCTCAGAGGGACCCCAACATTTTCCTGCCATACACCGCACAATGCTTGCAAAGCTGTCGAGCTTTTTCTTGAGCACAGAAATGTGCTTCGTCCAGGACAGGTCACGGTCCATCGTAACACCTAAGAATTTGTGATGTGTTACGTATGGAACAATTTGCCCGTCGATTGTGACCAGATACCACGCCATTATCTTGCGTGTGAAAGCCAATGTTACGCTTTTAGTTGGCGAAAGTTCAAGCCCCTGACGGCGCAAGTACGCAGACGTAATGGACACCGAACGCTGCACTCTTGCTTGCACTTGGGGACGCGTGACACTTGATGTCCAGATGCAAATATCGTCTGCATAGGCGGATATTGAAACAGTCTTCGGTAGTTGTTTGAAAAGGCCAATGAGCACGAGATTGAACAACGTTGGACTGAGCACTCCTCCCTGAGGAACACCACAAGCAACATGATGATCTGCTGTGGCACCTTCAAGAGTCTCCATGTAGACTGTCCGGTTTGTCAAATAGCTTGCAATCCAATTGTGTAGACGTCCGCCTATACCACATTCTTCGAGTGCATTTAGTACTGCATCATGCTGAACATTATCGAATGCGCCCTTTATGTCGAGGAAAAGAGCAGCAGTCAACCTGTGACGGCGTTTTTCATGTTCTACCGTTGACACGAGATCAATTACACTGTCGATGGCAGACCGGCCTTTGCGGAAACCCGTCATTGTGGAAGGGTATAGCCCATGTTTTTCAAGGAACCATTCTAGACGGGTTAGCACCATACGCTCCATCGTCTTGCCAATACAACTTGCCAGAGCTACTGGTCTGTAGGATGTTAATGTGAGTGGCGATTTCCCTGGTTTGAGCAAGGCCACAATGCGGCTTCTTTTCCACTGCTGTGGTACAGTGGCAGAGGCCCAAGAGTGGTTGAACAATCTTAAGAGGGCTTCCATTGCCTGTGGGCCTAGATGACGAAGCGCATTGTATGTTATTCCATCAGGTCCTGGGGATGAAGGATGCGTGCAAGCAGAAAGAGCTGCTTTCAGTTCTTGAATTGTGAAAGGGATGTCAAGTCGATCGTCCATCGTGGGGGGAGCACATCGATGCTGCCGAGGTAAAGAAGCGCTTCCGGCAATTCTCGAGCAGAAATCCTCCGCCACCTCTAGTTCTTGCCGTCTATCATGAAGTGCCAATGCACGGAAAGGGTGTTTCTGCTGGGGAAATGTCGACAGTGCTCGAACAACGTGCCAGATTGTGGAGAGTGGTTTGCGGGGATCCAATCTGCTGCAAAATGACCGCCACCGTTGTTTGCCTAGGTTCTCCAAATAGCGCTGTATTTGCTTCTGGGCACGTCGAGAGGCCCGGAGATCCGAGACATCCTTTGTCCTCCGGTATTTTCTTTCTGCGCGCCGACGAATCGCCCGAAGCTGCGCGTAGATCACATCCACTGGTGCTGTGGAATTTGGCGCTGAGATATTGCGTGTTGCATCGTGCATGGCCGAAATAATACGCTGTTCCACATCTGTTGGATCAGCGAGTTTCCCACAGGTTTTTTCTAGAACAATGCGGAAAGCACTCCAGTCGGTGCAACGTATTTTGGCATTTGGAAGACGGTGAAACCACCGTAGCTGCACATACGTCGGTATGTGGTCACTTCCATAACTTTCAAGATCAGCACACCACGTTGCGAACGATGACAGGCGCCTGGATACAAATGCAAGGTCCAGGCAGCTGCTGTAGGTAGTCCCGCGTAGAAATGTCGGCGTGCCATCATTGAGCAAAACGAGACCTGCATTGTTCATGAACGTGGCGATATCCCGTCCTCGAACGTTCGTAACGGCGCTTCCCCAGCCGTGGTGATGCGCATTGAAATCTCCTACTATTATATGGGGTTCCGAAACGCTGTCAAGTAGCGATTGTAGTCGTAGGGCATCAAATCGACCCCTTGGTGGTATGTAGCCACCTATAATAGAGATTGTGCGCCCATTCAAAGTCACAGTGATTGCTACATACTCATTGCTACTGCCCCCAGGAATTTGATGCCGAACGTAAGTGAGGTCACGACGGACGCATAGTAGTACCTTGCTCAAATGCCCAGCCGCTTCAGAGAGGAAACTTTCATAACCGGACATTCGAAAAGGAGATGTGATATTAGGCTCACATATTACAAGCACCGGAAATCGGTATTTGAAGATCCTCTGCCTGAGATCTGCTAGGCGGCCTCGCAGACCTCGAGCATTCCATTGTAATACTGCCGATCGAGAGATTCTCTCCTGCAGTGAGGGTGCTGACGACGGTAGAGCCATAATTTTGA
The DNA here is from genome assembly GCF_052857255.1 of Amblyomma americanum. Lineage (NCBI taxonomy): Eukaryota > Metazoa > Arthropoda > Arachnida > Ixodida > Ixodidae > Amblyomma > Amblyomma americanum. The sequence goes on along the minus strand of NC_135505.1, from coordinate 57,750,241 downwards.
CTGCTATGAAAGGGTGGCAAGCACCGGTTCAATAGCGTCTAAAATTTGGACAGCAGCCTTAGCAATTGGCGTGTCCACTCCAGCAATTATCAGCCGTAAGGTGCCTAACAGCTGTTTCAGCATCGCCCTGATTTGATCATCTGTTGTCGACACAGCCGGCGGACGCACAGGCGGACGTGTCACAGAGCTTACAGTACGCGATGGTAGAAGTGGCCACTCTGCGGGGTCCTCCTGGGGGGTTGTCAGTCTTGGCTCTTGCGGAGCTGGAGGCAGTGGCTTTTGCGCGGCAGAGCGGTCTCGGTCCTCCTGATGTGTTGACACGTCATTTACTGAGCTCAATTTCTTCTGCCGACTTCGTGTCCTCCTCCTGGAGCGACGTACTGCGATTGCTGCTTCTCGGTGAGTAGAATGGTCTCTCACCATTTTCTTCAAGATCTTCATCTCTGTTTTCACCTTCGGACATTCCCTAGATGTTGCCTCATGAGGACCTTTGCAGTTGGCACAAACTGGAGACTCAATCGTACATGTAGGTCCATCGTGCACACCACCACAACGCGGACATGTTTTCGTGCTCGTACACTCAGCACTTACATGTCCAATCTTCTGGCATTTTCGGCACTGAACCGGTCGGGGCACATAAGGACGCACTGGGTGCCTCACAAAACCCACTTTCACATGCGATGGTAAAGAAGTACCCTCAAACACTAGTTTGACACACCGTGATTTGCCGAAACGATGGATGTCAGTTATGCGAACAGAACTTGATAGCAGTTGCACCAAGTCCATATCCTTGATCTGTATGTCCACGTCAGAAATCACACCAGCAGTAGTGTTAAGTCCATGAGCGAAGAACGAGCGGACTCGTATGTTGCCAAGGACAGACACGGTCTTCAACTTATCCAGGGTTGCCCGGCTAGAGACATCAACAGAGAGGATATTCCTTCTTGCGTTAATACGCACTTCTTTGACTTGGCCCGGAACCAGTCGTTCAAGAAGAAGAGTCAAAGTCTGCCTGTTGATGGAGTTGAGATTCGCTTCCTCAACAGGCATGTATGAAATTGTGTAAGTGAGAGATTGCTCACTTACATTGGCCTCGTTGGTTGTTTTCTTGCTCACACTGGATTGGTGAGGCATCTTCGCTGGCACAATGGACTTGTTAGCCCGCTTCGTACACACACTGGGCCCACACTCAGTCGGGGTTTTGGAAAGCTTCCTCTTCAGGCGCCGACTCACAATCTCGGTGTAGCCTCCGTCGAACTCCATGTCATCCGAGTCAGAGAAACTGGACGATCCCGGGAGCTCTGAGGGGAGATCCATACTGCATCCAGGCTGATCTGTGCAGTTCACACTGCTAGCCACAGAAGGCAGCAGAGGCGGCGGGTCATCCGCCATCGCCTGGGACGGCGAGGTTACCTTGAAGGCTACAGAAGCACAAAGTATTTCAAAAAAACAGGAGCTCGATCAAGAGATGCTGCCGTTCGCAGCGCTCTTCTTCTTCTTCCCCAAGAAGTCTAAGCACTGCCTTCATCAGTAGGATTAAGGGAAGCTTGTATTTTCTTTCTCTCATTAGTTGCTTACAGTACCAGTATTTCTGTTTCATTTTCGCCGTAAAGTTTCTTATTTTTTTGTGAAAGTTGTGTGGTTTTTGTAGTCTCAAGCGCAGCGCTTCATAATTAAGGGTTTACTACTTCACACTTGCTCACATGTGCGGCCTAGTTGTTCGGAAGATTTTGAGGTGAAGATACGTGAAAAAAAATGGCATAATTGTGCGTGCCTGTTCCGGCTGACCTGTCGATTGAAAACTTTATTATCCTCAATCTAGGTAACAAAAATGAAAATATGGCATCAGAAATACATGACTGCGAACAATACCTATTAATGCATGTATGGCAAACACATCGCGAAAAATACAAGGATGAAGAACAACCTCCCACACGCTAGGCTTGCTTTTGTCTTATTCGTGCTCTATTTTCCGAACATGCATCCACTGCAATTGGCATCATTCTTCATAGTCGCACAATCGCTTTCTAAACAGTTTATTATTTAATTTGTTTTCTGGCTACAGTTTGACACAGCAGCGGTCCCTTCGAAGCAATAGATGTTTGCAGCATAATTACAACAGCGAAGAGACACCGACTTGTATGGGCGGAAAAACGAGTCGGAGAGCCGTATTAAAAAAAAGAAATTTGTGTGAGCGGGAGCAACGCCTTTCCTTATTTTGTTCATTTTTTACTATCGACCAAAATGTCGTGTAAATTCAATGGCTTCTTTCAAGTTATAAATTTTTGAAAACGAGACCCAGAAAATGCCCCGTGCCTTTTAGTTGCACCCGCCGCGGTGGCACAGTGGTTAGGGCGCTCGACTACTGATCCGGAGTTCCCGGGTTCGAACCCGACCGCGGCGGCTGCGTTTTTATGGAGGAAAAACGCTAAGGCGCCCGTGTGCTGTGCGATGTCAGTGCACGTTAAAGATCCCCAGGTGGTCGAAATTATTCCGGAGCTCTCCACTACGGCACCTCTTCTTCCTTTCTTCTTTAACTCCCTCCTTTATCCCTTCCCTTACTGCGCGGTTCAGGTGTCCAACGATATATGAGACAGATACTGAGCCATTTCCTTTCCCCCCAAAACCAATTATTAATATTATTTTAGTTGCCAGTACAATACAGTGGTTTGTCAAAGAGATAATTAGGAAGCATTACATAATGATATACGCAGGTAAGCAGTTAGCTCTTTACCAGATACACATTCAGTATCTCGCTTACACTTACCTGTATACAGGGTGTTAATAATAATAATAATAATAATAATAATAATAATAATATTAATAATAATTGGTTTTTGATGGAAAGGAAATGGCGCAGTATCTGTCTCATATATCGTTGGACACCTGAACCGCGCCGTAAGGGAAGGGATAAAGAAGGGAGTGAAAGAAGAGAGAAATAGGTTTCGTAGTGGAGGGCTCCGGAATAATTTCGACCACCTGGGGATCTTTAACGTGCACTGACATCACACAGCACACGGGCGTATTAGCGTTTTTCCTCCATAAAAACGCAGCCGCCGCGGTCGGGTTCGAACCCGGGAACTCCGGATCAGTAGTCGAGCGCCCTAACCACTGAGCCACCGCGGCGGGGTTACTGCTTCAAGGGCACCTAGCTGTCCTGATGCAAGAGGTAAGCAGTTATCTCTTTACCACATACATATTCTGACTGTTCCAGTCTTGAAAATTCATCTTCATCCGCATTTATGACTCCGCACCTGAATGAGCACCGGACGTTTGACTGACTCACGCGACAGAATCAACGATTGCTGAGATTTACTCCATTTATTTGTCTCTCCAGTTAATTTCATCGGTGCGAGACCTGGGTAAGTGGGTAATCTTTAGCTACTCTCAGTCCGCACGGAAATCTCTTGTCAGCGCTAATTCCTTACCACGGAAAGCTAGACTAGAATATGAAGTACCTAATAATCATTCCAAGGCTGCCAAAAATCAGTATATTACTGTTTTCTATTTTATACACGGATATAGTTTATTACTGGAAACACCGAGGCGGATGCAGCGACTAGGCATGCAAACTCTGATGCCCTCACTTGTGGACTTCCGTTATCGAGAGGCAACTCGCACCGTTTCTTGAAGTCTATGCTTAATAAAATCAAGAGGAATTGTGGTGTGAGCCAAACCATAGAATTTCTGATCTGCATTGCATCCATTCGTTGCTGCGGTTTGATATTACATTACCTATCAGCGGAAGGCAAGAAACGCTCCTTCCCCGCTTGCGTTTATGAAATGGTTACGCGAAGCACTATGTTCTCAAAATTGGCCGTGCAGTGAGCCCACTGTGTGCGTGTTGCCAAGAAAATGAGTATATGTCACACCTATTGTTGCATTTCCTAGTGCATGACAACTTCAGGTCGCGACTGAAGAGAGACTTGAGCGCTCTTTACCAAAGAACCTTAAGTCTACACAACCTATTAGGTCCATGGCCGACGTGTGCACTGCAAAATCAAGCAGTTGTGGTGTTTATATCATTCATTGAGGACAGCGGCATCCTTTGAGAAACTCCATTTTAGTAGAATTAGATTAGTCAATCAAAGATATCTTACCCCTCTGTGAGTTAGTTCTTCATTATCTTTATTATTTGCTTTTACTGTGGGTACTGCAAATACGCATATTTTTTCTTTTATCGTTATTTAATCATATCTCTTATGTGTATTTTATTGTGTACTGTTCTGTTAACCTAAATAGCGTTTATGTTCGCTCATTAATGCTTCTTCTTCTGACGCTTGAGCTTTGCTTTATATATTGTGTACTGCTTGTGTTCATTATGTCATGTTCAACCGTATATCGGGAGACCAGGTGGTTTCTATGAATTGGTGGAAAGGAGTAGCCGGAGAAGCTATACAGCACCTGCCTCTCCTTTCGTGTTCATGTAAATGAATAAAAACCGCTTAGATCGCATAAACTGGCAACAAAAGAACAGCGTGAACAGAATTATGCACTCTGTACTGTGGAGAAATATGTCGATGAGTGACGTCACGTACCCTTTTGGACAGTGAACAGTAGTCGTTGGAAGCGGCTGAGGAATGTCAAGGAGCTGGATTCTCTTAGGCGATTGACACCATCTAAATGCTGTGTGCTTGACAACATTTCCATTGGAAAGCGAATACATTTTTTTTCTTTTGAAATCCACAGAATATTTATCAATTATTTACTGACATTTCCTCATCCAGGTTTTCTCTCCTCTACATGGCACATTTCAGTTTCATTTTTGCTAATTTTATTCTTAGCCTGGAGTGCAGCGATCTTGAAGTGCGTCATAGATAGGCGGCAGGGGGCGCACGTCCTTTTTACTGATTTTATTGAAGCGGCGATAATCAATGGAAACACGCCAGGAGCCATCCTTTTCCTGGACAAGTACGACGAGTGAGGCCCAGGAATTGCTTGAGGGTTCATTAATGTTTTTCACGGGATTTTAGTAACTTCCGCATTGTTAATCTGACGCTCGGCGTGAGAGACGCGGTAGAGGCGGCGGTGGATAAGGGGGGACGCATCGCCGGTTTCAAAGCGGTGCCTGACGGCGAGAGTTTGGCACAGAGCGGTGTTGTTCCCATCAAAAATATCCGAAAAAATCGAGAAGGGCACGAAGTTTGGCAGTTTGGCCGGGACGGAGGTCGGTGGCCATCATGGTCATAATGGCGTCGGTCGGCAGTTTAGACTGCTGGCGCATTCGGCGTTGTCTTCAACAGGGATGACGGCCATCTTAGCGACGTGGGAAGGAGCGACAGGGGACAACGTAGCCACAAAGATGCCGAACGGGTGCACTTGGGAACAGGTGCCGCCGTTCAGGAAAGGCAGAGAGAGGGCGTTGGCGTGGACGGTACCGATTGCATGAGGTAGCGCAACGTTACTGGTCAGCAGGAAGTCAAGATTGGGCGGAACGAGGTAGTCGAAACCGAAAACATTGTGGTTGGGGTCAGTGGGACGAAAGAGGCAGTTCGGGCTGACAGGCAAATATATTCGACACTGAACTGGCGCAGGGATACATCGACTGGGTTCGAATCCAGCAGTGGAAGTTCTACGTGTACGACGCCCTGGTAGCAGTCGATGAGGGAGAAATAATGAGTCAAAAAATCTTAACCGAGTAGAACGTCATTGGCCTAGGTGGTCAACACGGTGAATTGAACCGCAATACTCTGGCCGACAATACTAACGCTCGCGGTACACATACCGTCGACAGCAGGCGTGCAACCATCCGCGACACGCACAAAGGACGTAGCAGGCGTGAGGAATTTACAGAGGACGGCGGAGGGCAGCACTCATCACTGATATGTCAGCACCGGTGTCAATCAGGGTGCGCACGGAAAACGGCCAATAATTACGTCCACGAGATTCGGTCGACAGGTCGATAGAGCATTTGTGATCCGGGTCGTTGAGACAGCGTCATCTACGGGAGCTGCATCATTTAGTTTTCGAAATGGAAGCGGCTATTGAGCTGCGCCTGTGGGGAACGAGAGCAGCGACCAGGCGGAAAGAGAGCGGGATAATCAGCTTGGAGGGGTAAAGGCAGCTTTAGACGGTTCGGACGGGATCTGGGGGAAAAGTTGCGGGAGGAGGCGGGACAATAGAAGGAGGGGAAGACGGTGTGGGTCGGTGAAGACCATGGACTGCGGCAATGGCGGGCGCCGTGGCCAATTCGAGAGCGCCGGAAGCAGATGGGGCCGTCCTCTATCGTGCTCAAGTGACTGGGATTGCGATAACGCTGCAGAGAATAATAGGTGCGACGAAAAATAGAGAGTGGTAGCTGGAAGGGGGGTGGGGGGTCAGAGTTTCTTGACGGTGTACGCTGCCTGAGGGAGGTTCAGGTTTGCGAGTTACTGCCGCACGGCGGCCTGAATCAACGACACGGCGGGTGGACCACGTGCGAGTAAACTGGGCATCAAAAGCGCAAGGGCTTCCAGTTCGCGGCGAACAGTCCGGATGACAGAGTCGGCGACGGACATATCGTCGGTGGACGCGCAGGAAGGTAATTGCTGTTCCTCGGAGGAAGAGGAGGCGGCCGTATTAGGGAACCGATAGAACTGCTGTGGTATACGGCGGCTTGTAACATGCTCTTGTCCACGGTAGTAAGGACCTTTCCAAACAAGTAAATTAAAAGGATCATCCGCGACCCTTTGAGAACATGGCCCACCAAGGCGGCGTCAGCTTTGTGGAAAAGCGCCAAGACATCTAGAATATATATGCGATATTGCTGTCCCTTGACGACTGGGTGCGCGACGCGTGCTGCTTTCTCGCGGAGAGCATCCCGTTATCGGATCTTTCAAAATAACTAGGGTGCTCTTTTTTAAAAGTGTCCGAGGTCGTCAGTTTTCCTTTTTGAGTTTCGTACCCCACCCGGGCCTTGCCGCTAAGATAGGAGATGGCATTCGGCAGCATCATATTGGTATCCCACATGTTATAGGAGTTCACTCGTTCATATAGGCTGAGCCAGTCGTCGAAATCGGTGGCGTCATTCCCAGGAAAGGTACCGGGGACACAGAGAAGAGCCATGACCAAGAAGTGAGCGATAGGTGGGCTTCGTGACTAGCCGGGTTGATCCATGATGGTTGTAAGCAAGGCCTAACGACCGCTTCGGAACTGCGTGGCATGGAGATCGTATACTCAATACCTCCACCAAAGATGTTACGTGGCCCGAGGTCTAGGCAGGCGCAAGGACGACCGGAGCACGGGGCACAGATCACAGCGAACACCGAGCGTATAGAGCGCACCCATCGGACATTATTCGTAGCAATATAGATCACTACCCCTTCTGAAACCATCCATAGAAGCGTTCACAAAATGAACACTTGTGCTTGCCCATTTATATTGACCAAAGTATTAAAATTATATAACCGTGAATGATGCACTAATATAAGTAGCAGCTTTAGTTTCCACAGCAACTGTGCAGTATTAGATTGCATAAAACACAAAAACTGGCGTCATAAGCGCTATCGAAGGATATAATAAATGATTACTGCTGCGGAGTATGGTTGCTATCAAGTGCTTCCCGATTAGTTACGTCATGAAGGAAAATCACGGGAAACGGCCTTTCACAACTTGCACCGACTCTGTGTCCAGCAGGGAACCGTAGCTGCTATCTAGAATAGTTCTCCTTCCCCCACCAGAGAATTTTCTCGGTGGTGACTGCCTTAACTACCATTTACTGTCAACACGAACTCCTCAACGCATTCAAGTTTCCCAACTGCTTGGTTTGTAAAGATTTTTTCGGTGTACGAGTGCTTGACGATAATGAAACTGAGAACGGAAAGCATACTGTGTGCTTCCCTCAATTATTATTTGCGCTGGGGGGCCCCAACACCAAGCAATTTGGACTTCTTTTCGGTCTTCTGTAAAGTACTGATTATTGCGCCTATAGAATGCCCCTTTCCTTAGAGCCAGCTAAGAAGAACACGTTCAAAATACTGATTGTTTCTTATAGTGCACTTATTGCAGACTTATTAGTTATCAAACTCGAATCATTTTTTCTTGAGTAAAATTTTCGTCTTGAGCTCACCAGCCCCACACGTGGCGCTGTTGACCTTATCGCAATACAATAGCTTTAGTCGGTGTTTTTTATCACTCATCCCTGGCACTAATTACCCCAGCTAATGGATGGAAAGGCACTGCCAAGCATAAAGAGCGAAACAGCAAGCTTATGGAACGCTTCTTCAAAAGGAGCCTTTGTCGTTTGCATTCCTATGCATGAATGCGCAAACGTTTGAAAAATAAAGCGCCTGAGGAGTGGCGCTCCTTTTCGCGCATAGAGCAGCGACCTGAAGTGGCATTAGCAACGAGGAGGACATAGCAGGAATTTTTCGCGCTTTTTCTGAGTCTAAAACGCTCCTCGCCCTTTAACCTTTTGGATGTTGCCGGGCTAGGGCTTCATTGCACCCTTAAGTCTGGACAGGCTATGTCGTGATATTGGCTGGTCTTCTGGTGGTAGTACTTTCTTATTTTCGGACAGAAATATATGAAATACAATGCAATAGGAAGCAGTTTCATTTGTCGCTATTGGTCGTAATGTCGGCTCGGAACCATTACTTGACGACTACGTCATGAGCAGTAAGCATAAAGTGCAGCAGACATTCTGTTGCACTTCATTCTACGCAGCAGATTACTTCAGCTGAACAAGGACGTATCTGTTATTTGGCAATTTTTGCAACCTTGAAATAAGATAAAAGAATGAAGATATAAGGGTTTCGTTCTGATAGAGGAATAAATGGCGGGAAATTGTGCATAATAATTTTCCAAGTTCAATCGCAGGGAGGTCATGTAACGGAAAACGACGATTATTGCCCTGAAGCCAATTCACTTACGCGTAGCTTTCTTCTTGCTTGGACGGCTTAATTGGGTAAGTTTGTGAGCGTTTGTGATTTTAATTACACCATCCCCTATAGGAACCAGCGCCATTGAGTTTGTGATTTCAATTACACCATCGCCTACAGGAACCGGCGTCACAGAGTTAAGCTTGATACCGTTTTCAAAAAAAGACTTAAGCGGCATGTTTTTAACCTCAAGCTGGGCAACCAGGTTACCGAGCCTGTGTCCGGTGAAGACATAGCCACGGCTGTCAGCCTACAGAGACATGACACTTTTGAGACACGACAACCTTTTATGCGTTGCATATTGCAATCACTCAGTTCAGCCCTTGGGCGCGGCCGGGCAGCCACCAAACCACGTGACGTGACGTCACGACAGGCGGAGGAAAAGCTGGGCCCCAACTCGCGCGGTCGCGCGCAGCCGCACCCACCACCTGACTCCCGCTCCTCCCGCTAGGGGCGCTGCGCCGGCGCGTGACGTCACGGAGGAAAAGCTGGGCCCCAACTCGCGCGGTCGCGCGCGGCCGCAGCCACCATCTGACTCCCGCTCCTCCCGCTAGGGGCGCTGCGCGGGCGCGTGACGTCACGGAGGAAAAGCTAAGCCCCAACTGGCGCGGTCGCGCGCGGCCGCAGCCACCACTTGACTCCCGCTCCTCCCGCTAGGGGCGCTGCGCTATGATTCACGTCACTGCATATGTATAAAAGAGCTGCGCTCCTTCACCGGGACAGTCTTATACCCCTGTCACACGGGCATTTCGAGGGCCCTCGAAGCGATAGACTATCGACTCAAAGGCGATCGAGCGCTGCTACACGGGCAGTTTCAATGGCGATCGAGTCAATAGCCTATCGAGTCAACGGAGCAGCACGGAACTCCATCGAGATATGCAACGCATTCTTGGCTTAACCAAGCTAAGCCTGGCCATTTTGATTCCGTTGACCCGAACATTTTAGCTATAAAATTAGATTGCTATGGGATTCGAGGCATCACATTGGACATTATCAAGAGCTGCTTATCGTTTCGGCTTTAGTTAATCAAAAGATTGTGTACTTCTTCAAAACAACTTGACATTAAACTAAGCGTCCCGCAATGTTCGATATTAGTCCCGTTACTTTTCCTTTTGTATGTGAATGACATTACGGAGCTACAAAGAACACCCACAATAACCATGCGTGCAGAGGACACTAGTTTATTCTTTTCAGGGAGAACACTGCATGACATTGAACAATCGGCCAATCTGTATTTAAATGTATCCACATCTGTATCTGCATGGTTGCAACACAGCAAACATCAGTTTAATGCAGTAAAAACGAAGTTCATGGTATTTAATTCGATCAATAAGCATAAAAATGATTAACTTACAGTACAGACGACACTTCTTAGAACAAATAAGTGTGCAAAAGTTGCTTGGGGTATGGTTTAGTCAAGAGTTGTCTTGGACCCCTCATGTTAATCATCTGCTCTCCGAACTCGCGAAGTCTGCTGGATGTATTAGAATCTCTTCTGCCTCTTTGGCTAAAGCAATCACTATATTGATCCTTGTTCTATTCTAAACTTTTGTATGGAATTCTGGTCTGGGGCACAGCGACAAAAGGGAACCATGAAAGGTAACAACTGCTGCAAAAACGTGTCCTCCGAATTTTTGTGAACCATACCGGCCCTATAAGATTGTTGTTGACGCAACCACTTTTCCCAGATTTGATGTTTTACCAGCAAGTAAAGTCTATTTATGGTATACTGGGACAGCGAATATATAAAAAGAAACTCCAGAGTGTTTACAAACCTGTTTTGGCTCAATATGATATCCGCAACCCCAAAAGCCGAAAGAAAAAAGTCAGAAGAAATTATGGAAAACCAGATCTGGAATACCTGGTAACAGACACGTTAAATAACTCTGCTTCTATTTTAGATTTCTACCTAACAAGAAAAAGCTTCGAACGTGAATGGCGGGCAGTTTTGTTTTCCGTTGAGGTCGTTAAGTAACAATGATAAATGTAAATTTTGTTTTCAATTGTTGACTTCTTTTTACGTGTTTTTGTGATATTTGAGCGAATCTTCAATGTGATTTTTAAAAAACACTGTCCATAGTGCTTAAGTACAGCCATATTGTATAGGATGTATGCGTGTACTATCTGTAACGATGCTTCTCTTTTTTGTACCAGCTCTCTGCTGTACTGCTGTAGGTTGCTCCTTTTGTTACGGGGGCAGAGACCTCTTCAGGCAACCATGCTTTTATTCTCTGCCACCCGCAGTAGGATGTGCTTTTCCTGCAAATAAAAACTGACTGACTGACTGAATGACTGACTGACTGACTGACTGACTGACTGACTGACTGACTGACTGACTGACTGACTGACTGACTGACTGACTGACTGACTGACTGACTGACTGACTGACTGACTGACTGACTGACTGACTGACTGACTGACTGACTGACTGACTGACTGACTGACTGACTGACTGACTGACTGACTGACTGACTGACTGACTGACTGACTGACTGACTGACTGACTGACTGACTGACTGACTGACTGACTGACTGACTGACTGACTGACTGACAGCCATAGGAAGAGGCAAAACCAGTCCAAATCCCCCAGTTTCAGAACGGTGTCAACGGGCGTTCACGAAAAGCCAGAAGACGCAGAGGAAGGCAATGGATCAACAGCACAAAGACGCACTTCAGCATGGAGATGGTGTCCATCAACCGAAATATGTGGACGCCATCATCTCAGACATCCTCTCTCAACACACAGACGGCCGAGAAAGAGCTTCGCTTTTAAAATCAGTTCCTGACACAGTTACCCTTTATTCGCATATGTAATTATTAGCGGTGTGCACGTTTACACAGCTCAAAGCGCTTAGCATTTTAACATCCCATAACGTCGCAAGGCTTTGTAGGCGGCGACCGAAGCTAGCGCAAATTACCGCAGCTCTCCGCAAAACATCGCGCAGCCTCTCGCAAGAAGTCTCAGCACTGCCTTCATCAGTAGGCTTGAGAGCAGCTTGCATTTTCTTTTTGTCGTTAGTTGCTTTTAGTACCGAAATTCGTTTCATTTTCTCTATAAATAATCAGTTTTTTTTCAAAGTTGTGTGGTTTTCGTGGTTTCAAGCCCAGCGCTTCATAAGAAAGGGTTTAGTTTTTCACATTTTCTCGCTTGTGAGGCCTAGTTCTTTTGAAGATTTTAAGTTCAAAGATGTGTGAACACTTTGGCATAATTGTGAGTGCCTGTTACGGCTCATCTGCCGTGTGGAAAATTTAATATCACCCCTCAAGGTAACACATATGAGAAATACGACATCAGAAATCGATGACTGCGCACCATACTTATCAATGCATGCTTGGCAAACACATCGCGAAAAATATGAGGACGAAGACCAAGCTGCTACACGCGAGGCTTGCTTTTGTATTATTCGTGCTCTATTTTCCGAACATGCATCCACTGCAACCAGCAGAATTCTTCATAGTCGTGCGTACCACTTTCTAAACAGTTTAACTTTTAATTTGTTTTATGGCTACATTTTGACACAGCAGGCTGTTCCTTAGGAGCAATAGATGTTTGTTTGCAACACAATTACAACGGCGAACAGACGCCGAGTTGTAGAGGCAGAACAACGAGTGGGAGAGCCGTGTTAAGAAAAACGACATTTCTGTGAGCGGGAACAACACCTTCTTCATTTTGTTCATTTTTCTCTATCGACCAACATATCGTGTAAATTCAATGGCTTGTTTCAAGATATGAGTTCTTGAATACGAGACCCAGAATATCCCCCGGTCTTTTAGTTACCAGAACATTACAGTTGTTGGTCAAAGGGATACGTAGGAAGCATTACATAATGATATCCGCTGGTAAGCAGTTAGCACTTTAGCAGATACACATTCGCTATCCGGGTTCCACATATCTGTACACTGACTGTTCCAGTCTTGAAAATTCATCATAATCAGCTTTTATGACTTCGCACCTAAATGTGCGCCGGACATGTGAATTGACTCACGCGAAATAATCAACGATTGCTAAGATTTGCTCCATTTATTTGGCTCTCAGGTAGGCCTCATCGGTGCGAGACCCGCGTATGGTGATGATCTTTGGCTACTCCTAGTCAGCACTGAAATCTCTTGGCAGCGCTCATTCCTTACCATGGAAAGCTAGATTGGATATACGAAGTACTTAATAAATTTTCCAACGATACCAAATATCAGTATAGTATAGATTTCTAATTCGACACCCGGACAATGCTTTCTTTCTGGAAACAGCGAAGCAGATGCAGCCGCTAGACAAGTACACGCCGGCGCCCTCCCTTCTGGACTTCCGTTACCGAGAGGCACATTGCGCCTTTCCTTGAAGTCTATGCTTTACAAAGTAAAAAAAAAAAGATGTGGTTTGAGCCAAACCATTGAAGATCTGATCAGCATTTCATCGATTCGTTGCAGCGGTTTCATATTCCATTATCTATCAGCAGAAGACAAGAAACGCTCATTCACCGCTTGCGTTTAGAACGGCTTACACGAAACACTCTGTTCACAAAATTGGCGGCGCAGAGAGCCCACGGTGTGCGTGTTGCCAAGAAAATGAATATATGTCTCACCTATTAGTGGATTTCCTAGTGTATGACAACTTCAGGTCGCGACTTCAGCGAAGCTTGAGCGCTCTTGGCAAAAGACCCTTAAGTCTACACAAGCTATTAGGCCGATGGCCGACGTGTGCACTGCAAAAGCGAGCAGTTGCGGTGTATATATCATTCATTGAGGACAACGGCTTCCTTTGTGAAAAACTAGTTTAGAAGAATTAGATTACTCAATCACAGAGAGCTTACCTCTCTGTGAGTGAATTCTTCATATCTTTGTTATTTGCTATTACTGTGTGTACTGTTAATACGCCTATTGTTTTCTTCTTTCGTTGTTTATTCTTATCTCTTATGCATATTTTATTGTGCACGATACTGTTAACCCTAACAGCGTTTATTTTCGCTCATTAATGCTACTTCTTCTGACGCTTGGGCTTTCCTTTATATGTTATTTACTGTTTGTGTTCATATAATGTCACGTTCAGCTTTATATTGTGAGACCAAGTGGTTTCTATGAATTGGAAGAAAGGAGCAGCCGGAGAAGCTATGCATCACCAACCTCTCCTTCCTTGTTCATGTAAATGAAAAATTAAAAACCGCTTAGGTCGCACAAACGGGCAACGAAAAAAACAAAGGGAACAAAATTATTCATTCTGTACTGTGGAGAAATAGGCCGATGACAGAAGTTACATGAACCAGTGGGTAGTGAACAATTAGGCTTTGGTAGGGCTCAGGAGTCTCAAGAAGCTGAACAAACTTTGGCGATTGACACTGGCTAAACACTGCGTGCTTGACAATATTTTCCTTTTTGTAAACAGCGCTTGGAAAGAGAATACAATTTTTTCTTTTGAAATCCACAGAATATCAATTATTTGCTGACATTTTTTATCTTCATATTCACTCCTATAAATGGTTCACAGAAAGCATGAAGTGGCACTTCGCGATACACATATCGTCGACAGCAGGCATGCCACCATCCGCAACACGCACACGAGACGTGGAAGCGTGAGGACTGTGGAGGCTACGGCGGAGGGCAGCACACATACCTGATACCTGAGCACAGGTGTCAATCAGGGCCCTCACAGGAGCACGACCTATAGCGGAGTTCGGTCGAGTAGTCGATAGAGGATTTGTGATCCGGGTCGTTGGTGCAGCGTCACTTGCGGGAGCTGCATCATTTAGTTTTCCTAATGAAAGCGGGTATTGGACGGCGCCCTTTTGGGGAACGAGAGCGGCGGCCTTGCGGCGACAGAGAGAGGGGGAATCATCGGCGCGGATGGGAAACGGCGGCATCAGGCGGTTTAGACGGGGCTCGTGTCGAGAAGTTGCGGGAGGAGGCGGGGTTATAGAAGGAGGGGAAGAAAGTGTGGGACGGTGAAGTAAAATGGACTGCGGCAATGGCGGTCGATGCGGCCAATGAGAGAGCGGCGGAAGCAGATGGGGCTACCGTCTATCGTGGACAACTCATTGGGATGGCGGTAACGTGGCACAGAATAATTGGTGCGACGAAAATCAGAGAGAGGTGGCTAGTGGGTGTCCGGAATTCCCATGGCGTACACTGCCTGAGGGAGGATCAAGTTGGCGAGTTCCGCAGGACCGTCTGAATCAGCGACAAGGCAGGTAGAGAGTTATCAGGTGCGGGAGGACGGGGCATCACTGGCGCAAAAGCTTCCAGTTCGCGGCGAAAAATCCGAGTGACATTGTTGCAGACAGGGACATGATCGGATGGACTCGCGGAATGATAATCGCTGTTCCTCGCAGGAAGAGGTGGCGGCCCTATTAGGGAGCCAACAGAAGTGCTGTGGAATTTGGCGGCTTGCAACCTGCTCGAAGTGCCGGCATTTATTTATGATTGTGTGTGACGGCAGTACAGCCTTGGCAAACAAGTAAATTAAAAGGATTATCCGCAATCCCTTTCAGAACATGGCCCACCTCGTCGGACTCTGTCATGCCGGCGTCAATTATGTCGCAAAGCGCCAATATATCTAGTTTATATATGCGACATAAGTTTTTGTTGAAGACTGGGCGTGTGACGTGAGCTGCTTTCTCGCGGAGGGCATCCGGTCATCGCGACTTTCAAACAAAGTACGGCGTTTTTCAGTAAAGACGTCCCTGCTCGACAGTTCGTCTTCGTCAGTTTCGTAGCAGATCTGGGCCGTGCCGCTGAGATAGAAGATAGCATTCGCCAGCATCACAGTGCGATCCCACATGTTATAGCTGCTGACTCATTAATACAGGCTAAGCCAGTCATCGACATAGGTGCCTTCGTTCCCAGAAAATGTACAGGGGTCACGCGGAGGCGCCATGATCACGAAGGGAGCGGCAGAATTTGTTCGTGACGTGCCGGCTTGGGCCGTGATAGTAGTAGGCACGGCCTGACGACCGCATCGGAGCTCCGTGGCGTGGAGATCGCGCACCCGACAAATCCACCAAAGATGTTACGTGGCCCGATGTGTATGCAGGCGCAAAGACGACCGGAGCACAGGGCACAGATCACAGCGAACACCGTGCGGCTAGCGCGCACCCACCGGACATCATCCGTAGCAATATACATCACTACCCCTTCTGGAACTATCCATGCAAGCATTCACGAAATGGACAATCGTGCTTACACATTTATTTTACGAAACTATTATAATTTTATAACCGTTAATGATGCACTAAGCTATGTATCAGCTTTAGTTTAAAGAGCAACTGTGCAGTATTAGATTGCGTAAAACACAAAAACTGGCGTCATAAGTGCTATCGAAAGATATAATCAATGACTACTGCTGCTGTAAAGTATGGTTGCTATCAAGTTCATCCCGGAAAGTTATGTCATGGAAGAAAATCTTGGAAAACGGCCTTTCACCACTTTAACCGTCTCTATGTCCAGCAGCACTCACTAGCTGCTATCTTGAAAAGTTGTTGCCCCACCCCCACCAGAGATGTGACTCGACGGTGACTGCTTTAGCATCCATTTACTGGCAACAAGAACACCTAAATTCATTTTTTTCCCTACTGTTCGGCTTGCAATGTTTTTTGGTGCTTGACGATACTGATTAAAGAAAGCATATCGGTGTGTTTCTCTTAATATTTGCGATGGGCCACCGACACCAAGCAATATGGATTCTTTTCCATCTTCCGTAAAAGTACTAATATTGCGCTTATTGAAAACCATTTGCTTTAGACCCTGCTAAGAAGAATACTTTCAAAATACCGATTGTTCCTTTGTGTGTACATATTTCACACCAATTAGTTATCAAACTCGAATATTTTTGCTTCAGTAAAGCTTTCATCTTGAGCTCACCAACCCCACACGTGGCGCTGTTGACCTTATCACAATACAATAGCTTGAGTCGGTGTTTTTGATCACTCATCCCTGGCACTTATTACCCCACCTACTAGATGGAAAGGCACTGCGAAGTTTAAGGAGCTAAACAGCAAGCTTAAGGAACGCTTCTTCAAAAGGAGCCTTTGTCATTTGCATTCCAATGCATGAATGCACAAACATTTCAAAAATAAAGCAGCTGGAGAGTCGCACTGCTCTTCGCACATGCAGCAATGACGTGAAGCGGCATTAGCAACGAGGAGGACAGCTGGATTTTTTCGCGCTCTTTCTGAGTCTAAAACGCTCCTCACCCTGTAACCTTCTTGATTTTGCCAGGCTACATTGGACCCTTGAGTCTGGACAGGCTATGTAGCGATATTGGCTGGTTTTCTGGTGGTAGTACCTTGCTTTTTTCGGACATAAATATAGAAAATACAATGCAATAGGAACCAGTTTCATTTGTCGCTACTGGTCGTAATGTCAACTTGGAACCACTACTTCACGACCACTTCAAGAGCAGTAATCACAAAGTGCAGCCGACATTCTGTCGCAGCGTCGCAGCACATTACGCTGCGAACAAGGGCATAACTGCTATTTCGTTACCTTCACAGCCCTCGAAAAAGAGATCAAAATGATTGTATAAATATTTCGCTGTTGCAGACAAATAAATGAAGGCTATTCGTGCAAATTTTTTTGCTATGTCCAATCGCAGAGAAAAGTAACTTGATGGAAAACAACTGTTGCTGTCCTGAAGCATTTAATTTCAGCGTAGCTTTGTTCTCGCTTAGATAACCCAACTGGGTAAAAAGGAAGATCAGTTTAATAAACGTTTCACTCGTTAAATACCAAGTTCATTTACATCTTGTATCTGCAATATAATCGTTAGTGCGACACCTAATGACCGTTCTCATATTTGTTATTTCAACTTAAGACACTGAAAAGTTATTTCACTCAACAATGCACCCATTTTATTTAGGGCTATGACATTGCGCAAGCACTTAATTTGGTTTCTTCTTGAAACTATCCCACGGAGTAATGAATGTATCCAGGCTCCTGCCGTAGTCTTGAGACTTTGGCTCCTTGTCTGTATATTGCCAAGGAACTTATTTCTTTGCTCATAATAAACACATGCTTGATCATTTTATTTCATCTCCTATGATGCCGTGTTCTTTTCTTTTGGAAAACATAAAGCCAAGCGGGTAGCACCAACACAATTCTAGGCAAGGATGCTTAGATTGTGTACAGCGTATTGCAAGCGACAGTACTTTCACAGGCTCAATATTTTGGATTACGAGAAACATTTGGGTATATTTTTTAGCAGTTCCGCTTGATGCATTTAGAAGTATCGCCAACTTATAGCAATATTTTGATAATTAGTGGTCTCTAGCATCAGTATCATTGGCGCATAAAAGCTTCAAAGGAAACTATAACGCCTTCACAGAAACCTCACTTCATTTTGGCACGTTTGATTCGATTCTTTATTTCCATCTAAAATATGGGGGTAAACAGGCGAGAAAACCTGCCATTGACAGCTTGATATTGCTTGATGCCCGTACGAGGCAGTAATGAATAACAATTATCGAAGATGTTGAACGCCTCAGCATTCAGTTATGTACTTCGTAATACGCT
This sequence comes from Amblyomma americanum, assembly GCF_052857255.1. Classification (NCBI taxonomy): domain Eukaryota; kingdom Metazoa; phylum Arthropoda; class Arachnida; order Ixodida; family Ixodidae; genus Amblyomma; species Amblyomma americanum. The sequence continues at coordinate 57,731,887 of NC_135505.1, read as the reverse complement.
TTCACCAAAGTTGAACGCAAATTGATTCAGCAGAGCTTCACGAATTTTCATAAGATCTCTAACTTTTCTCTGGAGTCGATTCATATCATTAAGAAAGATAAAGGATAAAAATGTTGACAAACATAGAACTTAGTGAAAACCGTTATATGGCCGGAAATTGTTTACACATCCTAAAGTATGCATGCATCAATTTCTTTTAGCGTGTTAATTAAAGATTTCGATGCATGTTTCGATGCAAGAATGGCAAGTTGCACATCAGTGATTCTAACGGACATTTAGTGTGCCCGCTTGATATCAGCCGTCTTCAGGTCCACAGGTTCTAGAATCACTTGCCAGTGTTTTCAACAGCTAGGTACATTTAAGAGGCTGTTGAGCTTTGCATCTCAAAAGATCTGAGAGTACAGTAAACAGAGTTCATAAATATATCAATCCATATGATATATCGAGTGCAGTGCAGATGGACTGTTTCAAACTGTAGAATGATCGGGAATAATAATGCGCAAACACTAATTTCATTACTTGTTCACATTAAAAGTTAACTTTAGGCTGTCCAGCCAAAATTCCAGAGCATTTAAATAGTTTTGCAACAATTAGTGTGGGATATGAAGATATTTAGGAGAAACGAAAAAAAATTATGCCATCCGCATACACATGAATTTTGATGTCTGGGTGAATAGGGATATCACGCATTAGTATTTTAAACAAAAACGGCGAAAGAACGGAGCCTTGTGGGGCACCTCTAGAGAAGGTGTATGTGTTAAGATTTAAAGTGCCCTTAGTGCAAAATAATGACCTCATCCTCAAGAACCATATTCTCAACGCGAAGAGTTGCCAAGGAGGTTGTACAAAAGCTAGTATTTCAAGCAGAATGCGGCGTTCAACGCTCTCATACGCCTTTGCAACAACCGAAGTACATGAATCTTCTACCCGACCAGACGAGTTTTCTTCAGACTTTGGATTCCATTAACCAAAGCTGATACCTTTTTTCTCTCATAGCAACCCCAATACGCCTCTCTAAATCTATGTGCGCGGTCAAAATCGAACACTCACTTTGGAAGCAATGTGAGCCCCGCTAAAGCTTTGAAGGTTCAGAACATTATTCTTGAGGCGGCTCAAGACACCTCTTCCTCAAAGTTGAGCGAAGTTTAAGTAAGAGCAATTGGCCGAATATTGTTGAGATCAAAACCCTTTCCCTGGTCTTTTAGCAATAAAATATTTCCGCTGTTTTTAATTTCACAATCAGCAAAACTCCGGGACAAAATCTTTCATTAGTGTTTTCAGCATGCCAACTCTTAGTCCATCAATCTCAGGAGCAGCAGACTGCAGGCAATCAACTACGACCTCTTTCTCACTTCCTATCAATTACTCCCACCATCTTCCCTTCTCTCACGGCTCAATTCTGGTGTCCATCGAGATGTGAGTCATATACTGCGCCATTTCGTTTTCTCAAAGTCCGAAAAAATTAACTACACACACTAAATCAGATGCAGAGACCTAAGTGAAGTCTGCACCTAACTGAAATTGAGTTGAAGGAAAGGTAGTGCGAGCAAGCAAACGCGCAGCAAGGCCATGAGCTATGGCCTGCAGTTGATGTTTTTCTTGCAGAAGGGGCAATAGTGTGGACTGAGTGATATGAGAGGAGGGCAGCCCGGTAGTACGTTTCATGTGTCTGTAGAGAGACTTCCAATTGAGTGGGTTCGACAGATAGGTGTTCAGATTTGCACTGTATTCAACCCTAGCCTTAGATATCCTTCTTTTAAAAGAATCTGTGAATAATCTGATATTTACCCAGGCCTTTTGTGCACTGGTTATGCGCTAGGCTCTTCCATGCAGCATTTCTCCGCCCCCCCCCCCCCCCCAACCCCCCGATAGGCTTTTTCTATTCTCCATTCCACCAGCTGTGTTTATTACTTCACATCTGCTCACTTGTGTGGCCTAGTTGTTTTGAAGATTTTGAGGTAAAAGATACGTGAACAATTTGGCATAATTGTGAGTGCCTGCTACGGTTCATCTGCCGTGCGGAAAATTTAATATCGTCCCTCAAGGTAACACAATTGAGAAATACGCCATCAGAAACCTATGACTGCGCACCATACCTATCATTGCATGCCTGGCGAACACATCGCGAAAGATACGAGAAGGAAGACAGATCTCCCACATGCGAGACTTGCTTTTGTATTATTCGTGCTCTATTTTCCGAACATGCATCCACTGCAACTAGCAGAATTCTTCATAGTCGTACGTATCACTTTCAAAACAGTTTATTTTTTAATTTGTTTTGTGGCTACAGTTGACACAGCAAGCGCGGTTTTTTCGGGGCTATAGATGTTTGTTTGCAGCGCAATTACAACGGCGAACAGACGCCGAGTTGTAGAGGCGGAACAACGAGTTAGAGAGCCGTGTTAACAAAAACGAAATTTGTGTGAGCGGGAACAGCACTTTGTTCATTTTTCACTTTCGACCAACATACCGTGTAAATTCAATGGTTTCTTTAAAGTTTCTTTAGAGTGAATTTTTGAAAGCGAGACTCAGAAAATCTCCCGTGGCTTTTAGTTACCACAAGATTACAGTCATTTGTCAAAGGGATAATTTGCAAGCATTGCATGATGATATAAGCAGTTAGCACTTTACCAGACACACATTCTGATGTAAGCAGTTAGCACTTTACCAGATACACATTCGGTATCTCAGTTACACTAATCTGTATACTGACTTTTTCAGTCTTGAAAATACATCATCGTCCGCATTTATGACTCCGCACGTGAATGAGCGCCGGACATGTGAATTGACTCACGCGACAGAATCAACGATTGCTAAGATTTCCTACATTTATTTGGCTCTCAGGTTAACCTCATCGGTGCGAGACCGCATATGGTGATGATCTTTGGCTACTCCTAATCCGCACTGAAATCTCTTGTCAGCGCTCATTCCTTACCATGGAAAGCTAGACTGGATATACGAAGTACTTCATAAATTTTCCAACGATACCAAAAATCAGTATATTATAGTTTTCTAATAGACACCCGGGCAATGCTTTCTTCCTGGAAAACTCCGAAGCGGATGCAGCCGCTAGGCAAACACACTCCGGCGCCCTCCCTTCTGGACTTCCGTTGCCGAGAGGCGCATTGCGCCGTTCCTTGAAGTCTATGCTTTAAAAAATCAACAAAAGATGTTGTTACAACCACACCATTGAAGTTCTTATCTGCATTTCATCGATCCGTTGCTGCGGTTTGATCGTCCATTATCTATCAGCAGAAGACTAGAAACGCTTCTACACCGCTTCCCTTTAGGAACGGCTTACACGCAGCAATTTGTTCACAAAACTGGCCGCGCAGAGAGTCCACGGTGTGCGTGTTGTCAATAAAATGAGCATATGTCTCGCCTATTGTTGTATTTCCTAGTGCACGACAACTTAAGGTCGCAACTGGAGACTTGAGCGCTCTGGACAAAAGACCCTTAAGCCTACAAAAGCTATTAGGGCCATATCCGACGTGTGCTCTGCAAAAGCGAGAAGTTGTGGTGTTTATATCATTCATTGAGGACCGAGGCATTCTTTGTGAAACTCTAGGAGAATCAGATTAGTCAAGCATAGAGAAGTTACCTCTCTTTGAGTGAATTCTTAATGTCGCTGTTATTTGCTTTTACTGTGTGTACTGTGAATACGCCTAGTTTTGCTCTTCTGTCCTTCTTTTTTCATATCTCTTATGTGTATTTTATTTTGTACGGTTCTGTTAACTTTAACATCTTTTATGTTCGCTCATTAATGCTTCTTCTTCTGACGCTCTAGCTTTTTTTATGTTGTGTACTGTTTGTGTTCATGTTATGCCATGTTGAACTGTATATCGTAAGACCAAGTGGTTTATAAGAATTGGTGGAAAGGAGTAGCCGGAGAAGCTATGCAGCACCAACCTCTCCTTTCTTGTTCATGTAAATGAATAAAAGCCGCCTAGATCGCAAAAGCTGGCAACAAAAGAACAAAGTGAATAGAATTATGCATTCTGTACTGTCGAGAAATGGATCGATGACCGACGTCATATACCCTTTTGGGCAGCGAACAGTACTCGTTGGTAGGGGCTCAGGAGTGTCAAGGATCTGAACTCTCTTAGGCGATTGACACCATCTAAATGCTGCATGCCTGGCAATATTTCCCGTGGAAATTGTTTTCGCTTGGAAAACGGATACATTTTTTTCTTTTGAAATGAACAGTATATTTATCAATTATTTGCTGATTTTCCTTTATCTTGACATTCCCTCCTGTAGATGGTTCATTTCAATTTCATTTTTGCTTCTTTTATTCTTAGCCTGGAATGCAGCGTTCTTGAAGTGCGTCATCGATAGGCGGCAGGGGTTCGCGTCCTTTTTAGTGATTTTATTCAAGTGGCGATAATCAAATCAAACACGCCAGGAGCCATCCTTTTTCAGGAAAAGTACGCCTTGTGAGGCCCAGGAACTGCACGAGGGTTCGATAATGTTTTTCGTGGGCATTTAAGCAACTTCCGTTTTAAAAATCTGACGCCCGGCGTGAGAGACCCTGTAGAGACGGCGGCGGATGAGAGGAGCATCACCGTGGTCAATGCGGTGCCTGTCGTCGAGATTTTGGCACATCGCGGTGTTGTTCACACAAAAAATGTCCAAAAAACATTAGAGAAGGGCACGAAGCTGTGATGTTTGGTCGGGACGGAGGTCGGTGGCCATCGTGGTCGTGATGACGTCTGTCGACGGTTTAGGCTGCTAGCGCAGGGCGGCGGGATCTTCAACAGCGGTGACGGCCATCTTAGCGACATGGGAAGGAGCGACAAGGGACAACGTAGCCACAAAGATGCCGAACGGGAGCACTTAGGAACAGATGGCGCAGTTCAGGAAAGGCAGACAGAGGGCGTTGGCGTGGACGGTGCCGATGGCATGAGGTAGCGCAACGTTACTGGTCAGCAGGAAGTCAAGATTGGGCGTAACGAGGTAGTCGAAACCGAAAACAGTGTGGGATGGGGTCAGTAGGACTAAAGAGGCAGTGCGGGCTGACAGGCAATCATATTCGATACTGAACTGTCTCAGGGATACATCGACTGGGTTCAAATCCAGCAGTGGAAGTTCAATGTTTAGGACGCCCTGCTAGCAATCGATGAGGGCGAAATGGTGAGTCAAAAAGTCCCAAACGAGCATAAGGTCTCGTGCACAGGTGGTCATCACGGAGAATGGAGCCTGTATACTCTCTCCGGCAATAGTAATGCGCGCGGAACACATAATGTCGACAGCAGGCTTGCCACCATCCGCGACACGCACACGGCACGTGGTAACGTGAGGACTATGCGGAGGCGATGGCGGAGGGCAGCACTCATCACTGATGCGTCATCACTAGTCTCAATCAGGGCGCGCACAGGAAAATGGCCTATAGTGACCTCCAGGAGTTGCGGTCGTCTGGTAAAAGAGGATTTGTGATCCTTGTCGTTGATGAAGCGTCACCTCCGCGAGCTGCATCATTTCGTTTTCCGAATGGAATCGGCTATTGAGCTGTGCCTGTCGGGAACGAGAGCGGCAGCATGGCGGCGACAGAGAGCGGGAGAATCGGCGTTGAGGGCGAACGGCTGCTTCGGACGGCTCGGACGGGGCCCGCGGCGAGAATTTGCGGGACGAGGGGCGACATTAGAAGGAGGGGAAGAATGTGTAGATCGGTGAAGACTATGAACGGCCGCAATAGCGGGCGTTGTGGCCAAAATCAGAGCACCGGAAGCAGTGGGGCGGTCGTCTATCGTGCGCAACTGATTGGGATTGCGGTAACGCGGCAGAAAATAATAGGTGCTACGAAAAAGAGAGAATAGTAGATGGAGGGGCGGGGGGGGGGGGGGGGGGGTCCGAGCTTTTGACGGCGTACACTGCCTAAGGGAGGTTCAGGTGAGCGAGTTACTGCCGCACGACGGTCTGAATCAGCGACATGGCGGGTGGACCACGTGCGGGTGGACTGGGCATCGAAAGCGCAAGGGCTTCCAGTTCGCGGCGAACAGTCCGGGTCACAGTGTCGGCGACGGGGATATATCGGTGGACGCGCGGGACCGTAATCGCTGTTCCTAGGAGGAAGAGGAAACGGCCGAATTAGGGAACCGATATTACTGCTGTTGAATTCGGCGGCTTTTATTCTGCTCGAAGCGACATCATTCTTTTATGATTGTGTCCACCTTAGTACAGTCTTTTCAAACAAGTAAATTAAAAGCATCACCCGAAACCCATTTCAGATCATGGACCACATTGTCGGACTCGGTCATGGCGGCGTCAACATTGTGGCAAAGCGCCATGACATCTTGCATATATGCGACACAGCTATCTGTTGACGAATGGGCGCGCGGCGCCAGCTGCTTTTTTGCGGAGAGCTTCCGGTCGTCGGGTTTATAAAAAAGAGTACGGCGCTTTTCCTTAAAAGTGCCCAAGCTCGACAGTTCGTGGTCGTCAGTTTCGTACCAGACCCGGGCCGTGCCGCTGAGATAGAAAATAGCATTCGTTAGCATTATGGTGGGATCCCACATTTTATAGGCACTCACTCGTTCATATAGGCTGTGCCAGTCAGCGGCGTCGTAGCTACCTTTCCCAGAAAATGTATGGGGGTCACGAAGAGGAGCCATGACCACGATGTAAGCGGCAAGTGTGTTTCGTGAATTTCCGGGTTGAGCCATGAATTGCCGGGTTGAGCCACGGCCTTACGACCGCTTCGAAGCTGAGTGGCGTGAAGGTCGTCAACCCGACAGCTCGACTAAAGATGTTACGTGGCTCGAAGTCTAGGCAGACCCAAGGACGACCGAAGCGCAGGGCCCAGATCACAGCGAACACCGAGCGTATAGCGCACACCCACCGGACATTATCCGTAGCAATATAGATCACTACCCCTTCTGGAACCATTCATACAATAGTTCACGAAATGAATACTTGTGCTTGCTCATTTATTTTGACCAAAGTATTAAAATTTATTAACAGTGAATTACGCACTAAGCTGTGTAGAAGCCTTAGTTTCCACAACAACTGTGCAGTATTAGATTCCGTAAAACACAAAAACTGGCGTTATAAACATCGTCGAATTATGTAATAAATGATTACTGGTGCGAACGAGTATGGCTGCTATCAAGTGCATCCCGATTAGTTAGGACATGGAGAAAAATCGTGGGAAACGTCCTTTCACACTTTGTACCGACTTTATGTCCAGGAGCGCACAGTAGCTACTGTCTCTAAAAGTTCTCCTCCACCCACTAGAGAAGTTACTCGGCGGTGATTGCCTTAAATACCATTTACTGTGAACAAGAACGCCTCAATGCATTCGAGTTTCCCAACTGATTGCTTTGTAAAGATTTTTTCGGTGTACGAGTGCTTGACGATAATGAAACTAAGAAAGGAAAACATACCGCGTGTTTCCCTCAATTAATATTTGTGCTGGGGCACCGACACCAAGCAGTTTGGACTTCTTTTCGTTCTTCCGTAAAAGTTCTGAATAATGCGCCTGTACAAAATATTTTTCTTAGACCCTGCTAAGAAGAAGACGTTCAAAATACTTACTGTTCCTTATTGTGTACTTATTGCAGACTATTCAGTTATCAAACTGTAATAGTTTTTCTTCAGTAAATCCTTAATTTGAGCTCACCAGCCCTCACGTGGCGCTGTTGACCTTATCACAATACAATAGCTTTAGTCGGCGTTTTCGATCACTCATCCCTGGCACTTATTACTCCAGCCGCTAGATGGAAAGACACTGCCAAGCCTAAGGAAAAAAACAGCAAGCTTAAGGAACGCTTCTTCAAAAGGAGCCTTCGTCGTTTGCATTCCTATGTATGAATGCGCAAACATTTGAAAATTAAAGCGCCTGAGGAGTGGCGCTCCTTTTCGCGCATAGGGCAGCGACCTGAAGTGGCATTAGCAACGAGGAGGACATAGCCGGAATTTTTCACGCTCTTTCTGAGTCTGAAAAACTCCTCTCCCTGTAACCTTCTGGATGTTGCCAGGCTATAGCTTCATTGTAGCCTTGAGTCTGGACAGGCTATGCCGCAATATTGGCTGGTCTTCTCGTGGTTGTACTTTGTGAACTTTTGACGGAAGTATACCAAATACTTGTAATATTAAGCAGTTTTATTTGTGGCTATTAGTCGCAGTACCAGCTAGGAACCATTTCTTCCCGTCTGCCTCAAAAGCAGTAAGCACAAAGTGCAGCAGAAATTCTGTCGCGCTGTCACAGCACATTCTTCTGCGGAACACGGGCTTAACTGCTTTTTAGTGACTTTCACAACCCTTGGAAAAGGAAACAAAATGAATATAATCGTAATTCACTGTTGTAGAGAAATAAATTGCACGATTCATACATAATTATTTGCAATATCGAATTGCAGAGAAAGGTCTCGTGATAGAAAACAACTGTTATTGCACTAATTTAAGCGTAGCTTTCTTCTCGCTCGGATAACCCAGCAGGGAAAAAGAATTTTCAGTTTTGATAACCGTTTTCTTACTTTCACTTCGCTGTTATTTTACGTCCCGTACCTGAATTTTTATCGCTAGTCCGACGCCTTATCACCGTATTCATAGTTGTTAATTAAACTTGCCACACTGATATGTTCTTTCTCGGAACAGTCCACCCATTATGTTTCCGCTGTGACATTGTACAACTATCTAATTTGGTTACTGCTTGAAACTATCCCGCTGAGCAATGAATCTATCCAGGGTCCTGCTGCAGTTTTGGGACTTTGGTTTCTTGTCTACATATTGCCGAGGAACTTAAGTTTGTCTATAATAAACACATCATTGATTATTTTGTTTCAATTTCTGTGTTTTTGTCATCTCTTTTCCACAACATAATGCGAAGCTGGTAGCGGCAACACAATTCTGGACAAGAATGCTTTGATTGTGTACAACGTATATTAAGCGATTGTACTTTCTCGGGCTTGAAATTTTGGTTTCCAAGAACCATTTGGGTATATTTTGTAGCAGTTCCGCTTTATGCGTTTATAGCAATCACAAATATATAGCAATATTTGGAATAATTAGTAGTCTCTAGCATCGGCATTAGAGGAGCAATGCGGCTTCCAAGGAAACTATAAAGCCTTCACAAAAATCTCACTTCATTTTGGCATATTTTATTTTGATGCTTTATTTGGAACCAAAATATGGGTTAGAACAGGCGAGAAAAGCTGCCATTGACAGCTTGATTGTGCGTGATGCCCGTACGAGGCAGTAATAAATAAAATTTTTCAAAAGCATTGAGCGCCTCTGCAATCAGTTAAATACTTCGTAATACGTAATACAAAGTTGAACGGGAATTGATTTATCATAGCTTCATGACTTTACATCAGATCTATTACAATTCCCTGGAGACAATACATCTCATTAACAAAGATACAGGATAGAAATATTGAGGAACACAGAACATAGTCAATAGCACTATATGACCGATAACTGTTTACACATGCTAAAGCTAGCACGCATCAATTTCTATCAGCGTGTTAATTAAAGATTTCTATGCATGTACTTATCCAATAAGAATGGCATGTTGTACATTCTAACTTACGATTCTAACTGATTCTAACTTACAATTAGTGTGCCCGCTTGGTATCAGCCATATTAAGGTTCAAATGTTCTAGAGTAACTTTCCTGCCTTTTCTACTGCGAGGTACTTTTTAAGACGCTGTTGAGCTTTGCATCTCAAAAGATGTGAGCGTGCAGCAGAGGTGGGCAAATGCCCTCAATTTTACTTTTTCTTCCTCACCCACACTTTTGAATCCATGGCCCTCCCTCAACCTCGCCCTCATTTTGAAAAGTTATCCTGCCCTCTCTCGCACTCACCCTCACATGGGCGGCCCTTCCTCACCTTAGCCTCACTAACCGTCATTTTAAAGTTAGTTATATTTTCTAGTCTGCAACTTCCGGCGATTTTACTGAGTAATAAACATACAAGACAAGCCCTGAAGGCTCTTTTGGGCGGGAGGCTAGATGCTTATACTATTGTGTGTGTGTAGGTACGTGTGTGTGAGCTGTTTTTGCTAATACGTGAGAGAAACCGGGAAAGTTACGAGTTGTGCACTAAAATTTTACTCTGCCTTTTCTTCTGGCACACACTGCACGCATACATGTGCGCTGCACTTATAACAATTCATTTATTATCTATGTTTATTTTACTTATACTGCCATCCCCACTGGGGATTTTACCAGGGTGGGATATGGATAAGATAAGATACAGATAATTATTGTAGCTTAATATTGGCAACCACTACGAAACAAATATCACAAAGAATCTGCCCCCCCCCCCCCCCCCCTCCCCGAAAGAAAACCCTTCGTCGCATCGCAATCGTACGCTACTTATAAATCTTGCTTAAAATCAGTTGCTGGGCGAGTTGGTACTTCATGCTAACATTCACAGCGCAAGACGAACACGGACACGAGGGGAGACACCACAAAGCGCCGACTTCAACAAAAGTTTATTGCTGTGCGAGCGACTATATATGGTGTACAGCGGGCATGCGCAGCAACGAAAAGGTACAATCATGAGCATCTGGTAGCGGCGCCACATCGCAAGCGAACACATCATTTTCTGCACACGACAAAAAAAGGAAAAAACAAAAAGCTAAAAAACCTAAAAAGCAGTACGCGCACAAGAACGTCGAAGCCATAATACTCATTCCGAAATTTGCAAGATATGACGCTCCTTATCACTTAACAGCAATGATAGAGTGTTGACACAGTGATCCCTTTTTTGCAATCTCTGCAGCTTCAAGAATCTCCCTGGCTGTTTTGCTTATGTACTTGTGAAGGATGGTGGTTCCTCCCAAAGAAGGACCACGTTCCTTGCACTGTTGGCAATCACGGCAGTGTATGCCGAGATGACGAGATGCCCCGATGAAGCTGTTGTTATGTTCCATGAGCCTCTCGTTGAGGCACCTGCCTGTTTGGCCAATGTAGGCTCGTCCGCAGGGCAATGGAATCGAGTACACCACGTTTCTCGCGCACTTCACAAATGGCTGCCTGTGCCTAACAGCGCAGGAGTTGCTGACAGAGACGGCGGAATTCACCTTTTTGCATAGTTTAGAGAGTTTCTCAGGTGCGAAAAAGACCACATGAACTCCTGCTCTTTTTCCTATTTTTTTGAGCTGGTGGGCGATGGTGTGCATGTAGGGCAATACCGTCATATTCTTTCTCCAATTTCTGTCAGCTCCGTCTTGGTTACGAACCACTTCCCTGCTCTCTTTGAGCAAGCTCTCTGCAACCGCTAACAAGAGAGTACTTGGATAGCCAGAGCTGTTCAACCTGGTCACCTGGTTAAGGAACGCAGACTCCAGTCTATGCTCGCACGATTTCTCGAGAGCACTGCAAAAGCATGACTTAACAATCGCACGTTTCACTTGTTCGACTTGCGCTGTGAATGTTAGCTACTTATAAACAAGAAACGTTCTTTTTCCATTGTATCGCATTATAGACATTGACCACACGCATGACTTCCGGATGCTAAGTTGGTTTTCTTTTTCTAATAGTTATTACAAGCCCTTAATAACTGAAATAGCGTTCCTAAAAATTAAACATGCTTCTGCTAATGCCCGCACCACGGATGTTTGCTTTGCTCTTCGTTTTAGAACTAATTATAAGCTCTAAGCTTTGCAACACAATCTTCCTCGTGTACTCAACAATTATAAACGTAACACAAATTCCAGATTCGCAGAATTGCGACGGTATATTGTAGAGTTGTGAGGTATCTTTTTAGATTCATTACTTCTGACTTTTTTTAGGTGCACTGTGATCTACACACACAATTTTGTGCGTTTCAGTAAAATTTTGCTTATTTCATACAACTTGATGTGTACATTCTGCTTTTCATGTACATATAATAAAAGTACGCATTAGAGAACAATGAATACATCTCTGTCATTCTCTCACATGAGTATTTCTTGATTACGCAATATTTTGTACTAGACGAGCCAAGAATGTTTAGTTTTAACCATAAAATTGCATTTATTACGTGCATTCAATGTTTGTATTTTATAATATGTATTTTCGTTCTTCTTTGTTGTATCTTTATTATGTTTATTTCCAGCACCTGATATTTCGAAGCCATTGCTATGTAAAGGTTTTCCGAACTCAGTGAGGCTGCAATAACGGGTTTTTTCTGGAAATCCTTCCAGTTGTTACGGAGAAAATAAATTCATTTCAATTCAATAAAAACAACGTAATAACAGAGGCAATGAACACAAGAATAAAGTAGCATAACTTGAAATTTTTGAAAAATCAGCGTACACAGCAGATATTTATACAATAAAAGAAAGAAGTCTCTACGTAGATGACTTTGAATCGTGGCCATTGGCTAGGAGATTCAGTTCAATGCGTGTTCGTTGAAAGACAGAGTACTTTAAGTGGTTCTTACACGTGGTAAATGGCGTTACTGCGCGGCTATGCATTTGACTAGTAGCGTAACGAGATGGAAAAGAAATTATTCGCGTGAGATCTGTCTTATAATGGCCGTTAATAAATTGAAAGAGGAATTTTAGTCGTGACACGCGGTTTCTTTGCGTTGATGGGGGCAAGTCCACTGGAGTTCAGATTTCTGTTACTGACGTACGTCGAAATCTACTATAAATGAAAAGAGCTGCTTTTCGTTGCATTATATCCAACTTACTAGTTCATGATTTAGTGAAAGTCTCCCAAATAACGCATGCATAGTCTAGTATCGGCGGAATTACGTTTTTGTATGCGAGCAGTCGAACAGTTGGAGCAGACAGTATTAAAGCTCTCCTCAGAAAGAAGAGCTTGCGATTAACATTAGCCACTATGTAGTTTATGTGCTTAGTCCAAGTGAACTCATTAGTGACCAAGAGTCCCAGATACTTATGATGTATCTCGTGAAAAGCTCGGGGAAAATTTCGATAGGATAAACATTTAAGTTTCTTATCTCAAATGGGCGTCTGCAGCAGTGAGCAGTAAACTTTGTGGTCCGCTAACAAAAAAAAAAGTCCCAGCATTTATTGAAAATTGCCCGGAAAATGGTATTTTCTTCTACAATATGCGATAAGTCGACGGCAAAAGCATGGCTTCACCTTCAGGGTCATGCTTTTTAACTGAATAATTTTACCATTCTACTTCAGGCAAATTAAAATATTCAGGCAGTATAATACGATTATCGGGTTTAACATTCGTACCCAAATCTTGCTTCAGTTCGTCTAATAAGGCAACGGTAGAGTTGGGGGGCTTGTACATTGCTCCAATAGTATATCTAACGATTCCATAGCACGTTGTGCAACAAATGCACTGTTCATTGGGTACATCAGGCATTGGTAAAATTCGCAGAGATGATTTAAACCGAATGCTGATATCTCCATCTCTACCATCACGATACTTTCGGTACGAACTGTAGCCAGTGGTATAGAACTCACTGTCAAACACTGTATTGTTAAGCCTAGTTTCTGTCAAAACCACTATTTTAAGGTCGTGCAAAAGAAGAAGAGCCTCCATCTCAGCTGTCTTGTTTCTGACACTTCTGCTATTAACATTTAGTATTTTCAGGGTCTTAGATTTCTTAGCCTAGAGTCAGTTTGATTTCTTTCTAAGTCTAAAGCGAGTATATCTTGTTTCATCCCAACCATACAGGACGCTATTAACTCCCAGTTTATCATAGATTGGCTTAAAATCTTTGCGCCCCTCTTTCCCCCATTCTTCAGAGGTCTTCTTTTGTTGTCTCCGTATTTCTCTAACTCGTTTAGAATAGTCCTCAGCTAATGATTTTGAGCTGATTTATGTTTTTAGCTAATAGCATAATCGTAATACTGAAATTCTTTCACAGAATCCGAAGAGTTTCACATCGTCTGGTCGCGCCTTATTTAATTCCTTTTTACACATTTTATGGCATCTGTCGACACTACTGCCTCTTAAACCATGTTCCAGTAAAAAATACCATCAATTACTTCCTTTTCTATTTCCTCGCTAGTCTCCACGCTGTTGTTTTATTCCATAAATGACCAGGTTATTTCTCCTGCCGCTGTTTTCTAAATCATCTATCTTTTTCCTAACTGTACCAAGCTCCTACTGAAGTTCAGATATTGCTGATTCTATGTCTTTTACCTACGTGGCTAAGACATTTTGGCCCGAGAACTGTTTCTTAATGCCATCAATTCGCTAAGTTAAACCGGGAAGCTTTCTGTTATGTTTTAAAACGCCTGCAGGCCCTCCATTGTTGAATTAATCTTGCTCTGGCCTTCAAGCAATTCCGATAGCACTTATTTTTAAATCTGTCCATAGTTTGTTTCCACACCGCCACAAGACAACAGATCCGTTGATAATGCAATCACTGAAGACAGTAAACGCTTAACAAACAGTGAGCACGGTAGCAGCACTAAAGAAAGCGAACGTCACTCCTGTACCAATGTGCAGGTTTGGAATCACTAACCCGGAAAGCAAAGCAAAAAGGATCGCTTTGCATGCTGCCTCGTTTGCTGCTGCCATGCCCACTGTGCTAAAATGGACCGATAAAATCAGTAAGCGCGTTGTTGTGTCGGCGTACAAAAACTACCGTAAGCCAAGAGTATTTAGACAACAATTCAGTAGCGTTTAAAACGATAATTATAAGTTCTAAGCACAGAAAAGACTCAAAACAAGGAAGTTTTCTACTCCACCTAATTATCATTACTCGATGACACTGCGGTTGATTGGGTCTTCTGAATTTCACTGCTTCTACCCTTCCGCCATTTCGAGCGGTTTCCTGCATGTTCGTCTGATGGCGCTTCCACGCGCACGTATGGAATATGATGAAGAGCACGCTTTCAAACTACAGCATGAGACGCTGTCACTTTTAACAACACTCGTGAACGCGGCTACGTGACGAAGACGACGTCATTGCAAGCACAGCACGAGAGCTTGGCAGTTCTTACAGGGTGGATATTAGGATTTCTCCCGACTAATTGTTCAAATTAGGGAAGTGTGTGAACCGACAGATTTAAAACCGGAGTAGCACTACTTCTTGGTGATGCGCTCAGCCAATACCTTACATCTACTGCTCTGTTGCTGTCTTTCTGCGATGTGTTTCGGTGCGTATCCTAAAAGCTTTGTAAATAATTAAGTTACTGTAAATAGATTACATTTTCACTGTTATAAATATCATGCTTACAAAAAGCTGTAGCGATGGCGTAGTGATTCGGATTGTCGCCAGTTTTGTTAGTCTATGGTTTTCTGCAGGGTCATTGCACGTGGGGATAGCGATATCAAGGATTCCTCTTAATTCGGTTATAGATTTTGCTGAAACAAAGTCTTGTACCGGTAAAGTTTGAATAGAGATATTTTCTCGCTTCGTCTCATGAATCTTCGTCTAACATATTGGAAGTGAAGTGAGTACTTCAGCGGAAAATATATTTTTAAGGTGAAAGCATTACATTGTTCATTACGCGGAAAGTGTGGCGTTGCCCACGCCGGACAGTCTAAAAACCCACGATTCCTCATGAAGCCATCGACAGTGCCTACGTCCTCAGGAAGTGAAGAAAAATCATAGTGCTTAAATAAAATTTCACCTAAAGTGGCCTTCAGACTAAGGCTAGCGCAAAGAGATCAGCTTCACTGACCACCTTATTGCAGCACTGAGCACTCACTGTTTTTTTTTTATTTTTCTTCAAGGTATTTATTGCAATGATGCAATGTTTTATGTACATTAACTTTGAACAAACGTTAGGAAAACAGTGAAAATCAACACGATGCATAACACAACACATCTAAGAAACCGAGCACGACAAGAGAGGCAATGCAGAGCACATAACTATTTCATCATATGGGAAATACAAAAACAACAATGCACCCAAAATAAGACAATAAAAAGCAGAGCACTAAGACTGAGTACAAGTCCCGTTCAGATTCGGTCAGGGCGTGCATTCTTTTAGATGAACAATAATTTTACTGAAGTGGTCTTTTGCAGAAACTACAAATTCACTTGGACGGTTTATCGTGCGTGTTTTCCAAAGGCGATGCAATCCAATTAGAAAGAACATGTCAGTGGATTCGTCAACAGATGACAGCACAGTGAAAAATCGTACAGAATGCGGTGACAAATGAAGTCTTTTTTCCAATAGCCGTTGCCTAATATCACAGAAGAGTATCCCATCTTCACAAATGATGAAAAAATGCTCAATCTTTTCGGGAGCATCAAAAAAGCGCCAATTTAGCTTAGACACAAACACAATTTTTCTGCAACAAAGTTTTAACAGGTAATATCTCGGTGTGTAGAACAAGGAAAAATGTCTTCGTACACGGCGAGAGGGGCATTTTACGCACTCTCCTGAGTACTTCATATCCCGATACACCAAAATACACACAACAGTAGATGGGCGCAGGGAAGTGCATCGAAGTTAAATCCTTGCGCAACTGTTTCCTCGACACTGAAAATACGAAGTCAGGGGGAAAAAGGAATAATTAGGAAACCAACAGCCAAAAACACCTCATGGATTTTTTCCCACAAACACGGGCGAACAGAAAGATTGCAAGACGCAGTGAGGTTCGGTGAAATATGAAGCAGATTGACTGGCAATAGGCACGCAGTATAAGGTGTGTACTGCCCTCAAAAACAAGAAACATGAAACTATCTGTCGAACATACAATGGAATAAATCAAGGCCGCCAGCGTTCATAAGCCAGAAAAGGTTATCGCGCCTGATTGATTCAAAAGACTAAACCCACACAGAAGTTGTGAAACTTGTCCGAAAGCGCGGGATATAAAGACTTCTGCAATGAATAATTTGGAGTACATAAAAAGCACAGAACCTCGCGTGCTAAACTGCCGCTCTCTCGCATTGGGTTTGTGTATCGTCGTGTTGATCAACTTCCATTCGGTCGGCGCGAGCAGATCAGTTTCGCTGGCCACTGCATTAGAGTGGTATGCTATCGGCACAGCCGAACTCTCCGCTTCCATGTTTTCGCATTCACAGTACGTAAATAGCCGTGTGTGCCCGCTCTTTTTGTCAAGAGGTTTGGCATGGTGAATCATTATGACTACCTAACACTATCTACATAAGAAACGCAAGCCCTAAGAGGCCAATGCGCGCCGCCAAAGTCCTGGGTTACAGAATTCTGGGAGATCTCGTATAATAATAGTAATTGGTTTTTGGTGGAAAGGAAATGGCGCAGTATCTGTCTCATATATCGCTGGACACCTGAACCGCGCCGTAAGGGAAGGGATAAAGGAGGGAGTGAAAGAAGAGAGGAACAAATAGGTCCGTAGTGGAGGGCTCCGGAGTAATTTCGACCACCTGGGGATCTTTAACGTGCACTGACATCACACAGCACACGGGCGCCTTAGCGTTTTTCCTCCATAAAAACGCAGCCGCCGCGGTCGGGTTTGAACCCGGGAACTCCGGATCAGTAGTCGAGCGCCCTAACCACTGAGCCACCGCGGCGGGGCCTGGGAGATCTCATATTGTTGAGCCATTTCCGGTTTCTGCGTTGTCCTAAATTAATTAGCCAGCTTTATGTCTCGTTTCAGATCAAGGTACTGATATTCAGGTTTGAGAGTGCTTGAGGCTTAAAATGCATAAATAATTGCATCCATGGGGAGTCGGTGATCGTATAACATTAACATCCGGTGAGAGAAAAAATTAAATAATTAGTTAACAATTCCATGAAAAATAGACATAAAATTTCACTACAGAGTTCTGTTTATACCAAACAATATGCTTGTTTCTGCTTGCATTAATGAGAGCCGCAGAGACTACGCGCAAAATAATGGAGGTGATAATGGTTTATGTATAATATGGAATGTATATTATGGGTTTTTATTATATAGATATGGGACTAACCTCGAAATCGTGCTTACAACGTATTAGATCAGATATTTCGAACATGTTAAATAAAATATAACTACTTGCATACAGTTCGAACATGACATTCGTCCCCTTTGCTCTGTAAACGCACAATATCCAGTAATGATTATTGAAGGACATGTGATCTGTATTACGCAATAATGTTATATTGGCGAAAAATATAACACGCTTAAATATATTATATAGAATTTTAAAGTAGTTACGATTTTTCACGGAAATGTTTATTAAGAATGAGCGTTGATGGTTTTTTCTTCACGGAGACTGAACTGCTAATTTAGAACAACCGGCCGGTAAAGAAGTAAAAATTTTGTCTGACGGTAGAAGAAAAAACAGATGAACAGTGATGAGAAATGCCAGCCTCGGATTCCTATTTCTTGTCCCAAAAGTGCACTTAAACTGAGCTTGTTGAACACATCACATTTTGAAAACATTTTGCCATTTTTTTTCTCACAAATTCTCTGAGCCAAATTTTTTTTTGCGCTGATTTCAACAGATCTTTTCATGCAATTAAAAAAAAATTCAGGTTCCATAAAAATATTGCTTTTTCTACGGGAATCCAAACTTTAGGTTTTTTTCATATCGCTGAAGCGATGTTTTGTATTTCGCTTGATCCATTATTTTTTTCAAAGATCGCTCTGACGTTTCTTGCAAAACAATGTTCCACGCAATTTTCTCGAAAGATGTTTGCGTTACATAAAAAAAATGGCTGTGGTTTAGCTCTTGTTTAACCTTGAGTGACGCGATAGCTATGGCTAGCCGAGTGGAACTCGCTCATTCGAATTGCAAAGTCAGTCTTTCGCCGTTCCGTTTCGCTGGACGTTTCTTCTCCACCTTCGTCCCTAGACGTGGATTCACTCTCCCCCCCTCATTCTGTTTCGCCGGCCCACCGCGCCGCCGGCAGCTGCTCCGCAAACGTCACCAACCACGAGACCAACCACGTAACCAGCCATGGCGCCGTTACGGCGGCCACGGGGTGGCCACGCTGAAGGCTGGAAATGCTAGCCTAATGCAGCTGTCGCTGCAAAATTTACTTGAAGACAGCACACTTTCATGAGCCCTCCATTACCGTCCTTATCTGGACGTACCCCCCGTCCACACACGCACATATATATAAATATAAAGACTCTAAAAATGTAAAAGAAATATTTAATTCGAGGTGGTATCAACACGCAACTCAAAATAACCCAACGCGCCTAGAATTTCTGATTTTATTCACAGCAGTACAAAGGAGCGATTTATGCAAATGAAAAGTTTGACGCCAAATTCCTAAAAGTTCTGTACCCATTACCTCTATGAAAACTGCCCTGTTTGAAATGAAAACGTTTTGAATGACGCTTCAGATTTCTTTGCTACTAAATTTCAACAGAAAAATAAGTTTTTCCACTTCTTTGCACATAATAACTTAATAAAAACTTCAACATGCGATAGAAGTTTATATTTTTCAACGCTGATCAAAACTAGCAGTTGTGTTAAATTGCACAATCTACGTTTGCTACCTTTAGTGGTACAAGATATTTGTCCAGCAAAACTACAGAATTGCTTGGAAAGGTTCCTTCCTTTTCGTCGAAATGTTTTCTCATGACATAAAAAATTATTTGGGAAAGGTTCACATGGGGCTCCCTTTAACGTCTTTATTTGATCATACCTTAAACCACGGTCGCACGCACATAGATCTAATGTAGTAGTGCAAGCTACAAAGCATTATTTCCTCTATTCGGCATGTTTTCACCCTGCTGAAACCGGTTCTCTTGTATAATGCATTATCGGTCATTATGCACCGTCGAATGCTATGATAGGCTACTATATAGAACGACCTGTTTCTCCTCAGGCCTGCTCAAGAAGCGACACATTAGGAGGCTATTATAATTTTAATATGTGCAGCTATATTGTGCGATACAGAATTGTGCGTCACAACCAGCGGCCTTTAAGATCGCATTAAAATTATAATACTGATCGTTTGTTAGTTTTACTTTTATGTTTTTCACCTTCTATATATATAACAATCTGGCATGTCAACACATTGTATGCACTAAAGTGATGTATTTGAAACTTTGGGTTGATCATGAAGTAGGTCGTTAAACTTATGTGATATCTATTCATATGCTCCTCTGATGCATTTATGGAAGGACGTCAAACAAATTCGTAATTCTTAAACGTTTGAAATAACAATACAATAAAAAAAATCAAATTTTCTAGCTGAGCAACGCTGTCAAGACCGCATAAAAACCCTAAGGAAGCTAAAGGGTGATACAGGGGATCCTACCAAGTCGCACTGTTCGAATTGCTTATCCAAACGTTAAGATGAAGGCGGTTTTGATCTTTCTGCTCATACTGGGAGTTCTGTGCATCGTGTCTGAGTAAGCGTGCAACTTTTCTGCGATTTTATGAAAACCCTGTACTTTGTTTTTAATATAAATTCAGAAAGCAGAATGTAGGAACTAATATATCTAGACGGAAAAAAATCACTATGTAGCTAGTAAACATTTTCGAGCATATGGCAATCTATGTGATAAAGCTATAACAAATTCTCAATAAAGTACCGTTTGTGTGTTTCAGTGTAAGAAATTTCATGTCATACTCGAATGCATGCTCCAGATATTGCGAAGAATGGTAAATGGCCCATACATAAAGAACTGGTATTAAATTTTCAAAAACTCACGCTGGTTTCAAAGCTAACAAATTGCAACGTTTCTTCCATCCAATAAAAATATATTTTCTTGAGACATTTTTAAGCATAGTCTGCAATAGATATACATTGATGTCCGGTTTCTGCTCTCAGCTGACTTAAGCAGTATAGCTATTGGTATTAGCCAATTTTAAGCCATCATTCAAAACATAAGTTAAATATGCAGAGTAAAGCAAGCTCTTGTAGATAGGTTTTCGTAATTACGACAAGCACTTGATTTTTGTAAATTCTGTCTTCCTGCTGGCAGTGTAAAAGCATGTGAAAAATGTGTTCGCTATATTTAAGAAATTATCTCCATATCATATACGTTGTTGACAGTCTACAGGATATCAACATGACAAAATGCCGATCAGAAGTATGGTCAAGAAGAAAAGCCGGTATTTATTGGCAACTTGTTTGGAATATGTAGTGTAACGCTAGTATTAAGGGTCACAAATTGAGAAATCAGACTGCACTAAGCCGTGAAACTGACCATACGCAAATTACAAGATTTTGTATACTGAGAAACTGAGAACCACATTCGGGACAACACAATTTATGGAGAAGGTTGGGTTATGAAAATTGCGCTGAAGAAACCAGAAAAAATTTGACTCAAAATTAGGTGAAATCATGAAATTCAATGCAATAACGACATAGCCCATTATAAATTCTGTTTGATGTGCCTTCGGCTATCAACTTAGTCGCTTGTGTAGCTAAGGCGCAAAATCAGCAAGCTTCTTTTCTTTGAGCTG
The DNA here is from genome assembly GCF_052857255.1 of Amblyomma americanum. Classification (NCBI taxonomy): domain Eukaryota; kingdom Metazoa; phylum Arthropoda; class Arachnida; order Ixodida; family Ixodidae; genus Amblyomma; species Amblyomma americanum. The sequence continues at coordinate 57,710,676 of NC_135505.1, read as the reverse complement.
CGAAGAACACTGTTCTCCTGACCGCGTCCGCGGCTTCAAGAGCACCCCTTCACGAGAGGATTCTATTCGTCCTCCAGGTTTCTTTTTCATAGGTCAGGACACTCAGATTCGCGCCCTGCATTTGATACTTCACGTGCTGCTCTTCTCCAGCCTTAACGCCTAGTCGGGCTGTCTGTCTGTGGCTTCCGTATAAAGCCGTCATTGGCGTCTGAGACGAGCCTTATAACCTCTCCACTCATCCGGCTAAATTAGAAGAGGATGGGTGGAGCATGTCTGCCGGCCTCGATTTGGAAGCGCTGACGAAGGGATGAAAGATTATGACGAGGACGAATAATGTAGGCACCAGCAATGATAAGTACCAATTAAAGAAGCACAAGACGTCGCTATTATTAAAACGCCTTGTGAAGAGCATTGTAAAAATGCGTCACGATATTTCGTTTGATGTTTTAGAGCGCGCAAATATTTATAAAACATTGCTGGGAAGAGCGGCGCTCTGTATCGGTTTGGTTTGGTTTATGCGGGTCCCAAAGCGACGCCGGGTATGAGAGACGCCGTTGTGAAGGGCTCCGGAAATTTCGACCATCGGAGGTTCTTTCACGTGCACTGACATCGCACAGCGCACGGGCCTCTAGAATTTAGCCTCCAAGGAAATTGGACTGCCACGCCCGGGATCTAACCCACGTCTTTCGGCCGGCAGCCGAGCGCCATAACCAATCAGCCACCGCGGCGGCTTACAACGCTCTGTTTCAGACAGTCAGAGAGAATCTGGCGATTAAGCAGTTCTGAATAAGTATATTGTACTGAAATCATTGGTATGGCATGGTTGTCAACTATTCCCTTTGCTCACCGCTTGTCATGCATTCGTGACAGCATTGTGAAAAGCCCATGTTTCAGGTGCTTTCGTCTCGCTTGATGTGAAATTCATATTTTGCAGTTTCCTCAGAATGTTGCCTTCTGTTGTGAAGAAGAGCTTTTACTTGAGGATTTGCATTTCAGGCAGCGGTGCTGCGATTTTATAAGCCCACGATTCAACCTAGCAAACATAGAGTGGTTTTCAAGGCGTCACACAGGCAAGAAGCACAGCCAATGTTTTTCATATGCTGGGACTCTGATGCCTGCCTGTACCTCCAGCTTCCCCTCCACTAGTTGCTCCTTAGGAAGAAATTCTCGGATTCAAAAATTATTTGTGCAAAATAAAACCGCGGGGCCCCAAGCACTGGGAACTCTCCGAATTAGCTTGAGCATACGTCCTTAACATCTTCCTGGTTGCAATACATCAGTGTATTGCAAGCACTGAATTTTATCTAGAAGGAGTTATGTAGACTCCCTAGAATATTAGCGATCTTCGTGTGGTGCTCTAAATGGCAGCCCATGCTTCCCAACATGTAATTTCTTAATTCTGAGTATGCAACTGCATGCGAAGTGAACACAGTGGTCCACAAACTTGTTTCTTGGTTTTTGCTTTCAAAACGCCAGATTCCTTCATTAGTAGCTGTGCTTGACAGACTACCGAGGGCTCATTGCCTTACCTGTGAACCCCCTACGTAACCTATTGCTTTAGAGAACTTAACGCGATTTGCACACGAAAATTCCCGACCCTTCTCAGTTTTCTCATTGTACCTTTTCTTCTGCCATTTGAGCTCTCGCCAGACTGAATGATCCCATTTTCACCGCGGATCCTGGGATTTCTTTGCATCGTTGCATTATAGCGAGTTTAGAGCGCTTTAAGCCCAGCTTTCAAAACAGTTTTTTTTACTCTAAATATCTACCCTACTGTCAACAGATGCCCTCAGACTATAAAATGCCGCCAGTTCTTGCTCTATGCGTGAGCCTCTGGCGTTATTTTCTATTCTTCCAGAGGTACTACGGCAGCTCTTTAGAAAGTCAAAGGCTGCATCCCGTTCGGTATCGGACATTTTACTGCCACGGAAAGCTCCGAATGCTTTTTTTACCTTTTTGTGAGTCTACAACTGTTCAATATTTGAAGAATATATTGAATATATATTGAATATATTGAATATATATGAATATATTGAATATATTGAATATAATGAGCGCCGACAGAGGCCGCGCTGTGGACTGAAGATGTGGATGCTGGACGAATTTGTGGGCTGGTCCAGATTGGTAGTCAGACAGAGTTGTCCGTAGCCTGCGGCCCTGAAGGACCTCTGCTAGTGTCCGTCCACCCTCCAAAGGAGAAGTCCTGTAAGCCAAAAGTACCAGCCAGAAATCTTGCTTTGCTTCGGTAGTTTTCTTGAGGAGCCTCTTTACCATCTGAACACCTTTACGGCTAGCCCGTTTGAGCGCGGGAATCCCGGACTGGAGGTGATATGCTTGAAATCATATGCGCGCGAAAACGCAGCAAATTCTATGCTTAAAACTTGGGACCGTTGTCTGAGACAACTTCCATGGGCATGCCGTAACGAGCGAAAAAATCTCTACTTGCATCAACGACGCTCCTAGCTGAAGTGTCGCCGAGACATTCCACCTGTTGAAAGTTTGATAAAGAGTCGTAAATACACAGGTAGGCCGTTCCACCGTAGTGTAAAAGCCGATTCCCACATGGTGCCAAGGCTGGTCAGGTACATGGCGCATCCTGAGGGGTTCTGTTGGCTGAATTTAGGCGTACCTTTTGCTTCTTGCGCAATTCCGAGCTAGCGCCTCAATTTCAGTGTTGATGCCAGGCCAGAAGACGAGATGACGCACCCTTGCCTTACACTTGTTGACACCTTAGTGACCTTGTTGAATCCTTTGCAAAATCTCTCGCCTCATACTACTTGGAATGATGACTTTGCGTCCCTTGAGCAGAACACCTTCGACGTGGAAAATCTCAGAAAAGAAGGGTTTCAATGCGCCATCTCTTCGTTCATGCATTTTCAAGATTGTCAGTACGTTTTTCAGGTAACTATCACTGGCAGTTTCAGTAGTGGACTCACTGATTACTGAAGATACCGTACTCACGGTGTGCACCTCTACGTCATCGGTGCAGACGGCCTCGCTTCCTCGACTGCTGGAATCTCGAGACAGCATTTCCGCGAGCAGGAGCTGCTTTCCTGGAACAAAGTGTAGGTCGAAATCGTGTTTCAACAATCTCAAGAAGAAGCGCTGCAGTCGTGATGGCATATCGCCGGTAGCTTCTTTATAGATAGCGATCAAAGGGCGATGGTCGGTCTTGATGATCACTTTTCGGCCGTAGACAAAGTAGTTGAATTTTTCACAGCCGTACGTTATGGCCAGGGTTTTTTTTCTATTTGGGAGCAGCCTTCTTCAGCTACCGAGAGTGTTCTTGACGCGTATGCGACTGGTTTCCGCGTGCCGTTGTGGTTCTGCAAAAGTGCGGCACCTACTCCGTCGCATGACGCCACATGAAACTTTGGTCCCACTCTTCGGATCGAACACTCATAGCAGCGGTTGTTCGCTCAAGGCCCAGCACAGTTGACGCCACTCGTCCGCGTGATTTTGCGTCCAGTCAAACACGGCGTCTTTCTTGATAATGCTCCTCAAAAGCTTTGTTCTTTCTGCCAGCGTAAGAATAAACTTGCCAAAATAATTTACCACACCGAGCATTCTCTGCCCAGCTAGTTTATTGCTTGGCTCTGGCATATGCAGCATGCATTTAACCAGAGAAGGACTGGGCCGGATGACTTCTGCTGAAATTACGTCGCCTAGAAAGTATATTTTTGCCACGACGACGACGCATTTGGCCGGGTTGAAAGTTAGTCCTGCTCGTTCTGCAGCCTTCAGCACATACCTCAACCGTTCTTCGTTTTCTTGTCGTGAGGCACCCCACACTATTGTGTGATTGACAAACTTTCGTTCCTGGCAATGCCTCGAAGACATCGTTTAAGTTCTTTTGAAATACTTCAAATGCCGACGAGATGCCGAAGGGCAATAGCAGGAAACGATAGCGGCCAAACGGTGTTGCGAACGTGGAGATGCTGGAAGTTTCTTCGTGAGGCGGAATTTGATAGAATCCCAAGTTCACGTCTAAACGCGTGAACAACTTTGCTCTCGCATGTTCACCCTCTATGTCGCCGCGTCTAGGCATTTCGTAGTGCTCTCTTTTAATGGACTCGTTTATTCTCTTGGGGTCAATGCAGACTCAAATTTTACCGTCCTTATAGCGTACAATGACGAGAGGACTTACCCAGTCTGCGGGCTGGGTTACTGCCTCCACGCTCCATGCGCTCCAGCTCCTCTCGTAGCTGCTCTTTCAGGGCCAGTGGTACACGTCGCGCCGGCTGGACGACTGGGCGTGCACCGTCATGAAGAACCATAAGGTAGCGGCGCTGCACACAGCCTATACCAGAAATGAGGTGGCGAAATTCGCGTGCAACTTTTCCGAACTGCTTTGCCTTACGCTGTGGACTTCTCGGGATAACAGACTAAGGGTCTCGCTTGCCAGCAAATCGAGGACTGCTTGGCCTCTCTTGCGAACAATGAAGAAATCCTGTATGAAAATACGCTCATCTAGCGTCACTTCTTTTCGTACGATTCAGAGGCGCTTGATCTGTTTCAGATAAAAAATACAAATCAAGATCTGTTACAGATAAAGAAAAGATGAGCACTTTTAAGCATCCTCAAGTTACGAACGCATCGCCTGAATGTTTCTGAACTGTAATCAGTGCAACCTTTGTGTCTGCCGTCAGAGTACTTGCTTCGGCGGACAGAACCTAAATGCCAACGGCGAAGCTTAAACTAGATTTTACGCGCTTCACAGATATATGCAGAAGATAACGGTGAGGTAGGCAAAAGAAAAAAGGGGGTAGCATGCACGTCGCTTGAAATAATAGCGAGAGAAACCTTTATATGCTAACGTCCGATAGGAAGACCGCATGAGTGGTACAATGTCCAGAGCGCAATTAAAAAAAATTTGGCAACTAGCGTCTCCGCACACGTTATACAGCCAGAAAACATAGCATGCAATTGTGCTAGAGATTTTATGCTACATTGCGCGTTGCTGAAATTGATTTATAGTCAGCAATTATACATTTTCCGGCAAGCTCAGTTGTAAGCGTTTAAACATTTACAATCCGCGGAGTGTACGCCGATATTTTCGATTCAGTGCAAGGAAAAGGGTAGAGCACGTTTTTCGAACAATAAATGAAAGGCGGCACTCCCAGAAAAGAGAATGGGGCTTCGAAGGCCGACAGGTGCGTCTTCAGATGGTGTAGTCAGCTTTTTGCATCATATTAGGAATTCTTCTTTAATGGTACGGCAGTCGCTGCCGCAGAAGAGACGCAATTGAGCATAAGAGCAAGAGGCTATTTCTCGTTTGCGTTCTGACGCAGAGAATATCACTTTTCTTTACAGATGTGGCGTTCCACCTCCGCCCCCTGGAATTGAAGGGAATGCCTGCCAATCGTCAGTAGGTGTAATTTTGATCTTTATGTGGTATTCTTTAGGCCGAGAAGAAGGTAGCTTTAGCCGAGGTTATATATTTGCTTTGATTGTGCCAAGTCAGTTGGCTTTGTTGAGAAAAAAAATCCGATCAAAATCAGCGCTGACATTACCTGAAAAAAAAAGAACACGCTGAGATCCTAGTTGGTTATCCATTGTCTATGGAAAGCAATCCAGCATTGCATATCAAGGGGACACAGAACTTGACAGGACTGGCGCTATACTCCAAGCAGTGTTTTATTGAAGCATGCACATGTTAACATTATATGGACTGAAGGTACAGAGCATGCGCATTCATGAAGGTAGAAAAAACACAAATCTAGTAGATTGAGGAGAGCAGACTGCATATTATTGCTTATTTATTAATCTGAATTCACTCGCTCTCAAGGCGATTTGGTGCTGACGCACGTGACGCCTCTTTCCTTAAGAATAACGCTTCTGATAATTCAAGAGCTGATCTATCCTAACTTCTAATTAGTATTTTGATTTCAACTATTAGTGGCGAACAGTAATGATCGTTTTCACCTTTGCAAGAGCGGCATATAGGGCGGGTAGGTTCTGGCACGGTTCTGAAACGTTATCTAGTGATAGTTTATTTCCCCTTGGACGTTCTTTGACACAGCAGCCAGTTTTACCCACATAAGCTTTGCCACATAAAAGGGGGATCTCATGGACCACACTTTTTGCACACCGTACGTGCGGCTTCGTGTGTTTCATTTCTCAACCGGATGCCGCAGGGGCGCCACTGCTGACAATGGGGCACGTCTTGGCCAATTTACTTGGCGTCGAGAAGACCAGCGGCACGCTGTTCTTCTCGCCAACCCTTTTCAAGTTATGGGACACAATATGGGTGTAGCGGTGCAGCACTAGCTTTGCGCTGTTACGTTCTTGTCTCAGTGCTTTCTTTGCTCTCCCCTTGATTTTTTTTTTCTGAAAGCGCCTTTGCGAATTCCCGCTGCAGAATCAAACACACAAAGCCATACGTACGGTGTGCTACGGGTGTGGTCTATGAGATCGCCTTTCATGCGTCAAAGTTTGTGTCGCGAAAACTGGCCACTGTATCTTCGAACGTGCCAGGGAACATTAACGATCAATAGATAACGTTTCAGACCCGTACCAAAATCAACCCACCCACTGCCGCTCTAGCAAACATGAAAACTATCATAAATTCGGGCCATGACTTGGGGGACCGAAATTTTATGCAGAAATAAGGACAGATTAGCGCGCGAATTGTCAAAAGCGCTTTTAACAAGGAAGGAAACGGGGCGACACGTCCTTCAGCACCACATTAGTGTCCCCGAGAGCCAGTGTATTCAGATTATTAACAAGGCGATAATACGCAGTCTGCTGTCATTAATCTAAATGCTTTTAAATATGTTTTTCTCTCTTCAAGAAAGCACATTACTTTCTTTCTGTTTAATTTAACGTTTCTCATTCATTAGAAATAGTTGGAGTACGGCGCCCATTCTGTTAAGTTCTTTCTGTGTCCTCGTTTTGAAATGTAGCGCTGATCACTTTTTCAAAAACTGACGTTATCTTCGAACATGACATATTTTGGACGGCCACGTAGCATTTTCTATAAGGATCCATGCGGAATGCACATCGATATCCTAATTCTTTTGGGGTAAGGCCAGCGTCAGCCAAAAGCAGTATACCGCGAACAACTCAAATCAGAAAGTAGCGGGTCCTCACGCTGACGATGGCTCTCGCCACTATCTGCACGCGCACTGCTGCACCATTGGCTGCGATATACAGTCATTGGTGAAGCCAGTGTGCATATCGCCACTCACTGCGTAATGCAGCCAACGGCGAGGTCCAGTCGCCAATCAGGCAATGTTCCGGTCGCTTTCCACGGAGAGCTAAATCACTGTACAACAGTAATCTATGTCAGAGGGCCAAATGAATCCTAAATTAATAACGGATGATGGATATTTGCTAACTAGGGTCCTGCGGTAACATGTATAAAAGTTGCGTCGTATGAGCAATAGTTGGCTCTGCCGCGCATTTGGTAGTTCAAGCAGTCGGACAGTTGATAGTATCGGTTTAGGGCGTAATTTGGCAGCTTTTTTCCTGATGTCCTAACTCGGTTTTGCTTAGAGTCACTGGATAAGTCACAGCGTGCACATGGAAGCACGGACGCAATTGCCGTGCTGAGAGTGCCAGTCAGGGGCAGCCATGAAGCCTCAAAATCCGATGGTAGTTATACAATCGCGGTACTCTGAATTTTTCCAGTGACTCTCGTGTCAACCTGCTTTGGGCAGCTTCCCCTGCGTCCCATTGATCCAGTGCTTGCTCCACCATCGTCAAACACAGCCATGTAGGGAACCACATTGTCGGCCTGCCTTCCTGCTTTTGTTGGTTGGATATCATGGAACATTGTCTACTATGACTGATACGCAAGATGGGCTACCATTTTGGTCCTGATATGTTCCAAGGAGATATACTGATTAGAACATGTTGTAATAATTTTACTCTCGGTGTGTACTTGAGGCGCTGTGAAGGGAAAGAGCACAGGAGAGAAAAGAGAAAGTAATTTCTGGCAGTGGTGGTATCGTTTTTCATGCGAAAAAAAAACAGGAAAAAGTCAGCCACACACACAGTACTAAGCTGATGTCTTGTAAATAATCATCTGTGAGCAAGGTGTAGAGAGATGAAGAAAACAAAGACAAAATGATGATAAAAAATACTAAAAATGAACCTTCCACGAAGTAATATTGTAAAAAATGCTACAGAGGGTAGGCGGTGACGTCAAGGGACCGCAAGTGCTGCATGGCGGAAGGCAACTTTCGTGTCTAACCGGCTTATCTCTATCGGCTCCAGCATGGAACGCTGAAGCTCTGCGCTGTACAACAAAATGGTGTCAGTGATGTCACATGAATACGTTTTATGTTCATCGGGGTCAGATGAGGCACAGCATGCAACCAGTGAATAATACATGAAAGCTAGTGGAATGTCCCAAATCTGGTGAGGGCGTTTCCGTGTGTTCCGGCGCTGGCTAGGAGTTCGCGGCGCGGTTGAGTGCTGGCGCTGCTGCGAAGCAGGAGTCATTCCAAACTTCTACTTACCCGCAGTCTCGTCGAGCACCGCCCATTCACTGAACTTGGCGCCATTTCTTTCACATGGCCAAATCGCGAGCACAACGTAATAGAGGGGTCTAGCTATTGCACTAGCGCATTGATCTCATTAAGGAATGGTTTGCCAGGAGCAGTGCGTGAGTAAGCTTGTTGCTAGATGACGTAGCACCACATGAGACCTCACCCATTCTCCAGTGCGAGGGGCGGTATGATGTCGGTTATCGGCCTGCGGCGTCGACGATTGAAATAGTCCACAGGATACCCGTTGTCATGTAGGGCAACGCAGGAAAGGAGCGCGTAGCTAGAAATGGCGCTGCAGGAGTTTTTCTACAAGGTCCTGATAACGCTCAGGAAGGCAATTCTATATGGGAGTTCTTTTACAAAGACGTATCATGGTAGTTATGAGGCTAGTTTCCTCATAATGACGTCGCAACGCCTACGGTGTTCAAGATAAAGCGCGCATTTGAGGCATTAGAACCAGGATGGCGAGACTGCAATGAATATTATGTGGTGTTATAATTGACTTTTAGTGAGAACTGTTAAGAGTGCATCCAATACTGACACAACGCTCAGTTGGTGGCCAGGTGTTGTGATAGTCAGCCGCCTTCGTTCCTGTATAAAGGTAGCCCCACCTGTCATCGAATTCGCTGGTAGGCCAAAAGGCATATTACAAAAAAAGCACTTGGCTGTTAATACTGTTACGTGGCGGCAAGCCGGTCAAGACAGGACTACATGGCAGATGGCTATGGAGTGATTTAATGGCGGCGGGCTCAGCGCGAGCACTCCATGCCGCGCCACTGCCCGCTTTGTCTTTGTTTGTCCCGTGACACTACCCGGGGCTGCCGAGCGATCGTCTCGATAGCGCGAACTAGAAGAACGGCAGTGAACATGAAACGCAGAACTTCACGATGGGCTTGACAGGCGGGATAACAGAGAAGAGAAGATGAAGGGCTGGCCGTCACGATGAAAGAGATGAGCAGGCGATGATCGGGTGAGCGCTGGTACAGGAAGCTTCCGGGCCTTAGATAGGTCACCTTGAGCCGACGGCCGAGACCCATGAACACACCGAACGGCATGGGCAGGGGCTGTGTTTTAATATGTTTGCGGCTTCTAGGGTCGATGAGGTCTTAGGTTTGAGTTGCGGCGGCGTCGTCAAGTTGTCATGTCTTCTGGTCGAGGCCTGGGACAGGGCTGGTGTTCGGTTCTGGCCTGGCGGGCTGGGGCACAGCCGGGCGATGCGGAAAGGACCACACGACCGACGACCACGGCACGCGCATGACGCTGAGGCTCCGAGGCCAGCATGGAGATCAATGACCCGCACCTCACACGAAATGTTACATGACGGCAAGCGGTGAAGACAGGACTACACGACAAATGGCGACGGAATGATTTAATGGCGGCGGGCCTAGCGCGAGTGCTCCGTGCAGCGCCACTGCCCGCTTGGTCGTCTTTTAGTATGTGACACTACCTGGTCCAGCCCACAAGACACGACGAACTGACGACGTTGCTGCGCCTAGAATGACCTGACAGACTCTAGACGCTGCACACGCGTGAGCACACCGCCACCCTGCCCCTACCGTACGGCGCGTCCAAGGACTTCGGCCGTCGGCTCCTGGCACCCTACGGCCTGGATGCTTCGTGGACCGCGACTCATCAGCCGATCGTCTCATCCACCTTGGCGGCAAGCCCTTCACCTCCTTCTATGTTCAACCATTTTTCAAGACCATCATCATCTACAGCTTTTCAAATTCACTGCTGATCTTCTCGCCCCGCCGCGGTGGCTCAGTGGTTAGGGCGCTCGACTACTGATTCGGAGTTCCCGGGTTCGAACCCGACCGCGGCGGCTGCGTTTTTATGGAGGAAAAACGCTAAGGCGCCCGTGTGCTGTGCGATGTCAGTGGACGTTAAAGATCCCCAGGTGGTCGAAATTATTCCGGAGCCCTCCACTACGGACCTATTTGTTCCTCTCTTCTTTCACTCCCTCCTCTATCCCTTCCCTTACGGCGCGGTTCAGGTGTCCAACGATATATGAGACAGATACTGCGCCATTTCCTTTCCACCAAAAACCAACTATTATTATTAATATTATTATTATTATTATTATTATTATTATTATTATCTTCTCGTTCGCGGTCAGGACAATCACCCGACGGCCCCGGGTAGTGTGACGGTCTAGAAGAAAACAAACTGTGCTGCGGCGCGGGCGGCAGTGCTCGTGCTAGGCCGTCCGCCATTATAATCATTCTGTAGCCATATGCCATCACATCTCATTCATCGGCTTGCCGTTAGGTAACAATACCTTTAACGCGTCACCACCTTTTGTTTAGGGCACCCATGATTGCTGCGTTCGGCTACTTGAAACTCACACGTAGCGTTGTGATATGGTCGAGGGTTGCAAGAGGTCACTAAACGTTGTTACTTAATGTAATATGAAGACGCCGCGACGAACGTCGACAGAGAGGGCATACAAACGACAGGACCAGTGCCAATTGCAACTTAGTTTATTTCGAATTAAGCCTGCCCTTTGTACAGCAACCAAGCCGTATCACAAGTACACCAAACCTACCAACAACCATCTATCGCCCTCCCTTGTAACCACTGCCGACGCAGTACATCGGATCAGCAAGCTAAATACCATTATCGATGCATGAGGCGCAAGTTATTGAGCATTGTCTTAAGCTTGCCATCGAGAAGAAACGAAAACAAAACAGGGCAAAGGAGATAACTATTGTGCAACAAAAATGGCACACACGCGACCAAGGCGAAACCAGGCTTGTGTATCTTCACTATGAAGAATCGAAGTGAAGGCCCACAAGCCTGCTTTGCCACTGCGCACCATTATTTCAGGAAGTGGAACGTGGTAACGTCTTGGCAGCTGGTGGCTTAAGACGTACTTTGGCACACCGTGAATGATTGCTCTTTCCCTGTGCTTAGTTCATTGGACATGCTGAAATACCTAGGGACTTTGCCGCCTCTGGAGAGGCCCCCTACCCCGTTGTTCATCTGCACTGAAGAACTGCACTATTCGGTTGCTCACGAAAGACTCTTAAGAGCTGGAAGGAATAAGACTCATTCTAAGGGTGAGGTGCGCTTTCAAAATGGTACAGAAAGAAGTGCTAGTTATTTCATTTCATTGTTAGAATTTGACCTAAACTCAAGTCCTGTTTCGTAAAGTTACTTGTTGAGGAAAAAAGCAATCTGTATTGGCTCACCTATATGCCTGTCTCTTGCAATATCTTCCTTTCAATTGTAGCAGCTGACGTCACAAGCAATACTCATGATCGTCATGTAATTCGCATTCATCGTCATGTAGATGGTTTCTTGGTCATGTTGAAGGGCACTCCAGAGCATGAATTAGATGATAAAGAAATAAGAATGCGGTCACTGACCATGTCATGAAATGCAAAGACGTTTCGAAACATCGTACGGGTTCCTTGAAAACTGAGCGGGACAAGAAATTGTCGCGACTTATATACGTAACACGTGGCGCAAGGAGCGTGCGTAGATGGGTGGCATGGTTCCTTGCACCCGGCTCATGGTAGCTGGTGTCGATTGTATGATTAGAGATTCCATCGTCCGCCGAGATGACACGTTCCTTTCCTTCGTGATGACAGTGGCGTGGTCCCAGTCAATCGTATGAGTATGCTCTTGCACATGCTCGGCAATGGCGTTCGTCGTGTGATTATTATTTCTGACGTCACGTTTGTGGTCGTTAAGCCTTCCGGGGAACTTTCCTTTTTCGCCAACGTAAACCTGGGGGCAATCAGCACATGGGATCTGGTAGATTACACCTGGAAATGCTTCAATCGGCAGTTTATCTTTCACGTTCACGATCTGGTTACGGAGCTTGCTGGTCGGGATGTGGGCAATGCGCATGTCATATTTTGAAAACACGCGGGATGGTGCTTCGCTGATTCCCTGCACGTAAGGAATGGCAGCACGCGCCTGGAATGTCTTGTTGCTTTGTGTTTCCGGCTGTAAGATCCGCTTCTGAATATTGTGGACAAAGCGACTAGGGTAACCGTTATTAGTCAGTTCTCGGTGAATCGCCCTCAGCTCGTTTTGCAATGAATTTTCATCTGAGCATATGCATACGGCACGTGTTATTAAAGACGATACCACCGATGTCTTGTGGCCAGCCGGATGACACGACATAAAATAGAACGTCACAAGATAGGAAACTGCAGGCACTCCGACCAGAAGTGTCCCAAGGCGCACAAGACGTCATCAACCTTTCCTCCTATACGCCGACGGAGAAGGAGGCTGTGGTGCTGTCCCGTGGTTTGAATTTCAACACACAAGCATAACCGAGGCCAAGCGAAGTTGTGTGCGAGGTCGAAAGAGCGGTTAGTCAACTTCCCTCTGCCGTTCGAGAAGAGGCACGCACCCGTGCCATTGGTGTGCTCTCCGGTTTGCGGAAACACAGTGCAAGAACGCGGTCGTCGGTAGCAGTAAAGCAAGCCATTCGCAGCCTGTAGTGTAACAGTAGCATCGCCATCCTTCCTTCCGACAAAGGCAACACCACTGTCTTGCTTGGCAGGAGCGACTACAACAAGAAATTGTTGGCCCTTCTCGGGGACCATCGGACTTACACTCTTCTAGCCCGTGACCCAACAAGCAGACTACAGACTAAGCTTCAACAACTGCTGGCCAGACTGTTTAGTTTGGTTCCTCCGCACTAGAAGAGCCTTTATTAACGGCTGCTGTGCACAAACGGTTCAGCTCCTGCAATTTACGGCCTGCGTAAAGTCCACAAGCCTGGGGTACCGCTTCGACCTATTGTCGACTTCACCAGATCGCCACTTTATAGACTATCAGGCTATCTTCACCAGGTGTTGAGTCCTCTAGCCGGTAAGACATCAACGCATGTCGGGAATTCGTCCACGTTTGCATCTAAGTTACATGGCACCTCGCTGAGTGAACACGAAATTATGGTTTCGCTTGACGTGACATCGCTTTTTACTAGCGTACCAGTGGATTTAGCAGTAGCTACATGTGAAAAAGCCCTGGAAGCCGACACTGGTCTCCCTGGCCGCACACCCTTCGACGTTCCGGAACTTTGCGAGCTGCTGAGATTTCGCCTTGGCAACACTTATTTTCCCTACGGCGGCAGTTTCTATCAGCAGACACAAGGCACGGCAATGGGGGCGTCAATATCAGTTACAACGGCCAATTTAGTAATGGAAGCCCTCGAAGAAAAAGTGCTAGCCACCTTCATTCCTGCACCCAAAGTATTCTACCGCTACGTAGACGACTGCTTCTGCTTTTTGAAGAAACAAGACGTCACACGCTTCCTGGACAGCCTAAATGCTCAGAATGCGCATATACAGTTCAACCTTGAACTTGAGAAAGACGGCTCTTTGCCATTCCTGGATGTACTGGTTCGCAGCGATGAGGGCGCCCTCACCTTCTCGGTCTATAGGAAGCCTACGCCTACAGGTCGCTACCTCAATTTTATGTCGTGCCATCCGGCTGGCCAGAAGACGTCGGTGGTATCGTCTTTAATAACACGTGCCGTATGCATATGCTCAGATGCAAATTCATTGCAAAACGAGCTGAGGACGATTCACCGAGAACTGACTAATAACGGTTACCCTAGTCGCTTTGTCCACAATATTCAGAAGCGGATCTTACAGCCGGAAAACAAAGCAACAAGACATTCCAGGCGCGTGCTGCCATTCCTTACGTGCAGGGAACAGCGAAGCACTATCCCGCGTGTTTTCAAAATATGACATGCACATTGCCCACATCCCGACCAGCAAGCTCCGTAACCAGCTCGTGAACGTGAAAGATAAACTGCCGATTGAAGCATTTCCAGGTGTCATCTACCAGATCCCATGTGCTGATTGCCCCCAGGTTTACTTTGGCGAAAAAGGAAAGTTCCCCGGAAGGCTTAAGGACCACAAACGTGACGTCAGAAATAATAATCACACGACGAACGCCATTGCCGAGCATGTGCAAGAGCATACTCATACGATTGACTGGGACCACGCCACTGTCATCGCGAAGGAAAGGAACGTGTCATCTCGGCGGCTGATGGAATCTCTATTCATACAATCGACACCAGCTACCATAAACCGGGTGCAAGGAACCATGCCACCCATTTACGCACGCGCCTTGCGCCACGTGTTACGTATATAAGTCGCGACAATTTCTTGTCCCGCTCAGTGATCAAGGAACCCGTACGAGGTTCCGAAACGTCTTTGAATTTCGTGACTTGGTCAGTGACCGCATTCTTTTTTCTTTAATACAATGCCTGACCAGACGAACTTTCGTCGAACCATTGATTAATTAGATGATACCGTCACAAGGTTCATGTGTGTGTTCTTAACCACCACCCAGGGTCTGAGGTTTACTAACAAAATTCTAACAAATGGTGAAATGCAGTTCTGAAATATCAGCCACTGCTTTCAAAGGAAGACATCTGCTGGTTATACAGTCAGGGGCAGTCTCTGGACCGCATGATTTGCAAATGAAGCTGATCGCTCCATCTTTAGCCGCCGGCCTAAATCCACACTTGTGGATCCACACCTCCACAAGTTGAGTCTTCAACTGGCTGTCTTCATATTAATTTCATCATGAACTAGCTAGTCCAGAAAGAAGTTTTTGTTGGTGTTTTATCCTAGAATGCGCCTGGTGAATCCTATATGACGCATTGGAGATATATTCCTGTAAGAATACTTATCTGGGAAAACTTACGGGCTCTGGTTTTCGCTCCAACGAGAATGTAACTTCGTGGAGACGCTCAACAGTTCTGCCAGAGAGAAGATCTGAAGGAACTTCTGGCTTTAAAATATCGTAACCAAACGGCGTAGAGAATTCTACTGCAAGTTTCACTGCATAGTGTGTTTACCCTCATGTAACTAACGTTACAGAGAGCCAGCATTTATCAAAACACGTGTGCTTTTTGATCCATACTGCATGTATGCAATATTAGAGGTATACTCCTATTCAGCGAGTTCAGTTTTGACAACCAAGGCAACATTCTTCAGATTTCATCTCTCACTTTACAGCGTCGTTGTTGCTCATCAGATTCACTTTGCATGCTCTTGCGTTTTTTTTTTGTATCTGCCTTGTTAAGCACCTGACGCAAGGCGCTTTTCTCCAGACAGCTATAAGCCTATCATTTTTTCGGCATTAATGTAGGTTATCAGATATAGATGGTCTTACCGTTGTCTTCTGCCAGTGATTTATTTTTAAAGATGTGTTTGCCTTGGTCGTGTGTGTACGTTTTTCTGCTGGTGTAGCACAGTTTGCTCATTTGTCCTGTTTTCTTCTTGCAACTACGGAATGGCTGGGTTAAAAACTGCTCAGAGAATTTCCCCTGTACCTCGCTTATGGTATCTTACCTAACGCGGTGCACTGCGTCAGCGGTGGTTCTAAGAGATGGCGATATAATGTTGTTTTATAGTTTTGATCCATCTGTGATGCGGCTAAGTTGTCGTACAAAAAGGAAGGCTTGATGCAAACTAAATTAAAGTGGTGGTGGTCCCGTCGTTTGTATGCTTTGTCTGTTCCCCTTGGTCGCGCCGTCTTCATCTTACGTTCACCGTAATCCAACTAGCCAAACAAGTGATTTAGTTTGTACCTAATCCTGGATAACGGCTACGGAATTCGATTTGGCGATATGAAGACGTTTCTTGTACAATAACGCGTTTCTAGGAAAACTTCAGCACTGGCTCCAGCTCTAAAAGCCATTTAATTTTGTGGAGATGTTCTAATTATCCACCAAAATTGAGAGCTTAAGGAAATTCCCGCTTCAAAAGATAGCTAAAAAGTTTCATAGAGACTTGTGATCGAAGTTTCGCTGCATGGTGTGTTTGCCCATGAACAGTGTCTGGTCATTTTTAAATCTTTCTTTAACGTTTTAGCAGTTTTACATGAATTTTCGAATCAAAGCGGTGATCAAGCAGAATATAATTTTTATTAAACTAAAACTAACTTGTAGTAATATTCGAAATAAAACTCGCGTGCTTCCTCACACATATTGACGCAATGCACTTTAATGGTTGTATTTGCATTCATGGAAGCCGCCGCCACACAGCTTTATCGCTTTGTTTGTGATGAAGACGCCAATAGATTCATATCGATTGATTGCACCGAGGGCCATCCAATTCTACGTTGTTCCCGACTGTTGTGGTCACTATGCACGCTGTATTTTGGACATGGCTGAGAGCGGCCATTCTGTTCGACGACCGTCGAACTAACTTGTTATTTGCGGCGTCACTGATTCATTCAGTTCCTCGTGGGCGTGGGTCAGCCCAATAAAGAACTGCTTTCAAAAGACTATTTTGCTGTCTTACTGGCTGCCGGACTGCCGTCACTACAACGTGAAAATATTGCATATATAATATTCGACGTGTCATTCCATTCAGCGAATGT
This sequence comes from Amblyomma americanum, assembly GCF_052857255.1. NCBI lineage: Eukaryota > Metazoa > Arthropoda > Arachnida > Ixodida > Ixodidae > Amblyomma > Amblyomma americanum. The sequence continues at coordinate 57,693,820 of NC_135505.1, read as the reverse complement.
TTTTGAGTTCTCTTAAACAAGCGTGCAAAAAAAAATGCCACCGGTTTTCACACTAAACCGCTTCCTTTCAATTGACTATTAGTGTCGTCCAGGAGTTCACGGGGCGCCCTGCGGAGTCGGTTGTAGATGCCATGAGCACAGGCATAACCGACGACAACGAGGAGCGTGCATCGCAGTTGGTGGACGGGTTCCTCATGCATACAGACCATAGGAGTGACGTCCGATGCCGTGAAATAGAGGCTACGTAAAATGCCGCTTGTAAGCTGACAAATAAAATGTGCACCAGTTTCTATTACGAGATATAACTAGGGATGCCAGCTGTTTCAATATATTGCGGCAAAAGATGACTCTCTCTATGGCTCAAATAAACAAGCAATTCTCCAAAGCTTTCAAATGTTTTGTTCTTTACGTCTGTTGCTCAGGCCAATGAATTGCGTTTCTTTACTTTCTCGCAGAGAATCAGGCAGATTTCACGAGAATGACTGCAGCTGCGCGCCAATGCTTCAGAATTATATCGGAAGTTCGCCGTAACATTTCAATTAAGCGCGCTCGAGAGGGGCTGTTTCTCTAATCTTTGATGACTGCCCAGAGAAGTTTCTGCCATTGCGGATGCCGGGCTTTGTGATTGTTTCCGTACAAGGTCGTTCAATGAGCGACGGTTTAACAGCATATATACAAGATGCAGCAATGAAACCCAGAACGTGATTTTTCGTTAAATTGCAGTGGCTGGAATCATGGTATCCCATGGAGGCTGTCACATTCTCCAAATTCCAAAAGGCATAAAGAATAAAAATGCAAACGCACAGAAAAAAACAAACAAATAAACAAAACTGTGAAATACAGTGCGAAAAAGGCATTCCCCACGTTTTACTGATGACCATTGCCATCAGTAATAAGAAAACATATGCCAAATCGAGAATGAAGATTTTATCGAGTTTAACATCCCAAAGGGGCTCAGGCTATGAGGAACGCTGTAGTAGAGGCCTGCGCGTAATTTAGACCGCCTGGGTTTTTTTGACATGCTCTGACACCACAAACCACACGGGCCTCTTGCACTTCGCCTCCCTCAAAATTCTACCACCGCTGCCGATATCGTACCCGTGTCTCTCGGGTAAGCAGCCCAGTACAATAAACACTCAGCCACCGCGGTGGGCTAAATCAAGAATAAAATTTAACGATTGTGAAAGTGGTCCAGTATAAATCCCGTGGCATTTCCTTTCGTATGCTGCTGTGAGGATTAAACATTTGGACACGGTTTAAATCCTGTATGGCTTAGAACATGCAACGGCGAAGCGGTTGTTGGTGTATTTGTAGGAGAAAAAAAGGAAAGTGCTGATTATTCGCTTTGTTTGCAGTGCAAATGAAGGAGGTTTCTATTATTAGCAATCCAGCTTATTTCGGCGCTCGTTGCTGGTTTGGATAACTACGTGCTTCTGCACTGAATTTCGGTCTAGATAAAGCATTATCGTAAAATCACACTTTTGCTCCATAATGTGTCGAAATCGTTGCTTCGAATACTTGCGACAGTAAATTACCGGCGATGCAAAATATATGCAGGCATTTCAGTACTGCTAGTCTGACGAGTGTGTTCAGAAAGGCCGTCTGGTCCATGCAAAAAATCCACGCACAAGAAATACCGCAAAAAACGTGGCTATTCTTGATGGAAGACTTGCGCCAACTGGGAGCAAATTAACACTCGAGAGTCAAGTCTCAAGTTTAGCAGGTAGAAAAGATCGAGAGAAACAGGATGCTGAAAATGAAAAAATACGATATATTTTATTTCTCAGTGGCATAGCTACAGAAAAAATAATCAGTTAGGAGAACTCACCTAAGGGGCTGAATGGCAATATAAATAATGGGAATTCTGTACACTACTGTAGGTCTTTCGGCGGGGTATTGTAGAACCAAATTCAAGGATTCAAGTTTTATAATATGCAGATTTTGAGGTATCAATGCTGAACATGCGATAAAGGAGATGCCGTAGCGGAGCCCTCTGGATTAATTTAGGCAATCTCGGGTTCTTTAACCCCCGCTTATACCGCACAGCACGCAGCGTTTTAAGCTTGCGATGATTTTAGGGCCCGTGATTTGAAAAATTGAGCCGATCTTTGCCTCAGAAGCGGCGCGCAACGAAAGGAAAACACGAGCTCGAATTTCAAGCTGACTATGCAAATTTTTCCGTCAGCGCTCTAAAAGAACCGCGTACCACAAGCGGAAGCGCGAGACGCTCAGAATGCAATCTGAGAGTGCAGAAGAAATGAAGGAGAAAGCAAACCACACGCGTATACTGAAGACATAGTGCAGGGCTTTTAAAGATAATCAGAGCAAAACAGCAATAAAAAAATGGCCGAGCTATGTAGGCATAAACTTTTTCATCACGTTTTTAAATGCAATATCACCTTCAGTGCAGCCAATTCAGAGGGGCAGGTGACTCCATTTGTTCCAGTTTTCGGCAAGAACGAGTTGAAAACTGATTTGTAAGGCAGAATTGGGCGCCATTGTTCCGAGTGTGATCAACACGTATTCATAACAGAGTTGGTTCTGAAATGAATTCACTTTGAAGCAACGGGTTATTGAAATACATTTTATGAAATAGGCATTTCTGTGGTCATCAAAAGGATTATGGGACCCTAAGCAGGCTACCAGAGTCTCCATCGTCTTTGATACGTTCGCTCAGCGCCGCGAAACAATGGCCACCAGAAGATGAGGGGTGTGATACGAAACTACCACTTATGGATAGACACCTGAACCGCGCCGAGAGCAAAAGGAAAGATTCTGTGAAGGGAATAAAAGATGCAGTAACTTGCTCACATCTCGGCGGACACTTCATGTGGACCTTGCGGAAGTAGTGAAGGAGAAAGGGAAGGAAGGAAGAAAGACACTTGCTCACATCTCGGCGGACACTTCAAGTGGACCTTGCGGAAGTAGTGAAGGAGAAAGGGAAGGAAGGAAGAAAGACAGAGTTCGCGAAGTTGAGGACGCCGAATGATTTCTCACCATCTCGGCTGGTTGAACGTGCACAGATATCGTGCAGTACGCGGTCGTCTTTGCTTTTCGCCTCCATCCAAACGCGGCTGCCGCGGCCAGAGACGGTACGTGTGAAACGTACCGGCTTCCGCGTTTTTTTTTTTTCAACTGACCTCCGAAAGTAGGAGGAGTCATCCAAAGCATGAGTGTCTTTAAGCCAGTCGTTTAGCGGCTTAGCTCTCGCATTTATTATCTTTTTAAGGCTTCTCTGAATAAATGGTTTCAGTCGCAGACAAGACAGCTGTGAATGAGGCCCACAGAAGTAAAAATACCCGTGGATTCTCTGCTTTCGCAGATCATTCAGCGTATTATTTCAGATCCCTCCGCCGATGGCAGAGCGGCAAGCGGACATGGGACTGCCTGAAAGGCACTCCACGCGTTGGTTTTCTCGCTCTGCTCTCGTACGTCAGTTTAAAAAAAAGGCGGGAGCTTCGGCATTTAATGCCATTAAGTAGGAAAATCTCACGCATAGGACCATCATTTTAAGTTTGTAGGAATGTCTGGAGCGTGAATATCGAGTTGCTGTGGTAAAAAGGCAAACTCAGAATCAACTTAAGTGCACCTCTATGTCTAAGAGCTGCACTTTGCTATTAACTGGTACAGCCCATGTACACGTGAAGCGTTGTCTTTTATTGCTGAAAACAGAGCGCGTCCTTGTTACAGCGCAGCTATATAAGACTGTAAACTCCTTCAAAACAATTGAAAAATCATCAACATATACAAATACGAAAACACCATGCGGGCCATTTAGTTGACTTTACGTTGCATTCCCAACGACAGAGCGGAAAACGTCACAAAGTATAGGGGCCCCAGAAGAAGCTATACAAACATCTCTTTTCTGGACAAAGAAACTTCCTTGAAAAGAAATGGCGGTAGAGCTCTAGTAGAATTCTAGCAAGGTTACAAAGCTGTTGCTGCTAATTCGAGCTGCATTTTGAAACTGAACTTCACCTGTTGTCATGATCTTGTCTCTGACCGCGTTTACGAGTCCTTAATGAGGAATAGACTGATATAATTCGTCAATGTCGATGAAGGAGCCATTGTATTCTAGGCAAGGAAGACTAAAGTTGCTGTAGGGCGTTCAGAGAATTACGCACAAAGAAGAGATCATCGCCTGTCAATGTTACAAGGTTTTTCGTTAGGTGCACTACTAAACATCGAAAGAAGTTCAAGAAATCTAGGTCACGAGTTTCGTACCTAACTTCCCTTAAGTGCCGTCTCATTTCCATAGGGCAAGACGGTTGTTTTTTGAATGAGCGTGCCAGTGAACACTTGCGGAATGTGCGCTACAAACGTAGAAGCTTCCGTGTCGACCACTGCAAAACTTTCAATAATGCCCTTCCGGAATTAGATAAGAAGTATTTCTTGAAGAACAGTAAGACAAAATAAAGCTAGAAATAGTTGAGGAATACTTTATGTAGAAAGCGGGAAACGTGTGAGTTATCAGGCCATCCGTACAAGGCGCCTTTCCTTGAATGGTTCTTTCAGGCGCCAAAGTTCTGAAATTTGGTGTGTACATTTTCTCGTCCTTGGCAGTGTTTGGCCTCTAACTTCTCAGAAGCGTGTACTTTTATTATTACTTTGACGCTTGTAGGCAGGGTTGCCGAATCGTTGAAAATTTCCCATATCGCGGGAAAATCAAGCCACTGAAGGAAACCAGGAATTTTGTTTATTAACACATTGAAAAAGTGGGAAATTTTGGTTTCGCTAAAGACCGGTGTTCAAAATGTGATTTGTCGGGAAAATGTGCAGAGATGAAGGGAAAATGCCGTTATCATGGTGACCTGACTAGAGTCGCGAGAAGAAATTTGGCTTGATGTTTCCCTTTAATTTGGTGCCTAGTCTTGGATACAGAGCCCTGGCCCATTTAGGTTCATTCAGACTTCTAGTGCTGCGTCCTTGGATTTCTTCTAGCTATAGTGGCAGTGACCCTTCCATTGATTGCTTCCAACCACTCCCAGCTCTTTAGTCACACAATCTCCATTGTAGGCATGTTGTTTTAAAGGAATGCCAGAAAATTTCTATGGTCTATATAGGAGAGGCTAGGAAGGAAATGGGAGTAGTCGAGCTGGTCCCCGTCCCAACGGAAAAGCTAATAAAAACTAAGTGTGACTGACGATGATGCGATCAAGAACAATTCAACCCTTATATTCATTATCAGTGGGCTTTGTATTTATTTTATTTAATTCCTTCTCATATTTATTACCTTGGCTGTATTCAGTCTAAAGTTACTATATTTTCAAAATATATATTTGTGGGAAAAAATGGTAATTTTTGAGGCAACTGTGAAAAACCAACTGTCCAATGAGGCAACACTGCTCATAAGATACCTCTAAGGTTTGAGGTTTTCATGTGCATATTTTTCAGAGGTCTTGTTCGTCATTTGTTATTTCTTGTCAATTGTTTTCTTAACCTTTTGTGGGAAAACATGTTTTGTGCAAAATTGCTGAAAAAATTTTGATTGCACGAGCAGATAAGGTGCACAAAAATTGTTCTTACTCAATTCCACAATTTTCGTACAAATAGGTAAAAATGTGAGACATATTTCACCGGTTAGCACTAAATGATGATCGGGAAAATGGGACCCATTTCTCCCATTGACCTACATAGGTTTCCTCGCTGAGCTATTTCCTTCTTGCCGCTTCATGAGCTTGTTCGCATTTCTTCGCTTGTTGTTGAACTTTTTCGCACTACTTCTCCCGTCTTGGAACACCAATGACATCTGCATCTTTGTTCGACTTTCACAGGGTTGTGTTCTTCGCCGATGGTCCGAACTTCGCCCGAGACGCCAAATATGTTTGCCATTTGTGTTAGCCTCCATATTCATTCGGAAGGGCTTCTGGCTGCCGGCGTTTTTGAATGTTTGGCTGTTGAGTATTTGGCACCAAAGAACAAACTCAACATACGATGTTCGAAAATTACGCTCTATCTTCAGTCGCTAAATGTGCAACTATTTCCAGCAATGTGAAAAATGTGCTTCTTCTTATTAGCTGCCACCTCAAATCTTCGGAATAAGTGGAGGTTGCCATCTAGAGTTGACCCTCTCTATTTAGACAAAAATCAATCATTCACCGGAAATTTTGTTTTGTGTTTTTGCTAGATAGAATATAGCAAAAACTTGCAACGCGCTATACAAGAAGAACAAAGTTGCAATGTTTCGACCACGTTGTAAGAATAGACAAGCGTACCAACGGCGCCGCTTGTCCTGTGCACCGAACGTTGCGAGAAGAGTCTCGCAGTTTCGCCGCCTGCGGACAGATGATGGCACACAATAGCAGGCCCTCCCGCCGTTTGTGTCGTCGTCGTCTGCTTGCAGTGAACGCGCCGTTGAACGTAAATTTTCTTAGGCATGGACTTCCAACGCGGTCAGTATTGCTGTTCTTTGACTGAAACATGACTGTATTTTCATTCTGATGGTATACGCTGCTTTCGCCGGTGCTTCAGTGCTTCGACAATAGAACGAAATTGCTTTGCTCCGCGATGTACGACAGGCTACAAGTCGTGCAAAGAAAAGTTAGTTGTTTTTTCGGCGCCAAACGACGAAGCTGTGGAGAAATGCCATCCCACGTAAGGGCCGTTTGCTGCAGCCTTCAGACTATTTATGTTAGAAGCATTTCGAGTCTAATCTCGTGTCGAAAACGTGGGAAGCAATGTACTCGTACGTACACCGCGGCGAGCTTGCCTTGCGAAAGACGCGGTGCCAACAAGGTTCCCTGACTTCTCTGCACACCTGTCGAAAGTCTGGAACGAACGGACAATGCCTGCTGAGAGGCACGATATTCCGGTACCATTTAAACGCCGTGTTCTTCACGAGCCACTCGAAGGTCCTCAAGAGGATGTGGGGAATAAAGACCCGTGTACAAAGGCCGGCCCGCAAGAATTATCCTCCTCGGACTCCACATCGCGCGGCTTCAATTACTTGTTTGAAGTGTCGCCGAACATTTTACCTTCTAGCTCTTGGGGCTGCCATCGACTCGAACTATATAGATGGTGTCAAAAGCGTATACTTTTCGAAAGCTGAGCGCAACAAAGTTGACCACTTGACAGCACCGCCAATCCCGTCTCCTCCAGACGTGTCGACAAGGATCGTAGACGTCACTCAGCCTAGCTCTTCATATTGTTTTATGCGGGTGGGTTGCTGAAGCACATGGCGCAGGAGCAGTGCAGCAAAGCCGAAGTCGCCGTGCGCTTGGTGTAAATTTTTTTATCGTTATTCTTTTTTACTCCTATTTGCTGCTCAATTTTTTCAAATGTTTTTGACGACTGAATCGCGAGTTTCATTGCTTCGGAGGAGATACATCGTCGTGCGCTGAAGAGAGCTACAGTTTTTCTTTCCCTTGACCACAAGGAGACAATTATTTATGGCTCAGTTTTTACACTAGCTACTACGTGTCAATGAGGATGCTTCAGTACTGCAAAGCAAACAAAAAAGAAATGGGCAACAGGACGCAGACAAAGAGAGAACTCAAAGCTTTCCTAAGTGTATTCTTGATTGCTGCGTGGAAAGGTAGGGATTTCAGCGATAAAAGCGAGGTCTAATTTCCGTGGTGCATATCTCGTGTAGCTCGTACATGTGCTCTTTCGCTCATGAGTGACACTGATTTTAGAGTGCCTTACTTTCTTTGACAATAAAGCCAAAATTGCCGAATTAGGTTACGAGTGCAATGTTATGTAGTTTCAGTATTTAGCAATATGCGGACTGATTCACAGTCAGGCCTGAGTTCCTTTGGTGTGCGTGCGATATTTTCACACTATGCCCAGAATTTGAAGTTTTATTTATTTAATGTCGGTCGTACAGAAAATAGCAGCTATCAGCTTCTGCTCAGATCGTTCACCGCGGTCCGCAAGCGCTTTCTCCACGCCGTGTGGGACTAAATGCCCTGAATGCTTTTCGGTTTGGCGGGTTCTTGAATTGTAGATGAGCGATCAATACAGCCACCCAATTTTTATCGGACTGGTGGCAAGCGAATTGTTGTAAATCCCAATGTATCACACACGTACGCTAAATAACCTGAAGGCCACGAGAAAGACTGGAAAACACTGAGAAATATAGAAAACTATGCGTCTTATTTTCTGGACATTTACTCTTTTTGGCTAAGCTTAGTATTTAAACTAGTTGTTCTCATTGCCTCTCAAAATATATTTCCACAATATTCCAACATTTCCCTGCTAACATCTATTCCTGCCCCTAACTTCAAAAGGGGCCGCAGTCGTGTGGCGCCATCTGGCCGAGAGCCCAGAACTGCGAGGGGTTCTGCGCCACCTGCACAGCGCTCGTTGAGACACCTTTCTATTCTTACACCATGGCCTCAACTCGCTACCTCATCTAATGGACACGGCAGAGACCATTCTTAAACCACTCTTTGAAACATTGATATAGGTTGGAGCACTGCTGTCGCCTCTTCGTGCACTTAAAGGGTGTAGTCCCTGTCACCCTTAGAGCGTGTGGGGGTAGCGGTATCGGTCACAATGGAGATTCCCTCGACTCAGCGGGGCAAGCTCAGCCGGAGGCCAGCTACCAAGTGAAAAGGAGGGTGGTCATTTGATGTCAAGCTTTCGCCGGTCGCAAGCCAGAGAATGGGTCGGAGCCAAAGGTTGCCAAACAAAATAAAGTATATACAGCAAAGAGACGATACAGAGGATTTCGCAATCACTCGTGCGAGCACATACAAAGTGATTTCCAATACAACGCAACACGTGCAAAGCAACACTCGAGAGAGATTACAATACAACAAATGCTTTGCACTTAAAGAGCACTAACACAAGAGAGAGACTAACAAGCAGAACACAATTTGTTCACCGGGCACTGCGACAGTCCAATGACCTGGGGAGCACGACGAGGCCGATCCGCAAACTGGCACACGTTGCCTCGCTGGTCCGTGGCTGGGCGAGTGGTCTCCCGGGAGTCGAGCGGGCGCGCTTAAACGGCGGCTCGGGCTGACAGACAGTGTTAAAGCCCCTCACTTATAGGCGCGGTCCGCGTCTGTTTGTTTTTCGCGCCAAGGCAGGCGCACACATACACGCTTCATCAACTTCACTATTTCCTTCTCCTTCTTGCGCTGGGCGCGCGATCCCATTGGTCAAACGCAAAAGCTTGTTTCCAGAACGTTCCAGATCCTTCTGGTATTGCGCTGCAGCCCACGCGAGAGAAAAGGTGAGAGGGCATGATTTAGCGTGGTCAAGGTTACGCCTTCTGTGTCGACACTTAGTAGAAATTACTCAGAAATTCTCAAACAATTGACGGCGTGCGCGGCCATGTTTCCTTTGGCACCTCGCCGGCGAGTAGAGTGGAAAGGGCAGCAACACATGCAAGGTTATGCGCTCTCCGAGGTTCCTTCTCCGCTGTTTTAGTTTTAATTAAGGTGCGCGGGGGCGCGGTTGCTTTTTTTAATATGCACCGAATTTTGTGATAACAGCATAAGTGGGACTGCAGTCCCCCACTGCCTGTTATGAGCCTTTCAGTATGCGAAACAAAGTGGGACGTATATGTCCCACTGTCCGATGAAGGTTAATGTATGTGTGTTGGAATTTTTTTTTGCTGCTTGTTTGTATTGGATAAATGTGCTTGTGTTGTGCGGGGGAATTCGTGTTACTGGTAGTTGTTGATTTTTGGCACGCTCAAATTGTCTTGGGACTCCGTGCAAAAAGTTTGCTTTTATCTCTTTCGAGTGGCCTGATTTATTGTGCTCATTTGTTTTCCTGGGCGTCAGCAGTATGCCATTAGTATTAATGCTTAATTTTGCTTTTTTTTATAATGTTCTGTGACACAGTTCGGGTGATTGATAAAAATGCAAGGATTCTGGCGAATAAACCTTAGCTGAAAGTTGGCGCCTGTCCCATTGTTTTCTTGTGCCTTCCTTGTCCTTGCCCCTTTTGCGTCTTCTTTAGGACCAAGCTTATCAATATATGAATACCTGTCGAATTTCTCGCTGTTAATTTTATTCTGATACACTAAGCAACCAAACCATCGTGCGTAAAGTTTCAAGAATTATACCGAGAAGGCAGGCACTGAAAACTGCTGCAAGAAATGTGCGGGCGGAAGGGTTAGTTTGTGGTATCCAGGCAAGAAATGCCGAGTTGTCACTCCATATGCTCTCGACAAGTACACAGAGCAGACAGTCGTTCAGCAAAATATGAGTTGTTTTTTCAAGCACGCCGCTAATCAGTGAATTGTAGTGAGGTCACACGTTATCTAAAAAAATTGTGAATGGAACACGGAATAGTTTATTTGAATAAAGGGCCACATATTTATTTAGACCGGATTCCTCAAGTGTCCTAAGAAAATTCGTCGCATAAGAGTCGGCAAAACATTAGGTATCAAAATGATCAGGCGACTATATGTCCGGCATGCAGTGCTTTCTGGCTTGGGCGTACATAAAATCTGACAGTGAAATGCATCAAAAGAGCCTATATTTTGTGCCTATTCTGTTCCCTTCAGTTTTAGACACAAAATGGAAAGATTATGTCAAAGCCTCAAGCATAAATATTCATGCAGTCAACGATCACTGTTTGATCACCATCTCATTCGATAGATGTAGGCATCGATTAACACCATCTGCCTTGAACCGCTACTTTTAAGGCACCATGTACCTCGTCCTCTCATTGCAAAAGTGCAAGTACAGCGTCCATGCCTTTGTGTGCATGTGTATGTTGTCGCCATCTGCCCTGAATCCACAGTGAAGTTTCAGTAAGCATCAATTATCAGGAGAGCTCTAGCACATTTGATTATTGTTATCAGGACAGTAATTTCAACAGAAACGTTTTAGCTGAAGGGCTGTTTCTTTTTCTACTCCTATTAGAAATGAAGCACTCCTTTCTTTTGCTTATGAGAGCACATTTCCATTCTAGTAGGTATACAGCAAGTGCTTTTTTAATTCTACTTTAAAAAAAGCATTATCAAAATCATCTTACAAAGAGAACTCTGGCATAAGTGCCGGTGCCTAGTTTTGCATAAATATATTCCATATAGTGCCCTACAGTTCTGTCTATTGCAATCGCTTTAGGACCGCAATCAATGAAGAAGCAATTACTGCAGTGAGATAGTTCTATTTTCTTTTTTGCCATCGCTAATATCAATGAACTACACCTTGTGAAAAGAGCTGTGAAGTTCTAATAATTCTACAATTACAGGCTGCTTCATAATTGCACGATACCCATCGTGTGTTATCTGGTAAGATTTTCTTTGGCCTGCTGTTTTGATCGTACTTCTAGCAACGCGGCCCGGAGCCTACGAAATCGGTGAGCTGTCAACAAAGCGGACATCCTCGCGATGGCTGCACGATGGATCCCTTTTCTTTAGGGAAAGAATGTTTCCTTTCTGCCATGCCTGCTGACCACTTCGATGGGGCGCTGGAAATAGCGCAAGACAAGAGTGGGGACATCCTTTGAGGTACCCCTTGCCGACGCCCGCTAGACTTCAGTGTTGCCATTTCTGGCGTTTTCGTGGAAACCGTGCCATTTTGGCTCCCAACTACAATAACGCAGTGAGCTGCTTTGGTATAGGGAACATACGGGTGCTTTAGTTTTTTGTGCCATGGAGATGAGGGATGGAAGAAATTCGCGCTTTTCTAACAAAAGCGCGGGGCGACGGGGAGGCGAGGGTGTTTTTAATAATTCTCCCCTCAACCCTGCACTCAGATTTTTTTTTTTTTCTTCTGGGAACAGGGTCCTCAATACAATGCTCCCAAGCCCATCCTCCCGGTCGCCTGTTTGCTGCGGTCCTCCGTTGTGCTCTTTTTGCTCCCGACCTCCAGCCTTGGCTACCGTGCCGATACAACACAAGATGTTCGGCCACATAATGGCGGCCAAAAATCGCCGCCCACTACAGTCTTGTTTACGTGAGTCTAACTTTGCGGGTCGAGCAGGGCGCGCCATATGTGGGGTTGCCCAGACCGACCCGACCACGTTTCAACCAGTTTTCAGTCTGGCATAGACCGTTGCTACCCCTAGCGCCGAGCAAGCAAACCAGGCGCGGAGGCTAGAAGAAAAGGAGGGTCGCCCAGGCGTGACCAGAAACAGGATGGATGCATGGAAGACAGGAGCGTCCTCTTTGAAAAGGGATGGTGGCAGTTGCCACCATGCTCGGCTTTTTTCTGTATTTTCACTTCATTCACCTTAAAGACCCCCTTCAGGGGTGGGTTGATATATTCATCAACAAGCACAATACCTAGCCTGCAAATATAAGTGCCTACAGCATCTGAAAATACATACGAGTGCGTGATGGCAGCGATATCGGTTGGGAGGGCATTCCAGTCCGGAACATTTCGGGGGAAATGGGTGCGGGAAATGGGGAGTGCGGTGAGATTAGCGGTTCGGATGAGGAATGTAGGGTGTTTTTTTTAGAGCCATGGAAAAACTTGTGTAGCCAATAGAGGCTGCCGATGCCCCTGGTTGCTTGCGATGTTTTTTAAAAGTGTTGTAAATTGTTATTAAAATTCGCCATTTTCGTTATATTTTCGTACTCTTCTAACCATATGTCAACTTTCTTATTTTCATCAACCAATCTTACAATCGCTTTTTGCTAACTTCCATCGCAGGTTTCTGTACATGACTATTGTTATCTCTAAATCCAAGGCCACAGGAAAAGTGACTGTGCTGGCATCAACATCTGAATGAATTCTATGACATTTGAGTATGAGGTGTGCAATTTTTTCTACAGATTTACCGCACACAGCGCATGCGTAATCTTCTTCGTTAAATTTCTTTTTGTACCTACGCGTTCCAAGACACCTTGACCTAGCTTCACAAAGTAGGGCACTGCTTCTTTAGTTACAGATCGCTTCCTTCTTTTCATGCCTTTTCCATTATCGATATTGTCCTGCACTATGCTTCTTTTTCATTGAATTTATCCACTTTATACTATCCGTGTTTAATCTGTCATTTATTGCTCTTTTTTTCTCCGTCCGTCCTTTCTCCGACACCTAGATATTTGCACTCGGTCAATCTGGGTTTTTCATGGCATTGTATTGTAAGCACCTGATCTGTTGTATTGTTGAAACTCATCAAATTTGATTTAGTGGCGCTCAAACTGAAATTTAGAGCTTCTCCTTCGTCTCCATTACAATTAACCAGAGTTTGCTAACCTTCCTGACTATCCGCTAACAGTATAATACCGTTCACATACATTAACAACGGAGTACATATTCCAATCACGCATAACGATCAGGGACGAATAGAAGAAAGCACAGGACAAAAAACGGAAAAAACAATCGTCCCTCGCCGTTTTGCGCGGTTGCAATATGTACTCTGCTGTTAACCACCAACTGACTCGGCTTTCCCTGTTACAAATACATTAAACACGGTAGTCGTTGCTCCACAACCTTTCTGCAAAATCTGTACGACAGATTATAACCTAGATTACTTCCTTGTAGCCTTCTTTCCATATTACTCACAAAAAGCATGAACATCTGCACTGATAGAAGACAACCATGCCTTAATCCTGTGTTTACCTCGACAGTTGTCGTAGTTTTATCCCTTCCCATGTAATTTCAACTTTATTATATTAGTGTATTTCCTGCAGAAAATCAATTACCTGACGACCGATACCTTCTTTTAATATGTTCCACAGGAGTTACCTGTTAACATTGTCCTATGCACCAATTATGTCCAGGAAGGCTAAATAGAGAGGTCTGTTTTCCGTCTTAGCTATTTCAGGCACTGGGTAAGCACGAACAGGCTGTCATCTAAGCGCCTACCCCTTCTCAACCCGTTCTGAAGTTCTCCGAGTATCGTATTACTTTCCACCATTGACTGGATTTTTAATATCACTCCCTGCATTACCAGCCTGTATATAACAGACGTTATCGCAATCCCTTGAGAAAATTTTGTATTCATCTTATCTCCTTTCCATTCAAAAACCAAACACATTTGACGCTGTCTCCAGCTGCGCGGAATTTTGCTTGTTACGACTGGCTCCAATGCTTTTATTAGCGTTTCATTAATTAGATTTTATCCGTTTATTAGTCAGCGTTTATAAAGTTCATAATAATAACAATAATATTAATAATAATTTTATTTTGTCATCGTCAATATCAATACAGGTGAGACAAGCCTGTCTAAGTCTTTAGATGGCTTGTAGAACCGTGCCTAAAAAAATGCAGTGACAGAAAACCATGAATCATGAGTATATAGAAAAAAGAAAACAAAATAACAATCAGGAACGTCTTGCAACGCACAGCCTCGCGAACAACCAGCGGTACAGTCCAGGCAAAGACCAGAGGCAGCCGTCAGTCCAGAGCATGCGCGAGGAACGGAGCGTTCGGCGCTCGAGCTTCGGAGCGTGCGGCGCTGCTCATCGTCTTCTTCGTTAAGCGCCAGCCTCTGAAGGTTCCAAAGCCGAAGGCCAGTCTTACAATTCCCCCCGGGGGAATGGGCGCCATCCTGGTGGCCTAGGGCGATGTGACGATGGTGGGGTCGTAGTATGGTTTGAGGCGGGTCGTGTGGACAATGGCGCGGCCTCGGCTACGGTGATCAGGGGAATGGCGTAAAGGGTTCGATGAGGTAATTGATGAGGAATGTCTGCTCAAAAATACAGTAGGGTCCCTGGTACTTGCTAACAGATTTCGAGGAAAGGCCGGGATCTGAGGAAGATACCGAGAGCCAGACCAAAGAGTCAGGAAGGTAAGCGGGAGAAAGTGCAGGGGGATCACGGGTGCTTTTCTGGTGCTGCTGGGCGTGAGAAGTGAAGGACCGGGCAAGCTGTCGGCATTCTTCGACATAAGTTGCGGCTTGAGAAAGAGTTGCAAATTCGGAAGCATCAGGGCGGTAAGGTAGAATGGTGCCCATCGTGCAAGAAGGCTCACGTCCGTACAGGAGAAAGTACGGAGATGATCGGGTGGTGGCTTGAGCATCGGAGTTAAAAGCGTATGTGACAAAAGGGAGAACGCGGTCCCAATTACAATGGTCGGAAGAAACATACACGTCCAGCATGTCACCGAGGGTGCGGTTTAAACGCTCAACCATGCCATTTGTCTCGGCATGGTAGGCGGAGCTGGTGCACTGAAAGATTTTGCATTCCTGAAGAAGAGCTTCTACAATTTCGGAGAGGAAGGCCGGACTCTATCACTTTGGGCGCACCATGACGAAGAATGATGCAATGGAGAATGAAGGATGCAATGTCGTGGGCTAAAGCGGATGGTAAAGGCGACGTTTCAGCGTAGCGTGTAAGGGGGTCGATGGCAACGATGATCCAGCGGTTCCCGGTTGATGTGCTGGGAAGAGGGCCGTAGAGGTCAATGCCTACACGCTCGAAGGGCTGTACTGCGCAAGGCAGCGGCTGCGTAGGAGCGGCGGTTCGGCGAGGTGGATGTTTGCGTCGCTGGCATGCGATGCAGGACTGAACGAACTGGCGGACATAACGGGCCATCCCACGCCAGGAGTACCGCTGTCGTAGACGGTGAAGGTCTTCAAGAATCCGGCATTGGTACACTGGGGATCATCGTGGTAGGATGGTGAAATGAAGGAGCGCAGATGTGTCGGAATGACGAGAAGCCAATTACGGTCATCCGGGAGGTAGTTGCGGCGGTAAAGAAGTTTATCTCCGATGGCGAAATGGTGGGACTGACGACGGAGAGCACGGGAAGGAGGTCGAGACGGTTGGGCTGATAAGAGATCTAAGAGGAAAGTGATCAACGGATCTTTCCGTTACTCGGAAGCCATATCAGCAGACTCAAACGTCAAAGAAGGGAGGGCGGATATACAAGGTACTGCCTCAGATGATACAGGAGAACGTGAGAGGGCATCAGCATCGGCATGTTTGCGGCCGGAACGATAGATAACGAGAATGTCGTACTCTTGGAGTCGCAGAGCCCAGCGCGCCAGTCAACCAGAGAGATCTCTCAAAGAGGAGAACCAGCAGAGGGCGTGGTGATCGGTGACAACGTCAAAAGGGCGCCCGTACGGGTAGGAGCGAAATTTGACGATCGCCCAAACAATTGCTAAACACTCGTTCTCGGTGACAGAATAGTTGGCTTCAGCTTTTGTGAGTGTCCGGCTAGCGTAAGCCACAACGTATACGTCAAAGCCTTGCTTGCGCTGAGCGAGTACTGCACCGAGGCCGACTCCGCTGGCATCGGCGTGAAGTTCTGTCGGAGAACGAGAATCGAAGTGATGCAGAATTGGTGGAGTGGTCAAGAGGCAACGGAGTGTCGTAAACGCTTCACCACAGGCTGGCGACCAGGCCGAAAGGTCGTGGCTTGAAAAGAGCTTGGTTAGGGGGTCGATGATAGTGGCGAAATTGCGGACAAAGCGGCGTAAGTAGGAGGAGAGGCCGACGAAGCTGCGGAGGTCTTTTACAGAAGTGGGCTTCGGAAATTCGGCCACAGCTCGTAACTTGGCCGGGTCCGGGAGAACGTCATCCTTCGGCACGACATGTCCGAGAATAGTGAGCTGCCGAGCTCCGAAGCGGCACTTTTCAAATAGAGTTGGAGGCCAGCGTCGGCCAGCGCTAGAGGTGGGACGAAAAGTCCGGGGAAAAGATCACAACGTCGTCTAGGTAACAAAGGCATGTGTGTCATTTGAGCCCTCGGAGTATGTTGTCGATCATGCGCTCGAATGTGGCGGGTGCATTACAGAGGCCGAAGGGCATGACATTAAATTCATAGAGCCCGTCGGGTGTGACGAATGCAGTTTTTGGGCGATCGACCTCCGCCATCGGCACCTGCCAGTAACCGGAACGCAAGTCCAATGAAGAAAAAAAATCAGCGCCCTGCAGGCAGTTGAGGGCATCGTCGATACGGGGGAGAGGGTAAACGTCCTTGCGTGTAATTTTGTTTAGACGACGGTAGTCCACGCAGAAGCGGATGGAACCGTCTTTTTTCTTGACCAGGACAACTGGCGATGCTCACGGGCTGTGCGACTGATGTATCACGTGGCGCTTGAGCATGTCGGTCACCTGCTTGTAAATGAGGCGGCGCTCAGTGGCTGACACGCCGTTCGGACGTTGGCGCAAAGGGGCATTGGTTCCAGTGTCAATACAGTGGGTAATGGTGGCGGTGCGGCCCAAGGAAGGTTGCTGGTCGTCAAACGAAGCTTGAAAACGGTGCAGAACGGCGACAAGCTGGTCTCGTTTAGTAGACATCAGGGCGGCGTCGACGTAATGGTGAAAAATATCTACAGAAGACTGAATGGTGATGAGAACAGGCGTAATGGCGCTGACGTGAAGGCCGGCCGCGCTATCGACGATGTGGTATGAGGCGAGATCGAGACAGGTAGCACCACCAAGCGATTGGCCACGGATTAAAGTGGTGGGGCAGGAGACAGGGTTGGCCACATAAGTAGCGCTGGAGCCACGAACAATTGTCAGCACGGCATGAGGCAGCAAAACAGACTTCTGGTCGGCGCGTCGTAAAGAGGGGATATAAGTGACCGTTGCATCGGAGAGTGCAGCACAAGAAAGAGGCACCAGAATTGAAGAGAAAGGCGGGACGTCTGTGTCCTCTGAGACGACCACAGTAGCGGCAGGCGCACTGGGTACGTCCAAGGAAGCGTCAGTGTATGGCGACAAGTCAACCTGAACAGGGGCGCAGTCAATAACGGCGTGATGTGAGGAGAGGAAGTCCCAACCAAGGATAACGTCGTGAGAGGAGCGGGCAAGGACGATGAACTCGATTGTGTAGGGAACGTTCCCGATGAGCAGGCGGGCGGTGCACGCGGCTAACGGTCGAATGTACTGAGCGATGGCAGTGCGGAGAGAAACGGGAGGAAGGGGCGTCATCACTTTTTTGAGTCTGCGACAGAGGGTGTGACTGAAAACGGAAACGGCTCCGCCATTGTCAACCAGTGCTTCGACAGCGAATCTCTCATGTAAAAAGGTTATAATATTGGCACGCGCAGAAACAGGTCTTAAGTGAGTCGCTGGTGGCGCAGTTCTTGCCTCCGGAACAGCGGCCGTTAGTTTTCAGCGTGGACGGCGGGTTGACGGCGGAGCATTGGAGAACGGGAACGACGGCCAGGAGACGGCGAGCGGTGGGAGCGGGGATGGTAACTAGGAGAAGAAGAATCCGGAGGCGGCAAGTGTGACGCAGGCGAGGACGACGGCGGATGGTCGTACGTCGGCTCACGCTTATAATCGTAGGGACGGTGGTCACGACTGCGACACAAACGAGCCACGTGACCAGCGACGCCACAGGGGTAGCAATTAGGGCGGTTGTCTTGTGTGCGCCAGGGGTTGAGTGGCTGCGGCTGTGATCGGGGGCGGGCAAACGGACGGTAAGGTGGGGTTGCTGGTCGCTGGGGTTCTAACTGCCGGGTAGGTGGCCTGTAGACAGGGGCAGCAGGTGAGGGCCGCAACCGCACCACGGCATCGGCGTACGTCAGAGTAGCCGCGATCAGGGGTGTCCGAAAAGGAGATGGCAGGACATAAGCGACCTGCTCCTCGCTAACCCGCTGTATGTTGGGAGTGAGCGACGGCGGAGACGTAGGCAGGCAGGTAGACAAAGATAGCTGGCGTGCGACTTCCTCACGTACAAACTGCTGGATGCTCTGGAGGAGCGACTGTTGGTCCAGAGCACCGTCCCCTGGGAGAGCCAAGCTGCAAATTGCGGCCTCCTGAAAGCCTGCACGCCGGGTAGAAAGGCGGTGTTTGCACAGCTCATCGAAGCTTCGGCAGTAGCCGATGACACCTAAGACAGTCTGGGGATCTTTGGCGACGAGCGTCTGGAAAGTATCATCCTCAATGCCTTTTATAATGTGTCTGATCTTGTCGGCCTCGCTCATAGAAGTGTTGACAAGCTTGCAGAGGTCGACGACATCTTCTATATAACTGGTGAAATTTTCACCGGTTTGCTAGGCCTGACTTCGCAAGCGTTGCTCGGCGCGAAGCTTTCGCACTGCGGGACGGCCAAAGACTTCTGTCAGACTGGTTTTTAGAGCTGCCCAGCTTGAGATGTCAGCCTCGTGGTTTCGAAACCAGAGATTGGCTACGTCGCTCAGATAAAAGATAACGTGGTGAGCTTGACGCTATCTTCCCACTTGTTGTATACGCTTACGCGTTCATAGGAGGCCAACCAATCCTCCACATCCGTGTCATCTGTGCCGCTGAAGATGGTCGGGTCACGCTGCCGCGCGGCGCCGGAACAGAAGACAGCCGACGGAAGCGGTGAAGCGGTTTGGGTGACGGTCTCAGACATTGCAGAGGCGGTAGGCAATGCGCGGATGTGAAGCTCCGGGGCGAGGGGATCGTTGGCACCTCCACCACTTGTAATAAGGAACGTCGTACAATGCACAGCGTCGCGAACAACCAGCGGTAAAGTCCAGGCACAGACCAGAGCCAGCCTTCAGTCCAGAGCACGCGCGAAGGATGGAGCGTTCAGCGCTCGAGCTTCGGAGCGTTCGGCGCTTCTCATCGTCTTCTTCGTTAAGCGCCAGCCTCTGAAGATTCCAAAGCCGAAGGCCAGTCTTACAATAACAATAAACATGAAAAAGCACTCTAAAAATTAGTAAGTCCATTCAAAACAAAACTGAAAACTGCATACAGGCGCAAAATATAACAAGGCGAAACAGATTGCACCAATCCTAAAACGGCTTTTTGTATTTATTCTATAATAATTCTATCTGTTTGCCTCTAAAGCTAGCCGTAAAGATTTCATGCGGCAGTTTGTTGAGACTAGCCGGAACATAAGCGCAACGCCGGGCCGCACCATACCTCGCGTTTGAGCGGGGAACAATATAACGGTTATGCTTTCTAAGTTGTATCGTCAAGGCAGTTTCCTGTTTAAATTCATTGTACCAATAGTGCTTACGAACAACTGTATCAATGAATAAGTATTTGAAGTTTGGGAGCCCTAGTTCACGGAAGATATTTTCAGCTGAAAAAATGGGTGTGTTATAAGTAAGGCTTTTAAGAATATTCTTTAATATGCTGTCGATCCTGCATATCCTACGATCCAATCAAGCAAAAAATGGTAATACCGTACCCTAACACACTGGACGCCAAAGCATGAACAGTCGCTTTTTTGCAGATAAAGGCACAAAAATTTTGATGTTAATCAACAACCATGTCACTTTAGAACAAACATTAGATAAATGGAGATGCAAGGTTAAGCTACTGCCGAAAGGCGCTCCTAGATTCTGAACGCATTCCACATATTCAATTCGTGAACATTTACAAAAAACACAGTTTGGAATATGTAAGTAAATAAGAATGTTAATAACAGTTGTCTCCAGTGGAGAACGGAAATAGACGAGCTGTGTCTTTTTGGCGTTGACAGCAATTTCATTGTCATCAAACCAGAGCATTGCATTGTAAATGTCATTTTGCAACAAACCAGAGGCCATATTGTAGGTTAGATGCTTTGCCAGCAACACTGTGTCATCGACATATTGGAACACTCAACATTTGGAAATAGCGCAAAGGGAAGTCATTCACAAAAATATTAAACAGCGATGAAGATAAAACTGCCCATTGAGGTACACCTGCATACAGCGGCAATTTACATCTGAAAACGCCTTTACCACCGTTAGCGACCATTTGATAACGATTGCTTAGGTAGTCTTCAAGAATGTGGTAAAAAGGTGCATGGAATTCTGACACATAAAGCTTGCCCAACAAGATTTGATTGCTCACGGAGTCAAGTGCTTTTGCTACATCAAAGAAGAGAGCACACGTGAAAAGATTCTGATCAAACGCTGAAAACAGTTCATCCGAAAATTCCTCAAGAAGGGCAACAGTACCGCGCTCAGCGACAAGGCCAAACTGGAGATCATTCAGGACAGAAAATTGTTATGAAAAGAAGACATAGCGCCAAAAAGATATTTTTCCAGGACCTGGGCAATTACAGGTAGGATAAAAATTGGCCGGTAGTTTTCAATCTGATCTTTAAATCCTGACTCGTGTAGGGTAAAACAACTGCAGTTTTCAGGCGATCAAAAAGTTCTCACCCTCCAAAAACCATTCAGTATGCAAAGGAGAACATCTGATGGAACATTAAAGTTTCTGCGAAGGATGTGTAATGGAATCCCATCATATCCAGTATGCTTATAAGGGCGGAAACTGACAAGAATTTGTTCCAGATCCCCTCTCAAAATCCTAGGAAGAAAAGCTGACTCAGGTATGAATTGCACTAACGCACTAGAGTTAGTTGTTGAAGTAACAGCACTTTGCGACACTTTTACAAAGTGTCTATAGAAAGCATCAGCTACTGGTGGGGGAGGCCGACTGAACGAATCGAAAACAGAACATTTATTAGAATTCATGCCTCTGAGATAATTTACCAAAGACCAAGTTTTTCTCACAATATTAGAAGTTTGGTGGAGTTTATAAAAGAACTAACGGAGCTTAGCCCCGCGCAAAAGGGCGACAACTGTTTCTTGCTGACCTGTATTCTAAACGCAGAGCTAAGTTTTTGGACTTCTTTTACGCCGTTTCCACAAACTATCTCGATAGGAAATTGCATTAAGAATGTCCGGCCTCATCCAGCAGTGACCCTTTATGACTGTTTTAGTTGCCAACAGAGTGCACTATAATTCAGTTTTTCAGCTGCATACAAAACTTTTCATACACCTTGCCTGCTAGAATTTCCTTTGTTAGCGATGCCCAATAAAATGAAGCGATATGCTAGGTTATCAAGCTTGGACTGATAAGCATTGGTGATAAGGGATTTGCATTGAACAGAAGCAGTGACCGTATTATAGGTTCCAGACGCGTTCCGTAAAGCAAGACGGCGTGCTACGAAATACTGGTCGGCCAACCTTTCTAAAATCGCACACGACCGAAATGAGGAATCAGGAGCTCTGACCGCTATGTGATCTAGGCATGACTGCATTAGTAGGCTATTAACTAATTCCACTCTAGTAGGAGCTCCAATTGTGCATTCTAAACCATAAGCAGACAACTTCGATAGGTAATCGCAAACAGATACTTTCGTAGGGCATCAAATGTTGACATTAAGGTCACCAGTCAAACAGAATTGATCCACGGCACTCCAATGCAGCAACGTTTCTTCAAGCTCAATAAGAAATCGTGAGAGGTTGAGTAGTGTGGTCGATAGAGAGTTAACAGATGCACAGAAAATGACTCTTTACAGACATTAAGAATAAGAGATTCAACAGCACAGTTGTCATTCAGAAAAACAGCCATACCACCGCCACGACGTCCGTTTCGTGTAACAGAATGGGCGCAAAAACCCTGCAAAGTGAATGTATCAATGCACGCCTGAGAAACATTGATTGCAGTTACTATAAACATAGCCAGCTGCAGACTCAGCTGTAAACTAAGACTCTTTTAAATATTTACGCAAACTTTGAATCTTTACGCTCACAACCGCGAAATAGTGATCCAAGATGTAACCAAATTGTGTTTTAAATGAAGTAAAATTGGGTATTTCGTTGAACGAAAACAGCATAGTGGTTAAACAATATTTTCGAGATCTGTTTGTTTACCGATTCAACAAGAGACACTCTTCCGTTCTTTTTCACTAAGATTTTTCCTCCCTTCACCCAGTTAACAAAGCTGATTACCCGCCACCTTTGCCTTGGTCTTTGCTTTCCAGAAGAGGTCACGGTTAGCTTTAGGCAAGTTATCGTTGAAAAAGGTTTTTTTAAAGGATTCATCTTCACGCAGCTGTCTCAGCTTACAACGAGCGTCAAAACATTTTTGCTTCCAGGCTGCTGAAGTGCTACGCACAAGGACCACTGATGTACCCTCCATTTTGGCTTTCAAGCTATGGGCATCCGCGATGTCGTCAGATGAAAACCCAGCCAGTTCCAGTTTAGATGCCATTTGCATGAGTGTTTGTGCTGAGTTTTCACTGTTGTTCTCAGGCAAACCATGAATGTCAAGATTCATTCTTCTGCTGCACTGTTCAATTTCATTTTGATTTTCGTCTAGTTTTTGTATCAAAGCTGTCTGAGTCAATACAGTTCCTTTAAAAGCTTTCAGTTAAGCACCTTGAGACAGTTGAAGTAATTCACTATCCTGCTGCAGTTTCAAAATGGAATCGTACTTCTCGGCTAGAAACGACACAGATTCTATGAGCTCCCGAACTGATTTAGAGACCACCGTTTATTCTTCCTACATCAGTAGGAGAGAATCAACTTTCTTATGAAGAGCCGGCAGTGATTGCAGACTTTTACCGATTTCTCTAAGCTAATGCAACAAAGAGCACTCCGACAAACAGTTTTCATCAGTAGACTCAGAACCGCTTTTGAGTCTCTTTCTGTTAGTTCGGCAAGTTTTGCAAGTCCAAACTTCTCTCTTGGATTGACCCATGGTAGTAAACGTATTAGCGGCTATACCTGAGCACGACTGTCCGAGATGATGCGAACACTGGCAGTCCGCACAATACATGCATCAGGAAGAGGATTTTAACAAGCAATGCAATTATCATAATTTGCCATTGAGTACAGAAAAAACAAGAAGCTTTAACGAAAGAAAAAATTAGTCAGTTAACTAACTCTTCATCAAGGACGTCTCTTTAAACTTCTTTAAACTCTTCATCAAGGACGTCTCGCTAAAAAAACACACACAGCAGCGCCGCTCACCGAGGAACAGCAAGAAATTCGGACACCCGCCGCAAACCTCGATTAGGCCGTCAGGACGTGAACACACCTCGCAGAAAGCAGCCAGTACAGTACTATTACGAGCAGAGGGGCGGGGCTGGCATCTTTCCGTTGAGCAGCAGCCAGCAGGCACAGGATACACGCGCACCAATGTCAACTGGGGATAGCCAGCCGGCGTGCTGGGGAGCTCTCGAAGCAATGAAATAGTTGGCGCGCTCACCTGACTATAAATTGGTGGCAGGTACCGATTCACGCAGAAGCCACCGTCACAACTGCCAGCGTGTGCATGTGCCTCGCAGAAAGCTGCCAGCAGAGACTGCTATGACGAGCGGAGGGGCTAGGCAGAAACTTTTCCGTTGAGCGGCAGCCAGCAAGCACAACACGCACGCGCACCAATGTTAACTGGGGATAGCCAGCCAGTGTGCTAGCGAGCTCTCGAAGTAATGAAACGGTGGGCGCTCTCACAGGAAGAAAAGTGGTGGCACTTACCAATTCCCGCAGCAGCCGCCGTCACATCTGCCAGCGTGTGCATCTCGTAATATTATCATAATAATAATAATCTTTATTCATGCCGACAGATATCAAATGGAGTCGAGAGAGAAGCCACGAAGGAGCTTGACAGGCTTTCGACCCCTGGTACAATAATATCGGCAACCAGGCCTTTTTTTCAATAGAGTTATTTCCTGGCACAGCACAAGCGAAGTTTACACAGACAATATTACATGTTTAGAAAGTAAAAAAGGAATAAAGAAAGGAGTAACGAAAAAAGGAGTAAAGAAAAAAATTTAAATGTTTTAAAAGATGTTACACTTAACTCAACGTGTTTGCTTTGCAGTATACTGAGGTGGTTTGAAATTTTATACAATAGCATTTGTTGGCAATAATTTTTCTCATAGTATCTATACGCCATTAAAAAATATTGCATTTGTTATACGTCTTATTATTTCTAGTTAATGAGGCCAACGTTTACAAGTTGTATATTATTTCGTACTTCCTTCTAAAGCGCGGTAACAGCTGAAAGCTGTGCAAGGAACAGATTTTCACTCCATTTAAAGTTTTGAAACAGTTGGTGGTGCTTTGTTCTCCATTTTATTTGGAATATTCATCGTATCACCATTTTTTTAGAATAAAGACTTTTTAAGAATAACCAGGGACGCGGTACCCGAGACAAGGTGACAGTATTGTAGCTGCGAACAGAATAATGATTCGTATAGAAGTTTTATAATATTTACTGGAAGAATAGTTCTGTGCCTATACATTTGCCCTACCACTCATGCAATTTTCGGATGAATGCTCGGATTAATGACAATCCCACAACATTTTCTCATGAAAGATGACACCAAGTGATTTCAAGCTACTTGCAGTTTTGATTACGTTAGCGTTGAAGTACTAGATTTTTCTTTATGATTAGGATGTTATTTTGGACGAAATATAACGGCCTTGCTTTTATCAGAATTGATTTTTATCTCATTATGAGCTGCCCAGACACACTTAGACGGGAGAGTGTGTCGTTAGCCTTGTCTATTAGGTCATCACAATTATCATCTGCGTCTAATCTAATTTCCTAGTAATTCTAATCAGCTTGATTATAATTACGTATATCCCTGCAGATGCGCATTTAGGAATATTTGCTTCCGCATTTTTCTTGTGAAGACTGATCAGTTCTAAGCTCTTTTTTGTTTTGCTGTCGTGTGTTGGTCCCTCATTTTGGAAGATTACCCGCTTGTCAGCTATGACTGAAGTAATGTAGTTCACGGCGTCGTCTCACTCTAAGCAAATTCCCTCAGAACCTTTTATCTGTTCCAGCTTTCCTTGATTCGTTTTACTCAACCAGCGTATATGGTTCGAGAATTTTCTTAACCCCTCTTTATTTGCATCGCGAACTTCAGTCAGTCAGCGATCAGGGGACTGCTTTATTTTAGCCTGAATGAGGACCAGCAATTGCTATTTCTTTTGTCCATAAGATCCAATTTTCGCCTATTTCGTCTTCAGATAACTGCGCCCTCTTCGCTTCTCTGTGTTCCCTTGAAGCCACACATGTTTTTCCTGCGCATCGCCAGCCAGGCCAAGGAGGAGGCGCTAAGCCGACGCGCCAGCGTATAAATGCCCCCTTCCAACTTTCTTGGTCCAAGTCAAGCCACTCCCTCCAGTCTGGCTGCCTAAGATCGACTCGACAGTCGCTTAGCTCAACCTCCTAGCGTATACATGGGCCCGAGAACCGGTTTTCATCTCGAAAGCCTACTCTACCCCACTTTAGCCGGGCTCATCTAAACCCAAGTATGTTTGACGGCTATTTATGGCTGTTTTAAATACCTAGATGCCTACACACTAAGTGAGGGGGTATATGCAGGCACCTTACGAAAGACTGAGTCAGCCAGACAGCCGGACAGCAGCGGGATCACAAAGGCCCCTGTTCTCCCTGTAATGAGAGCAGCAGTGGCAGGGACAAGCAGCCGTCTTTACTGACGCTACCTGCAGTTAGAAGAGATGTCTCCCCTGGAGTTGGTCGCAAACCTGAAAACGAAGCTCGAGGATCGGCTTCAGCGAACTCTGGTCAAGCTGACTGTGTATCACGTCGCTGCAAGAATTGTTGTGTAAAGTTACGAGCGCACTGGCGGAAAACCGCGCGCGGCGCGCCGCCGACGGCAAGGCGCTTGCCGCGGGTTGATCTGCCGCGTAGCGAATGCTGGTGGTTTTGGTGGCTGGTGCTGTGGATTATTCTGGGGTTGGGATATTGGACCCAGATTCTGTTGGCCGTGTCGTGGCATCACTCTTAGGGACCAGGGGAAGGGGCGAGGAGGGATGGGGAACGGGATTAAAGGGGGCGCCTTCGTCGCCACATTGAGTGGGATCCTTGGTTGCGGATGGTAGATTCTTGCGGCCAGACCGTCGCAGCAACAGCATCAGCTCGCACCAGGGGCGTAAAAGCCGCGGTGCACTAGGAGTGCATGCAAGCACCGGGCAGGGAGAAGGGGAAGTGCCGCGATGCTATGGGAGTGTGTGTAAGCACCAGGCAGACAGAACTGGAAGAGCCTCGATGCAGTGGGAGTGTGTGCAAGATTCGAGCAGAGAGAAGACTATCTTCATGGCTTCCGTCCGGCCGTGAAGCACCGTGGGAGGTGCCAAGCATATCGGTCGCTGAAGCCGTCGGTAGGGGCACGATGGTCGAAGGCGTGAGTGGTACTGGAAGGGGTAGAGGACGTCGACGGTACTGGGACTTCGCGTCATATTTCTCACCGTCCTCCCACACGGTCGGTGATGCGGGCTTAACATAAGTGCCTTCGCCTCACGCTGGTCGGGGCGAAGGACTAGAGAAGGCTGTTCAGGCCGGTCTCCTCGAGGAAAGAGAGGAAAACCCGATGTGCAGGGAGTTGCTTGCAATTTATGAAGAGGTGGTCCTCTGTGATTGACGGGAGACCGAGAGCCCGGTATCCCGCCTCAAGTTGTCGTCGGCAGGTCTCGCGCGTCGAGCACGCCAGCAGCAGGTGGCCGATTGTCCCCATGTCACCACAGGAGGGGCAGGCAGGAGAGGGGTCCAACGTGAGGCATACATCCTGGAGGGCCGCGCGCCCTAGTTCCACCAGATGCGCTGGCGCAGGAGTACTGTTCGTTGCCGCCTACGCAGCAGGTCCGAAAGAACGCGGAAGTGTAGGTTGGCAGCGATCCTCCGGCCTGGGTGTAAGGCCCTGTGTAAGGCCAACTGTTTGAAAATGGGACAGCCAAAGTCATGCTGCGTAACTGCAAACGACACCGGGGACCCATTGGTGTGCGCGGACTTTGCCAGAGTGTCACCTTGTTCTTTGCCGTCAAAGCCGGTGCGCCAGGCACACAGTGTAGCACGATCTGGTAGCCAACCTCCTCGGGTATCTGCACTCGGGTCCTCAGCAGAGAGGTTGAAGCAACGTTGTCGTGGGGCCTGGAGAGCAGCTGGAGGGCTGCCCGGGAGTCGCAGAGGACTGTGACACGACAAGGTAGCATAGCCTCGATCAGATCAGCCGCCAGGTGGAGCCCTGCTAGCTCAGCCGTGGTGGAACTGCCAGTGAAGAGGAGCCGGCATGTCCTGGTCATGTCCAGCTGTGTGCGGTGGCTGGGATTACCGAGCTATCGCTGAAGAGGAGAGTGACCCATTGCATTTTCAGGAAGGCAGCAGGGGTGTGTTTGAGAGCAGCTGCTGGGGTGTGGCGCTTCGCCACACTTTCGAAACCAGGGATACCTGTAGGGGAGGACGGGTAGGTAATGGGGGAAGCACCGAGTTACCGGTAGGGTTGGCCGGAGTCTTCACGTAGGCAGTGGAAAGCATTTCCATCCTAGAGTGGGGACGTCCCGAAAGGCGTTCACAGTGGGCACCGCCGTCGGGAACATGGCAGAGCCAGTGCGTGTGAGTAAATCTTCTCTGAAGGAGCAGGAGATTTGCGTACACCCCCGCGTCTGCTATGGTGGTTGCGGTCTGAGAGCTCCGCGAGGCACCTACGAGGCGGTGCACCCGTTTCCGCCGGGTGGTTTCAGGGTGGTTGAGCCGGGTGGCCTTGAGAGTCACGAAGGGAAGGGCATAAGATATGGTCGACATGGCTGGATGGCCCAGGTAGCCATGCAGCCATTGCCATGTACCAGGAAGCGCTCGACTGCTCAACCGACGCGGTCCAGGTGGAGTAAAAGAGACTTGTCTGCCAGAATCCACCTCCGGCAATGGTCTATAGTGTGACGGAGGTACCTCATCTGCTGTTTCCAGGGCAGATTGAAGCCGTTGAGCTGCAGTGTCCGGATTTTTGACGTAGCCTTTGCACCACGTGAATGGGTCAAGAGCACCCCCGATTTTGTGGCAAAGAGCACCAGGCCTTTCAAAGCCAGGAACTGCAGTATCTCGTTGAAGGCAAGCTGGAGGGCCTGCCTGGCCGGTGTGATATGCCTCTGTGAGGCACGCACCCAGAGGGCGGCGTCGTCTGCGTACAGGGAGCAAAAGACGTTAAGGGGGCGACCCTGCTGGATGGCACCCGCGAGGCCGGCCACGAAGAGGTTGAAGTGTAAGAGGCAGCGTACGAAGCCCTTAGGTTCCCCAGAGGAGAATGGGCGGGGAGAGCTCAGGGGGCCCCCGATGCGGACCAGCATTGAGCGCTTAGAGAGGAAGGCGGTGACAAAGCGACGCAACCGCTCGGTCACTCCGAGTTCGTCCAGGGCCTGATCGATGGTGGTGTGGGGCAGGCTGTCGAAGGCTGCCTGAACGTCCAAGAGGACTAGCAGGGCGGCATCTCATTGGTGCTTGGTTTCTTGCAGGCAGGAAACAACATCGGCGATGAAGTCTGCCGTGCAGCGTTCTCTGGAGAAGCCCGTCTTATTATCGGAGAAAAACCCGATAGAGCACGTTATCCAGGAGGGACTCTGAGGTGCCACAAACAGCATGTTATTTCTGTGGTGGTCCGCATCCTGCTCACTCGCTTGGCTGTCCTGCACGAGCTCAAGCACTGCAGGTGCTCGATCTTACGAATAAACACAGCCGCACGCGGAGATAAGCATTTGCCGTAGTCAGAGAGCCTCAGGCTACTCTACTGTGGCTGCCGAATGCCCACCCATAATGGATGCCAGTTGGTTTCAGGCAATCACAGCTGCACTTGAGAAAGCTATAACAAATGCAAGAGAAGGCATTATGGAAACCGTATTCACGTGCACTTCGCAGGTCATAGCTACCCAGATGTCCAATCTGCTGCATGTGCCCATCGCTCTTTTGGCTTCGGAAGTTCCTCCTCCTTCTGTAGCCATCAATTGCGCTCCACAGCGCCAATGTCAATACGAGGACAAACGACTGCTGAAGTCTCTCTGCCTCTAACAGCGTTATTGACGCATCCTCTGTGAACTGTATTGATACGGAGTCGCATATCAGCGCCCAGAAACGAAGTGGGTCTCGTTTGAGCATTGCAGGTTCATTCTGCTCCCTGTGCAAGTAAAAAAAAAATCACGCAAGTCAAAATCCTAAGACTCACCTCTGCGGCACTCCCGCCAAGATAGGGTCGCTCAGTGTACTCCAGTAGAATTTTCCTTTCTATATATTCTCTTCTTCAACAGATTTAAAATGTCTGTGGGATCTACTTTCACCGGATTTAATTGCTTTACTGGAAACATGGTCATCTAAAGATATCAATCATCTCATACAATACCGTTCTTTACGGATTGACCGGTTATCGCAAAGGACAGGGTTGTTAGGGCTAATTTCTTCATTGTTTTGTCACAGGCCATGTATTTCTTTTCAGTATGTGGACAATGAATGTGAAGTCCTTGCGGTTGATCTCAGTACCCCAGGTCTACGGCAGCTAATGCCTATTTCCGAAAGGTGTGCAGAATACTAGGACCCTTGACTCACCCATGTCTAGTAGCCGTCCTCATGTTTTATTAGTATGAGACTTCAGTTGGCACCATGTGACTTGGGGGTTTAAAATATATAGCTTCGGCTGTAGATTATTTGATTGGATGTGCAACAACAAAATTGTCTGCAACAATTCTAGATTCAATACATTTTTTCGTGGTCAATGCCGCTTTGCCTTGGAGTTGACTGTTTCCCCCGCCAGGAGTCTCTGTTATCTTGGGCGCCTGTTCGCGGTGCAACAGTGACAAATTACCGATTATTTCAAACTTGCATGTAAATTAACTCTTTAGGAGCAACAAAAGCACTCGCCATAAATTACAGTCGCTTTAAGGAGCCGCTAAAATCAGCTCCCTGAATCACTTCAGACTCATGCGCTGATACAAGTGCCGAATGCAAGGCTATGCATCTATGCAGATTATTGCAAAGTTCAAGGCATGAGTCTGAATTTTTGTCAAGGAAACCAAGGGTGCAACCTCCAATACTTGGTGGAATGCTGAGTGTACGCAAAAAATATAGACTACGGAAAGAAGCGTGGAAGAAACTTCTCATAAATCAAAGCCCAAAAAACTGGTTGTATTATAAGTACTTGGTAGCATCACTTATGATCACTGTCATCCGGGAAAGGGGTGGTATATCACTCGTCATTATGATTTCCTTTAACAATCGAGAAATAGACGAGCTTTTTTTAATTTGATGAGGATCTGAAAAGTGATTCCGCTGGCGGTCAGCATTGAGAACCTCGTTCAGTCCCCTGCTGACAACACCAGGCCCTTAGAGGGCATTGCGTGTGGCCTAGATCTTCGCTTTACATCTGCTCTACCTTCTACAGCTATATTCATATGCACCTTAAGTGATTTTATTGAGGTCACTATGCCTGAGCTATCGCACAATGTACTGCACCTATCCCCAGCGGCTCCTAGCCCCGATAAGGTCGTTTCGTCTGAGATCAACATTTTGTTTAACGAATCTTCTGAATACCTATTGGCTCTAGTTAAGCATTCCATTAAAGGCCCTTGGATACCCCATGAGGTTCGTTTTCCTGAAACAGTTTCATTGCTCGAAAATCAAGGGGAGGGTTTTACATCAGACAACGTACGCCCTATTTCGTTAACATCAAACCTAGTGAAATTTGTGGAAAGGGTCCTGTTCAGCCGTGTCATGTCTTTCATTTCTGCAAATGCTCTCTTGAATCCATGTTAAATTGATTTCAGGCCGGACTGTTCGATTTCTTGTACACATACGTACCTCGTGAGTCGTGGTAAATTAGCTCGCAACAGTAAACAGGTTCCCGTGCTTTTTCCTTTGGATGTCAGTAAAGCCTACGACAGCATTGAGCACTCGAAGTTGTTGAAAGATTACAAGAATTTAATTTTCTAAACTGTTTTTTAGCCTTGATCTCTGCTTTCTCGGAAAACCAATAATTCCATTGCTGCCAAAATTGTGTTTCCCCTAGGAGATTTCTTGAGACAGAGGCGTACCACAAGGGTCAGTTCTCATGCCTGTTCTTTTTTTCATTATTCTAAGTTCAATTCCTTGCATTCATAATTGGAAAAATTATGTGGGCTCGATTATATTGCCTTTTTGCCTCAGCAAATGATATTCACACTCTTTATTAAACCTTCAGAATTACCTCAATGTACTTTACAGCTTGTTAGGAAGAATTCATGTGTTCCTCAATGTGAAGAAGAGCGCATTCTTAGTCTTCCCTGTTTCTTATCTTGTAAATATAAGCGTGGTTTATAGAAATCCGATAATACCTCAACCATAGACGGTGAAGTATCTCGGAGTTATATACGACACTACTCTATCCTGGCGGGCACACATTGAGTATGTTTCTGCACTAAGAGTTCAAACCACTGGCATACTGCGTAGGCTCTGCAGGGTTAGGTCAGACATGTGAAGGCACACCCCTCTGCAGATTTAGAAACCAAACGTCCGCCGAATTTTACAGTTATGCTCTGTTTTATTCTCAAGAAAGCGGCTTCCTATAAACTACGCCTTCTTCTGTTCTTGGAGCATGAGTCATTGCTCCTCTGCCTCGGGCTTCCGAAATATGTCGCCAGTGCTATTCTGCACCTTGAGGCGCGATTTTCATCTTTAACTAACTAGGTTTCGCCTTCCAACATTTTAAAAATTCTCAAAATTGTGCGACTCACCTCTGGACACCTTCAGTATAATAATTCTTAGCCAACCTGCACTGTCTTAATGCCGCGTGGTCTCGGTTGCATACTCTGCAGATATGTTTCGTGCAGTCTCCTCTTGATCCCTTAAACATACATTTCACAGATCTCCGCCAAATGTATAACAAGTCTCCTTTTGTCCAGACTGCATTTGATGACATTTCCCATCAAGCGCCCTCTCCTCTCCTTCACGGTTTGTTTCAGGACCACCTAAGGTCATTTCCCTCTCATATTCTTAGTTGCTACCAATGCCCCCAGTATCGCGAAAATGCCGGTGTTGGCGTTTTTTTACCTTTCACTGGATTAGTCCTTTTCTCTCCGCCTTCCTGACTTCATTTTTCTGGCTGAAGTATTAGCACTAGTCTTAGCTTTACGTAAATTAGACACTGCCGTTTCCCAATTCACGGTTATGACAGACCCCATGTCAATTTGCTCTTCAATATCCTCACCCAGTGAGTCTCAGGCATTACGCCACTGAAAGAACCTGATCCTGCTCCATTTAAACTTGGTAAGGTTGCTTTGGATACCGAGGAACATAGACTTTCACTTAAATAAGGTTGCACATTCCTTAGCAAGGGCTCACTCTGCGGCCCAATTCTTGCTGTCCTGCCAACCTGTGCATATACAGCTGCGGTGAGGTTTCGCAGCTACACAATTCTGGAATTTGCTGCCGCGGCTCTTACATCATCTCTCGAACATCAGCATCTTCTGAATCCTTGGAGTAGCAAAGCCTGGCACGCGCGCAGACTAGAGGTCTCTTTCAGCGTTTGCGTTGCCGGGTTCCTCTTCTAAATTTCTACTTTCACACGTCTGGCCTGGCGGTTCCCCACTGTGCCCTTTTTTGTGCGGAACCTGAGACAGTGGATCCCTTCCTGGTGTTCTGCCGCCGCTTCTCTTCTTTGAGGAGGCGAGTATTAGAAATACTGTTTCACCAGTTGGGTCTTCCTGAGTCCTTTTCGTTTGTTATTTCCATTGGCGCTTCTATTCTTGGAAAATGCAGCAGGAGTGTGCGCTCTGCTGTGCAAAATTTTCGTCAAGAAATGCGGCGAGTCCTTTTTTAACTTTTTTTTTCTCTCTCTCTTCCTGCTCGAACTCAGTGCGAAATTGAAACAGTGTACCGAATATCGTTTTGCAGTTCAAACGCCGTCCCATTCGAGATGGTGGGCTCCAAAAAGCACGTAAAATGCGCTTGTCAACTGAGGACCTGGGTTTTTCCCCGAGCTCGCCCCTGTTCATCAACGAGCATCTTTGTCGGGCACTAAAACGAGTACCTGGCATGGCTATTGAACACAATAAAGAAAAATGATGGAAATTTGTATGGACAAGCAATGGTAGGGTTCTTGCCAGGAATGAAGAGTCGTCATCAATACTGTACCTTCGCTATGCTCAGGGAGCGGAAAAAATGGATTGTCTTCACTTGTTCACACTTTACATCTCGCCTGTAAAATGGCTGAGTCTCCGCGCGACATAAACACCGCATTTAATACATCGAGAAAAATTTGCTTCAATTCTCTTCATCTGAATATTAGATCAGCAAGGCATAAATTCTTCTAAATTCTTCTAAATGAATTTGTTTTTGATTTCGATGTAATATTGTTGACATAAACGTGGTATTCATCGGATACAGAGGTTTACAGGCGTGACGGATATAACAGTTTCTTGCTAAACAGACCTAATAAACAAGAGGGAGGGGAGGGTTTGAAATCCTCATCAAAACTAATCTAGAATGTGAAATAATTCCTGAACTATCTCTGTTGACTGAAGGTTTTGAATGCTTATGCTTGAAATCGAGAAAATACATCTACTGCGTGATCTACCGACCACCAAACGGTCAATTCAATAATTTCATTTTCCACTTTAAACTGCTATTCAACTACGTGAATGTAAATAATTTGTGATTATTACTTGCGGTGATTTCAACATTGATGTGTTAAAATCTTGCCCTGCGCAGGAGGCCTTTCTTTTGACAGTAGAAGCAAATGGTCATGCTATCTTTACTAGAATTGCAACATGTGGTACACAGAGACTTTGATAGACCTTTTTATCACCAACATTGATGCAAAAAATGTAATATCAGGAGTTGCATGTAATGATATAAGCGAGCACTTTCCGATATACCTTTTTGTTGAATGTGAGGATAAAAGAACGCATGCGCAAACTTCGACGACAGTAATTATCCAGAACATAACCCCTGTAACCTTGGAATCTTTCTACTCGAGTCTTGTAAATGAAAAATGGGAAAGTATATTTCACTGTAACACTGCAGATGAGGCGTATGAAGCATTCATATTCATTTTTAAGTGAATTTACTGTGAACAATTTAGAGAAATTATTTTAAAGCCACATCATAACAACCGAAAGCCCTGGATCAGCCGTGAATGTTTAAGACGAATAAAAAGAAGGCTTGATTATATAAAAAGTTTGTCAAAACAAGGTCAATTTTAGATTTAAAAATATTTAGGCAGTATATAAATAAGCTCAATTCCTTCCTGAGAAATGAAAAGCGGCGTATCGTGCAGCATCAGTTCCAACCGGAATCCTGTAAAGATAGTGCAGACGTATGGAAAAAAACTAAACAAGTTGCTAAACAAAACCCCATCGTCGCCGGTCATCAAAGATCTCAATTTTCAGGGCCGCCGCATACAGGGCACAGAACTTGCCGAAGAATTGAGTAGTTTTTTTAAAGATGTCAGCAGTTCTCAGAACCCTCAATCTCTGAGCAGCACAATTCCTAGGAATAACCGCAGCATTTATTTTGATCCGACAGATGAACGCGAGGTATGTAATATATTCAACTCTTTGAAAAATAGCAAAACACATGATATTGATGGCATACAAATTATTCGAGTTATATATGTGCTGAACGTTATTGCGCCCTACTGACTTATATATATAATCTGACGTTATCAACGGGTTGCTTTCCCAAATTAATGCAGATCTCCAGAGTAATTGTACTTTTCACGAGTGGCGATAAAAATGATATGTCCAACTATCGACCGATTTCTATTCTGCCGATTTTTTCTAAGGGCCTAGAAAGAGTATTTCGTAAAAGACTCATGAACTTCTGCAATAAACTTGACCTGATTAATCCGTCACAACAAGGTTTCCGCCCAAACAGGTACACTGAAACAGCCTTACTAATGCATAAAGAGATAATCCTCGAGGCACTTGAAAACAGGGAGATGTGCATTGGTGTTTTTGTTGATTTCTCAAAGGCTTTTGATCGCCTAAACCATCAAATACTACTCAACAAACTAGAAAGATATAGAATCCGTGGCACTGCAGCTTGTCTACTAAAGTCCTACCTACAGCATCGATATCAATGTGCAACAACAGATCAGCATGTTTCAACCCTTCAACCTATAACCACTGGAGGTCCACTAGGAAGTATTTTAGGACCGCTACTGTTTATTGTATACATAAACGACATAACAGATATCAGCAGCCTTCCAAAATGTCTTCTGTATGTAGACGATACGAGTCTCTTATTTAGGGGCAATAACATTCGACTGCTCATTTCAAAAATAAACAGTGTACTAGAAAAGTTGAAATCGTGGAGCGCAGCAAATTCCTTGATAATAAATAGTAGGAAAACAAAAGCGGTACTTTTTCATTACCGGCAGAGTGTCGTTACATCAGATCTTAGGCTAAAAATAGACAACTCTATTATAGAGGTTGTAGACACAGTAAAAACACTAGGAATTCTCTTTAACAAGAACATGAGCTGGGACCCTCAAATTAGCTCCACTTTAACCAATGTATCAAAGTGCGTCTGAATGCTCGCGAAATTTCGCTCCTATCTATCCGAATCGATTAAATTAATAATATACAACTGATTATTCATGTCATATGTTAACTACTGTTTCCTTGTCTCGGAAACTACTACTCAAACTAACCTGCACAAGATACACATGCTGCAAAAGAAAGGAGTGCATTACATAGCAAATGTTGACTACCTCGCACATGCCGAAAAACTGTTTAAGCGATTCAAAATCATGGCCGTTCGTAAGCTATACTAACTTTTTTTGGCCATAACATGTCACAAATTCATTTCTCACAATGGCAACTTCTCGATAGCATTGTCATCCCTCGAATCAAACTCAACGCCATACTCGTTTCGAAAACACGAACGTTGGAGCATTCCCTTTTGCCGTACAGAACATGGTCTACCGATGATGCGTCTTGCAGTTCCAAGGTTGCTAAAAATATTAATATTTGAACTTTTTTCTCTTGAGACATCTAGTACACAAACACTAAGAAATCATTTTTTGTGAGTCACTGTATTGCCTTTGAGTTAAAAGTGTGACAAGAATGGCTTTAGCATCTCTCTTAACACCTATGTATTGCGTATTAATGAGCATGTGCCAAGAGTTTACATCGATTGTTCTGAATTTCTTTAATTATATTCTGTTATGTAGTGTGTGTGGAGTTTGTACTTTTTGAAATCTTTTGCCCTTGCTGTACGCCATGTAGGGGGACTCGTGCTCCCTCAAGCGAAAATCGTTCGCTTTTTGCTTGAGCCTTCCTACATTGTAATGATGTAAATAAAATTGTCTTGAATTGACTTGAATTAGATGCGTTCTATACGGTTATGCACATAAAGTCATTGTCCCGTCTTCGATCTCCGAGTTAACAGGATACCTGGCGTTGCGTCGTCCAATCTATCAGCCTAAGTCCTTCTAGTACTCCTTTTCCCCTACAAAGCGCTCCTGTTTCCAGCAATTCACTGCCTATATATTGGCCTCTTCCTCGTAGTGGCTACGTGCCACCTTTATTTGAGGCCATTCAACCAACGCGGCAGCGCCGTCTTCGTCTCGCTTCACTTTCTTTCATGTTCGTCTTCCGGGCTATTGAATTATGGGATGCCAAACCAGACGATGTCTGTAATTCTGGAAGAGCGCGCGTCGCGCCACCGCTGCTGCTGGCATGTAGCTTTATTAGGAGCCAAGAAGCGGTGACACAGACGCTCCCCACGTCCCTAAGCCGGGCGACTCTCTCAAGCAACGGTGGCAACTTCATCACAATGATCCCTGGATCCACTACGAGGGCGTTACTGTGTGTAATGCGGCAACCCAAGACTGCTCGAGAGATCCCTGATTGGGCACTTGTCGAAAGCCGAGATTCCCCAGTTGGAATCGCAGATTTCCTAGTTG
Organism: Amblyomma americanum; assembly: GCF_052857255.1. Classification (NCBI taxonomy): domain Eukaryota; kingdom Metazoa; phylum Arthropoda; class Arachnida; order Ixodida; family Ixodidae; genus Amblyomma; species Amblyomma americanum. The sequence continues at coordinate 57,656,609 of NC_135505.1, read as the reverse complement.
GGAAATAGCAGGGCGAAAAACCAGCCGCATGTCAATGCGACTGACGCTTCTTTGACTCGACGCTTCTTCGTGATCTGTAAATATGTAAAATAAACTTGTGCAGTTTCTCCTCGTCAGCACTCTCCGGTTCTCTCTAGTCCGTCATCGGGTGCCTGGTTCCTGACCGACATTGTCCACGCAGCATGGAGCACGAAACACAAGCTGGGCCACAACACTGCTGGACACGCTGTCGTAAGATGTTGGGGCTTGAAGGCTCTTACAAGTAAAACCGTTAAAGATTCTAAGCACTGAAAAAAATCTCTATTCAGCTTTTGAAGGCTGTAGAGAAAAATAGTTTAAAATGGTTCATTCTTCCTGACAAAACTAGATACATCTGTCTTGCATGTTTGCCTCAAAGTAAAAAAGGTGAAAAAAATGTTTTCATGCATCCAATACTTCTACTGTGTAATAACATACTTGAAAACTTAGAGAGGCACAATGTGATGCATAGTGACAAAAGTGATGCATGGCACCACTTAAGAAGAAAACTGCCCCCTCTGGCTTGAATTGCTTAATACTCACTAAAGATCCCAAAAGATGGGCATGCTGATAAAAATGTACCTTTCTCTCACACCTGACAAATTTTTAAATTTGAAGCCACCGCAAGTTGCCTATGTTTACCCGATCATAACTACATTTACTCCATCTAACATTTCAGTGATGAGAGTGGTAAATTAAAACTCCAGAAAAGTAACAGAACCGTAAAAAAAAACTAGTCGATTACTGAAATCGATTTTAGTGCAGAAACACCGCAAAGGAAGGAACGAACTTGAGAGGACACAGTCCTATCTTGCGCTGTCTTCTGTGCTAAAACCAATTTCAGTAAGGCAACCACTAGCCTGCAAATATGTTCTCGTAATCGATTATTATTGCGTTATTTTCTTTCAAACTATTATTGAATTAATATTAATTTCATAACGACAAATTGAGCTACTGCAGCTTGCTTGACAATTTGTTACGGTTCTCAGGAAGGCCGATATTATAACCTGTGAACATTTTGCGCATCACCTAGGAGTTGCGCACACAGGCAAGCCGCTGGCGTGTTCGTCCCCGGTAGCTTGTACCACAACAGAGAGCGACCTGATCTTGAGGAGCCGCGCTAGCCCTGTTTTTTGTTTATTTTTTCGCTTAACTGCCTCTGCCGCCACTGATGCTGCACGGTATTCCCGCCATTGCGATCATGCCTGCTAACTTCCTGTTACGATCGTGTATTTGCGTCGCAGGTGACATCAACATAGATACGCTACGGCCGACAGTAGGTATGGTTGCTATTTATCTAGATGCGCTATTAAAATGGGGAATCGAAGCAACTATCCATGCGGCAACTCTGAGGAATTCTGGTCTCATCGCCTTGCTGCATCCTGCAGTGATCATGTAAATGTTCGCGCCTATGGGTAACTTGCGCTGAAGTTTGCGGGGCCGAGTGCAAAGCCATAACACACTGCCTAGCGAGAAGAGCAAGCAGTTTCGTGTAGTAATTTTTATTGTTGGCGTGTAGCCTCTGCGCTCTGTCAAAGGCGCAGGTGCCGTGCGCCAGCTATCTGGGCTACGCTGAGAGAAGCTAGGAAATGAATGCTGTCAGCCTAACGCGGGTACCTAATCGCACATAATATGTTCTCACGTTTGCAGCGGCCCACGCGGCTGACAAAAGCAGTTTTGAGTCACCGAATGGAACAATTGTAGTGCCACTTTGGTAGCGCAGGTTCCCCATAACCTGAAAGTCAAACCTTACATTGCACAGATCAAGGTATCTGACCATTACTTCGTCTGCTTTTCACCGGAACAGACTGCGAATGTCCTTTTACCAAAGCCTTTTAACCCTATTACACAAGTTAGTATAACTGATCTAAGGCTTTTTGACAAACTAGTCAAAGAAACCCGCCCCTCCCCAACCACCGCCGGCTGCGGCGCGCGCGGAGTGGCCGCGGCCGTGGTAGCGCGTGACGTCTGTAAGAGTGGCGCTGTGAACCAAGGATTACCCTCGGCTGCTGACGTCATCTGCACGACGTGACGTCGTATGCCAGGTTTTCGCGCGACAGGCCGGCACCGCGCGTCGCCGCGCGGCGCGAAAGAGGGAGTTTTTAAAAATGTATTGTAAATTTCCCCCTCACTTTTGAGATCTCGTATGCGGCATGGACGCTCGGCGGCCTGTACTGTGCATATTGCTAGGATTTTAAATTCGAGCTCAAACACCCCTTTCTGTGGATTTAGTGCTGCTAACCAGGATTTAGTGCTGCTAACGTGCCCAACTGGCGGCTTCATTGGTTATCTTGAGAAGCAGACAGCTGGCCAGCAACATAAACACCATGAGGGGCGAGGCTGGAAGAAGGTCTGCCCGGAGAGTCGGGATTTTCAAACGCAGGCTGCTTTCGCAAGCCGTGCAAGCAGAAATTCTGAGCACCAATCCGGTACAATGATTATG